>NC_081408.1:148146673-148460646 GCF_030272615.1 Cryptomeria japonica | reverse complement strand
GATGTGCACGTCAGACACTATGTTATGTGTTTTCAGAAAAAATCAAGGTCAGTTTTTCGTGCATGAAGGATTTGACCCTCTTAATCTTATCCATTTTTGAAAACGTTTAGTAGTTTGGAAACTAGATTCAGAGTACTACAATATTTGTTTTTTCATTATCTTCATATCTTGAGTGGATGAATTTTAAATTTCGCCTCCAAGTTCAGGTTCACTTGATTTCAGAAAAAAAAAAGTGTCCACTTACACCCCCCTTTTTGACCACCATCTTTGTGCACTGACCCTAGTGTTTGACACATATCAACATTCTAACTTAAACTCCAAACCATATCAAGACCAAAAGAGCTTGATCCAATGAATATACACCAATTGTGGCAGCCAAAGATTAATACAATTAACAATATGAAACACAAACCAACATTAGAAATTTGAATTGGAACAATACACAAACCATATGAAGATATCCTTCGAGTCATAATACTTCAATCACCATAGCAAAGCAATGTAGAAATTTATTTGGACCAATCCAAACAGAAAACCTTAGTGTTAGCAAACCATCATGCAACCAACTACATAATCTAGGCAATTGAGAACTTGCAAACATGATAGTGAAACATCCACAGAACATAGATATTATATCTAAAACCACATGTCATTAACATGAAGAATCAGAGGAATGCAGAGCATTCTTCTGTGAAACATTTAAATACTCTTTTTTACATATAATTATTATTTCTAGCATATTGAAATCTCTACTAGACCAACCTTCCAAAAATACTTCATACTTACTCAACATCACCACCAGACCATTTGAACACTCATTTCTAGACCGTCTAAAATATATGCACAACTAAACAACATGAAAGACAACAACAAAAAGTTTGACATTAATGACAACACAAAACAAGTTTCTTATAATCTCCCCCTTTTCATTGATGAAAACACTTATAAAAGAAATCAACAAAAGACTTGTTCCATCTCTCTCTCTCTCTTTCCCTTTGACATCAAGGAGAAATAGCACAATACTAAAAACATTAAATCTGTCTCCTCCTTCTGAGAAAAATTCTAAGAACTACAATATTCCCTCTGACAGTGATAACCATAAATTTTAGTTCTCTCGCTAAGATCAACCACCACAATAATCTAGGAGACAAAAAAGATGTTTGATTCTCTCCCTAAAAAGATGCACCACTTCCATCCATCTAGTTTGAAGGAGAGGCAATAACCCCCAATTTATACTTGAGATAATCAAGGTATCCTATGTCAGTGCCTTGGTAAAAATGTCTACAATATGATCCTTTGTAGGCACATACTCCAATCTGACTTCCTTCTCTGCAACCTTCTCTCTTAAGAAATGATACGATATAGAAATGTGTTTAGTCCTTGAATGCATTACAAGATTCTTTGAAATGTTAATTTCACTTACATTATTGTCACACATAATAGGAATTGCCTCATCATACATCATCTTGATATCTCTAATAGTCTGCTTCATCGACATAGCCCAAGTGTAGCAAGATGTTGCTGCAATATGTTTTGCATCTACAACAAAGAATGATACTAAATGTTGCTTTTTACTTAGCTTAGAGACCAATATGTCTTGTAGGAAAAATGTACCCCCCGCTTGTACTTCTTTTGTCATCAACACATCCAACCCAATCAACATCCATGTATGCCTTCAAAAAGAAATATAACTTTTCTTTTACCACAAACTATAATCCAAGGTCTCTCTAAAATATCTAAATATCCTTTCATTTATTCATCATGAGATTTCTTTGGATGGGCTTGACATTTGGCAACCAAATATATATTATGCATAATATCTGGTCTTGAAGCAATCAAATACAACAACCCTTCAATCATAGACCTATATGGTTTCTTATCAACTTCTAGAGATCCATCATCCTTACTTAGCTTACAAATAGTAGTCATAGGAGTTCGAAATAGCTTACAATAATCCATACCAAACTTCTTCAAAATCTCCTTGACATACTTGGTCTAATACATAAAATTACCATCTTATAATTAAGTCACTTGAAGACCAAGGAGAAAAGATAACTTAGTGATCATTCGCATGCCAAATTATTTTTGCATTTCTTTAGCAAATCTTTTACAAGCACTATCATCAACATAAACAATAACTATTAATAGTTTATTGCCTTCAACTTTGAAATATAGATTACTATCTATTGTGCCTTTCTTGAAACTCTTTTGCAAAATAATAATAATAATACAACCTTGCATACCAGACTCTAAGAGCTTGATTGAGTTGATAAAGTGCCTTCTTCAGTCTACAAACCATATCCAGAATTTTGACAACTTAAACCCATCTAGTTGTCCAATATACTTCTCTTCTTTGAGTTCTCCATTTAAGAATGCTAATTTGACATCTATCTAATATACCTTAAATTCCTTATATAAAATTTTTTGGAAGAAATATCCTTATAGCTTCCATCCTAGATACTAGATAAAAATTATCCTCAAAATATATAGCTTAAACCTATGAATAACCTTTACAAACTAGTTATAATATGCAAAAATAAGGTTCACTAGCTTGTATAGGAAAACTAGGAAGCTTAGGTCTATTTTGGCATTAATCACTTTGAGAGGGAGAATGGTCTACTTGGCCTAAGATTTTTTTAGGCACAAGGTAAATTAAGTGGTCCCTTGTAAGGGTATTCAAAAAATGACACTACAATTTTGGAAGAAGGCTACAAAATAAAATGATCGGATGAAAATTTTGTGTGCAAAATGAGATAATAAACTGGCAAACCACTTTTGGAAGAAGATGCAATAGAGGAGACTGAAACCAACCCATAGAAAAAATCTTTGGAAAAGCTAGACAGAGCAAGGAACCTATCTCAACCTATTCCTAGGACTAAGGCACCCTACTTGTCTAGTTCCTAGTAGTTTTAGCTCTGACAAATTGTAGACTATAGATCTCTACCTACTTGCTCTGTACCTATTCCCATAGGTCCATTACCTAGTCATAAACATTGAAAAGAGGCAAAATATTAGGTAGAGAGGAATTTTCCTAAGTCAAACCTAGATTTTTTGATCAACCTTAAAATTGAATTTAAATATACTTGAAAGAAAAGTATGTTGATATTCAGTAGAGGCTAGATCTTAGAATGATAATGTCTTATTCCTTGATGATGCAAAATAATTATTTGAAGATGATTACAACTATTAAGGCAACAAGATAACTTAAAAAAAGACCTAAAAAGAAATAAAAAAATCTACACGCTTTCATGATGGTTCTTAAAGGTTGCCACAACAAACAATATGGTTTGAATTTGGGCCCAAACACTAAGGAGAAAGGTGTCTTGATTGGCCCACTCACAAGAACAGGTATCCTTAGGCACCATGATCCCTTCAATGTGGCCCTAAATTAGTACCTTAGTTCCAAAATGGGAGTGAGAAGTCGAATGAGATAGATGTGGGAGGTCATACATGCTAAAATAGGGCCTAGATGAGCAAGAAATTGAATAGAGATACAATTTATGGCACTAAATTTAGCACCCACATTATCAGGAGTATGAGCTTACACACATAATCATTATAAAATAGAAGAAAGAGAAAGAGAAACATGCTTTGGGTAATCCTGTAAAGAGAATATATCATTACTTTTAGGTAAACAAGCCCCCAAAACAAGGATCTCAAGTCATACAACCACATGGAAGGACACACAAATAAAAACAAACACACACAAAAGAAACAAAAACAATCAAGTTAGTACTAAGAATAAAGGTTTCAAGTTATCTAGTTGAAGGGACATTGACAATAAAAATGTCTCAACCACTAATATAATCCTTAGATTGATATTGCAAGAGCATGATTGGTCATTCAAAATGAGAAAGAGCACACATAAAATATGAGACAATATTTCATGGTCTAATCAACTATAAAAGTATGCTATGGGATCATGGAGGAGAGAGAAGGAGATCATGGATTCTATGCACTAGTAAGATGTGTTATTATAGGTGATCCATGAAAGAGAAAGGATGAGTAGAAAATAGTCTATTAAGTTGTGTTATGCTTGTTCCACTAATCCCAAGAGAGCTTAGTGCAAAGAGAGAGTAAAATAATCTAAGAAGTTATGTTATGCTAGTCAACCCATCCCAAGGATAACTAAGCAAAGAATTTTCTCCAAGGAAAATCCACCAAAAATGGTGCAAAAGGATAAGAAAGGAGAACATTATCTCCAAGGATATCTTCTAAAATGGTGCAAAAGGATAACCAAGGAAAGTGTTTTTCTAAGGAAATACACTAAAAATGATGCAAAAGGATTACCATGGAAAGTATTGTCTCCAAGGAAATCCACTAAAAACGGTGCAAAATGATGCTTGAAGAAAGAATTTTCTCCAAGGAAATCTACTAAAAGTAGTGCAAAAGGATGTCCAAGTAAAGCGTTATCTTTGTTGGTGTAAATAAATATTCATTATGGATATTATTACAATTTACTTAAGTTAACTTAGGATAATGCATCTCTTCGTAGTTTGGAATTGAGACACTTAGGGAAGTGTGCACATAGGGATATAGCTTGTAAAAGAAATTCCACCTTTTGTGGTCTTATTTTGCTATTACACTCCACATTCGGTGGGTCATCCACCTGTTGTGGAATATTATATTATTTCTCCTACTTACCCCTAGTATTTCTTACTTACCCTTGTTTCTCATTGAGCCACATGTCATGATTGTGTCCTCGTACATCCATATGGCCTTGCCTATATAAGCAGGACCATATTCATTGTATTGGTTAATCCAGTTGATCATTTGCATACTGATGAGAATATAGTTTGTTCTTGTCATTCTTGTGTCTCTCTTTTATAATTTTCATTGTGCCCTTGATCTTGGCAAAATCTCACATGGAATCAAAGCCAATGGGGCTTCATTGATTGGTTTTTGGAGACATCTTGGAAGGATTCTATTTTCGGATCTGAGGGACAACATTTTTTGGAGGTCGACCTCACCATTGCATCCAAGAGGTCATTTCCATAAAAAATCAAGTATAAACTCGACGTATTTTGGCAAAAATCAAATTTTGGATGTTGGAGGACATTTTTACCGAATTCGGGCAGCACGGTACGAAATTTTCGGATCTAAAAAAAACAAATTCTGAATTTTTTTTCTTGTTTTGAAAAAGTTTTTTTTTAAAAAGAATATTTCTTGTTTTTTTTGTGGGTCCATACCTTCTGCCCAGTTAGCGCAAAGTCAGTTTCTAGTCAACATTTATTGAAAAAAATTTAGATCCCTCTCCATTGAGCAGTTTGGATTTTTGGGTCAACTTTGCTCCTTTTTGGGTGCAATTTTTTTTATTTGGGATAATTTTTCGTGCTCTTCGCAGTGGTGTGGTTATTTTCTGATTTTGGTGCTCTAGGTTTTTGCAGTTTTTGGATTATCTCAGCTATACCTATCCAATTCTCAATTTTGCAACTTCAAAGGGTTCATTTGAGCTCATACGACCTCCTTTTCAAGTGCCACTTTTTTTGAAAGTGCATATTTTTTTTGTCTACTTTCATAATCTATGATCATTTTTCAGAGATTTTGAGTGGAAATTGTACTTTTAGATATTGTTCTTATTTGGCCTACTTGGTACTTGTAATTTTCTTGGATCTTAGTTTAGATCTCTTGCATTATTAGTTTGAGTCTTCTTGGCCTTATTAAGGTAGTTGTAAAGTTGAAACTAGAAGTCCACTTTGCCATTTTTTGCAAGTGGCCCATTGTAGACACACTAAGTATAAAGTGCCAAATCATCATTTTTGGGGGGTTCTTTGATTGAGTGAATTTCGGGGGGTGTCTTGTGTGATTGCGCCTCTCTTTCCTTGTGCTCTTTTTTTTTTGTTGCAATGAGTCCTCATAAATTTCCACCTTTAACTCCACATAATTATGCGTCATGGAAAATTAAAGTATGGAGTAAATTAATGGAAAAAGGTCTCATGCATTACATAGATGGAACTATAGTAGCACCACCTTATCCTAAGGCTAATCCTAATGCTCAGTTAGAATGGCTCACTAAGAATTGCATGGCTCTTGGAACCTTGCATAAGTATGTATCAAATGACCTCATTTTTCACATTGAGAAGTGTACAACAATCAAAGAGGCTTGTGATATGTTTTAGAAATTGTATGGTCAAGTTGATGAAATTAGAGGTTACAAGACTAACAATGATCTCACCAACTTGGATCCCAAGAGTTTGGATACAATCCAAGATTGTGTCACCAAAGCAAATGAACTAATAGAAAAGCTTAAGGATTGTGGAATTGACAAAAATGATGCTCAGTTGATATTCAACTTGTTGGACAAGATTACACCAGAATATGTAGCATTTGTTTCTAGCTTCCAAACTCATCGTTTGACAGTGGGGAGTTCCTACATTATGCCTTCATTTGATGCTTTCATAGAGATGTTGATATTGGAACAATCTAAGTTGTTGAACATGGGGCTTCTTAAGTCTTCAAAGTCCAAGGCTTTGGTTGCTAATCAAGGGAATTAAGGGATTCAAGGCAAAGATTCCAAGAAGAAGAAGAAGCAATCTAAGTCAAACCCACAACAAGAAAAAGGGCAATCATCCTCTCCATCACAAGGTGATTTTTCATCCTCTTCCAAGAAGGGGACTCCAACTAAGAAGGATAAACCAGCTTGTGCATATTGCAAGAAGTATGGTCATGATGAGCATCGATGCCACACCAAGAAAGTTGATGAGTTGACAAATCTTCTTAAGAAAAAAAACAACATCAACTTGTCGTCCGCCTACGCAAATAAGGATTCATCTCCTTCCTCTTCCTCAGGGTCTAAGGGAAAAGGGAAAGCATTTGTGGCTACAATAGGTTCTTCACAATAGTGGATACTTGACTTGGGTGCCTCTTATCACATGGGTTCTACAAAGGAGCAGGGTGAACTCACAAAGCTGGTTCCCACTTTTTGGTACATCCTGATTTTTGCTGAAATCATACATTTTTTGGAAAATCTAATTATTTAAGCTTTAAGAGGTCCCATTTGAAGTAATTAATTGAAGAGAGTTAGATCAAAGGCTCTTAGATCAAAATTTCTTGGATAGAACCTCTCTACTTCTAAATCATTCTTGCAATGGAGTCTCCTTTGCATCTATCAAATGCTGATAAAAAATCAGTTTTACATTCGCTTTTGAGGGGTCAAACGAATTCATTTAGAATTTTTGTTTTCTTAAGGATTTAGTCCTTATTATAAGCTTTCCAAATAGTATAATTTTTAATATATTTAAGTTTATTAATATATTTTTATTTTATTTTTTATGAATGTAGGTTTTTCACCGAACATGAACTTCTTTGTTCAATGCATTGGGAAAAATAGCAAACTAATTCAAAAAAATTCTGAAAAATATCTATGCCCTAGGTATTGATTTCTTCTTTCTAAAAAAAAAAATAAAACTTAATTTTGATATATATAGAGCAAGTTATATGTTCAAACGTACACCTATATCTAAAGTATAATTAGTCAGACTTCAAAACTTAATAAAATAAAAAATATTCAACATATCACTATCAAACCAACTGCATGCCCTGGGTATCGATGTTACAAACCAAAATTTAAAAGAGATAAGTTTTTATCATTTATAAAAAAAAATGTATACGTTTCGAGATGCACATCACTCTTAAAAAATGTTGTCTCCAGTAAAAAACTACTTTTGAGGGAGATGGAAAAATCAATAAAATTTTATTCAAAAAAAATTGAAAAAAATATATTTAGAATCTACAAAAAGGATATTACAAATCACTAGTTTACATCATCTTAAAATTCTTAACGATTTAAAAGTTATAGGTTTCGGAAAGTGAAGGTTTTTTGCAAAATGTTCATCTAAGTGTCAAAGCTGGTCAAAAAGTGGAAACCAATATTGTGAGTTCACCCAGCAGTTTTCTTCATTGGAGCCATCTAAGGTACCTCACATTTACATAGGTGATGATACACAAGTAGAGGTTGAAGGGAAAGGTTCAGGATCCATGGATGATGGAAATTTTGATAATGTTCTTTATGTTCCTAACTTTGCTACCAACCTTCTCTCTATCTACTAAATCACTCACTATGGGAATGGGAAAAAGGTTGAGTTTACACTAGATTCAATTGTGGTAAAGGAACTTGATAATGATGCCTTGGTAGCAGTGGAACAAGTCAATGACAACTCAAGGCTTTATTCATTCTCCCACTTTGTGCCAAGTTCTCCTTCTAGGGCCTTGCTTACTCATTCAAATTCAAAAAGTAAGCTATGGCATGAGCGGTTTGGTCACCTCAACTACCAATATATTTAGCAGCTTAGCACTAAAGACATGGTCACAAGTCTACCTTGAATCATTTTTTTAGAGGGTGTATGTTCAGGTTGTTCCATGGGCAAGCATCCCGAGGAGAAGTTTGATAAGGGGAAAGCTTGTAGAGCTTTAGAAGTTCTTCAACTTGTTCACAATGATGTAGTAGGTCCATTTCCAGCACCTTCATTTAGCAAGGCTTGCTATGTCCTCACGTTCATTGATGACTTCTCCCACTTCACTTGGGTCTACTTCCTCATTCATAAGAGTGAAGTATTTGACAGATTTCAGGACTTGAAGACTCATGTGGAGAAGCAATCCGGGAAAGTGGTCAAGATGCTTTGTACAAATAATGGAAGGGAATATGTGAACAAAAGACTTGAGGATTTTTATACATTTGAGGGGATTGATCTTCAGTATTCTATTGCATACACTCCACAGTAGAATGAAGTTGTAGAATGCAAGAATAGAACTCTCAAAGAAATGGTTAGCTATATATACATGCATGTTTTGTTGATCCCGTCTTTTTGGAAGAGGCTATCAGTTGTGCCACACACATCTAGAATCAGGTTCCTCACAAAGCTTTGCAAGGTATTACTCCTTTTGAGGCTTGGGCTAGAAGGAAACTGATTGTAAGACATTTCAAAGTCTTTGGGTGTCCAACATGGGCTCGCATACCTCCAAAAAAATGCAAGGCATTGGAACCTCAGAATCGGCCTTGCATATTTGTTGGAGATCCTGAGGGTGTTAAGGTATATAGATTGATGGATCCTGAGACACATGAGGTGTTTATTGAGAGGAGTGTTCACTTTGAGGAAATTTGTCCTAGCTTAGCCTCTCTACTTCCTCCAACTTCCTCCATTGTGGATAGTGATGCCAGTGATTCGGATGATGAGACTCCTTCAACTCCAACTCGCAGGGCTACACCTATGCAGGGTCTACTTGTAGTTGAGGAGCCTCATTCTCCACCTCCACCTAGACCTTATTGGGCTCGATAGACACTTGAGTCCGCAGGTTCTCTTGTTGGTAATCCTAGAGATACATAGAGGACTCGATCACAACATCAAGATCTTCCATATGCATTCATTGCTACTACTTCCGATCTATAGAGAATTTAGGAAGCATCAGGGGTTCCTGAGTGGGACCACACTATGGAGGAAGAGTATAGTTCCTTGATGAGGAACAACACATGGGATTTAGTCCGTCTCTCTAAGGGGAGAAAGATGGTTTGATGTAAGTGGATCTATCGAACCAATTTTTCAGAAAATGGTAGTGTGGATAAGTATAAGGCTTGGCTTGTTGCAAAAGGTTTCTCTCAGGTTCTAGGTGTTGACTATACTGAGACCTTTGCACCCATAGCCAAGATGCACTCCATTTTCTTGACACTTTCTATTGTTGTAGCTCATGGTTGGGTTGTACATTAGATGGATGTGAAGAGTGCTTTTCTTCATGGGGATCTTGATGAGGAGATTTATATGGAGTAACCATAGGGTTTCTTCCAAGATACTTCCTTGGTTTGCAGACTGAGAAAATATCTCTATGGCCTCAAGCATGCTCCCAGGGTTTGGTATGCCAAGATGGATTCCATTCTTCTCTCAGTAGGGTTCACTAGGTGTCATTCTGATCCGAATGTCTACATTTTGTGACAGGATGACTCACACTTGATACTTGTGCTCTATGTTGATGATTTGATCATTACAGGGAGCACTGCATCCATCATTAGCAGTGCTAAATCTGCTTTGCATAACAGATTTTCTATGACTGACTTGGGTCTTTTGCACTACTTTCTCGAGATATAGATTTCACAGTCACCTACCGGGATTACATTACCATAGCCTAGGTATGGTCTTGATCTACTTGCACGCTTTCATATGCTGATTGTAAGCCTGCACTGACTCCCTTTCTTTTAGGGGTCAAGCTTGAGGCTCAGTGTTCTTCTCCACCAATTGATGCCACATTGTATCATTAGCTTGTGGGTAGTCTCATCTACTTGACTCATACATGCCCTAATATTTCATTTGCGATTGGCATGGTTTCCCGCTTTAGCAAGAACCACATGAGCTTCATTAGAAAGCCGCCAAATGCATCCTTCATTACATCCAAGGTACACATCACTATGGGATTCACTATGCAACAGGCATAGGACTTCACTTGGTTGGATAGACTCCGATTGGGCTGGCGATCTTGATGATCGTAAGTCTACATCAGGTTATAGTTTTCACTTTGGTTCAAGCCCCATTTATTGGCAGAGCAAGAAGCAACATGCTATTTCTCTCTCTTCAACTGAGGCTGAGTATCGAGGAGTTGTTAATGTAGCGACTGAGACCATTTGGCTTCAGCAGATTCTCACAAAGTTTGGGTTCACCACTCCACAACCGATAGTTCTACATTGTGACAATTAGAGTGCTATTGCAATCTCGAACAACCCGGTCTAGCACCAGTGGACCAAACACATCAAGATCTATATACACTATATCCAAGAGCTGATTCAGGAGTAGGTCATTGACTTGTAGTATTGTCCTACTACAGAATAGGTTGCAGACATATTCACAAAACCTTTCACCGAGAGTAAGTTCCAGTAGCTGTGAGCTCTCTTGGGGGTGCGAAATGTCTCATTAGGGGGGTCAGTTGACTTCTCCTTCCTCTCATATGGGGGGGACTTTTTCCTCTTTGAGGTTTTGTCCTTCTTCTTTGAGAGTCTTTTGTACATTCATCTCTCTTTTTGGGGGTAGTTTTTTCCCACAGGGTTTTCTCCCTTTCTTCATTTGTGAGAGATTGCATTGCATAGTTTTGGTTGCATTTGCATATTGTACATGGGTACCTATCATGGCCTAGTAGTCGGGACCCATCTTGCATTGTTGACTTGAGTCTTCATTCCCCTAAGTTGCACTTAAGGGGGGGTGTTGGTGTAAATAAATATTTATTATGGATATTATTACACTTTACTTAAGTTAACCTAGGATAATGCATCTCTGCGTAGTTTGGAATTGAGGCACTTAGGGAAGTGTGCACATAGAGATATAGCTTGTAGGAGAAATCCACCTTTTGTGGTCTTACTTTGTTGTTACACTCCACATTCGGTGGGTCATCCACCTTTTGTGTAATATTATATTATTTCTCCTACCTACCCCTAGTATTTTTTACCTACCCTTGTTTCTCATTGAGCCCCATGTCATGATTGTGTGCTCGTACATCCATATGGCCTTGTCTATATAAGCAGGACCAGATTCATTGTATTGGTTAATCCAGTTGATCATTTGCATATTGATGAGAATACAGTTTGTTCTTGTCATTGTTTTGTCTCTCTTTTATACTTTTCATTATGCCCTTGATCTTGGCAAAATCTCACACTCTCCAAGGAAATTCACCAAAAACAATGCAAAAGGATAATCAAAGAAAGCATTTTCTCCAAGGAAATCAAAACAGTGCAAAAGGATAACCAAAGAAAACATTGTCTGTAAGGAAATATAATATAATACATAAGGAGGCTGCATATATGCCCCCTCCTTAATATGATAGCACATAGATATGGTGGCATACTAAAGAATAGAAGAACAAGAATACACACCTTCAATCATGAAGAAGATAACTATAAACAAGAATTTACATACAACCCTAGCTAAAAGGCATAAGTTTATGGATATATAAGGAGCAAGAAATATTTTCTCAAAGACATCTCCCTTCAAGAGGGAATCTTGAACAAAAATAACATCATTGACCAAAATAAAAGGAGAAGAAGAACTCACACCTTCCTCCTATTGTTAGGTAAATGGATTCTTGATGAAGGGTAGCACACTTTTTGGCTCCAAGTGAGGCATTTATTGAAAATAGAGATACATCATCAAGGAGGAGGTTGTACCCAAGGATGCCCTGTTGAGACATGGACTAACTAGGACTCGAACCTACAACCTTCCATATGCTACTGGAGTGCTCTACCACTAAGCTATTGGCCCCTCTTGGACTGGTCCATCGTCTGTCTGAGTGTGAATTGATTATGGAGAGACTTTTGCACCTGTAGCTAGGATTGAAACTGTAAGATTATTCCTTGCCTATGTTGCTTATAAAAACTAAAAGGTTTATTAGATGGATGTTAAATGTGCATTTTTGAATGGGGATCTTGATGAGGAATTTTATATTGAGCAACCTGATGGTTTTTCATTATCAAATGATACAAACATGGTTTGCAAGTTAAGGAAAGCTTTATATGGATTGAAACAGGCACCTAGAGCTTGGTATGCAAGGTTGGATAAATATCTTTTGAAGCTTGGTTTTACTAAGGGTAATGACGATAGTAATTTATAATATAAGATCACTGATGATGATATACTGATTATTGAAGTATTTTTTGATGACATTATTTTTGGAGGTGAAGATAAATTATGCATGGAATTTTCTATGAATATGGAGAAAGAATTTGAGATGTCTATGATTGGAGAAATGAAATTTTTCTTAGGTTTACAGATTACTCAGATTGACAAAGATATTTTCATTTGTTAAAATAAGTATGCTAGGGAATTGTTGAAGGAATTTAGTATGGGAGATTCTAAGCCAGTAAATAATCATATGGTTACAAGTGAGAAATTGATAAGGAAAGATGTTTTTGCACCACTAAATCCTATGAGATACAAATCTATGATTGGAGGTCAGCTTTATTTGACTCAGACTAGGCCTAACATAATGAATGTTGTTTTTATTGTTTCAAGATTTCAGAGTGATCCTAGAGAAAATCACGAGAGTGCGGTGAAAAGGATTTTTAGATACTTGGAAGGTACATCAGAATATGGTTTGTGGTACCCTAAGGATGGTGACTTTAATTTATGTGCATATATAGATGTTGATTGGGCTTCATATGTTGATGAGCGGAAAAGTATTTTTGATAGAGCTTTCTTTCTTGGAAAGAAGTTGGTTTCATGGATCAACATGAAACAATCACATACTTCTTTATCTACTGTTCAAGCTTAGTATGTTTCTGCTGCTACTAACTGTACACAGGTTCTATGGATGAAGCAAATGTTGAAGGATATAAAGGTGGATTGTAATGGACTGGTAGTTATTCACTATGATAACTCTACTGCTATTGACATGTCAAAGCATCCAGTATTTTATTCTAAGACAAAGCACATATCTATCAAGTATAAATTTTTGAAGGAAAAGGTGGAAGCAAATGAAGTTAGACTAGTTTATTTGAATACTAAAGAGAATATTGGAGATATCTTCACTAAACCTTTTCCTAAAGACTCATTTGAATACCTAAGAGACAGATTGGGAGTTTCTGCCCCTCCAGTAGAGACTTGATTGATGTAGTTTGGAATCAGTCTGATATGCATTATCAGAGACACTTTTCATTCTAACATTGAAGTGGGGATGCTACTGCTTAGGGGGAGTAGTTAGCTTTGTCATTCAGTGGTTTATGTTTTTGCTTTGATATTTTTGTCCAATTTTTGGCATTGATGTCAAAGGGGGAGAGATATTGATGGGAAAAAAAAACTTAAGGAGTTGTATACATTAGGGGAGATATATATGTATAACTCAGAGTGTTACAAAGACATAATTCACATGGGGAGTTTGGTCTTTATTTCAGAACTTCATTTCTATATCTTTGAGTGGGAGATTATTGGTTGTCTTTCATTGGGAGAGACTTGTTTGGCACTTCCTGGTACTTAGATGTTTTGCACATCTAGTGTTGCCATCAATGCCAAAGGGGGATATTGTTGGCCATTTGGAGGAATTGATTATGTGTTGCATTGATGTTTTGTCATTGATGCCAACACTAGCTATTTGGATGCTTTACGAACACCCTTCTAGTCCCGGTAGGTTGAGTGGTTTCTGGTTGGTTTGGATCCTACATGATCCAGTATGATTTGGCTATGGAATTGGCTTATTCATGATACTCATATTCAATTAGTTGGTTTTGGTTTGGTGATCGGATGCTATCCTATATGCTTGGAAGCTTGGCTTCTGGTTCTGGTGAGGGTTTCACAGACAGAGCTTTGATGAAGATCTTTGATGAATTGCATAAGTGGTGTTGGTGCAGCTTCTGGTGGACTTTCAAGATGTTTTTGGTGATCATGTTTGAGATTTGGTGGATGAAGATCATTGTTGTAGTGTGTGCACCTATATTGTGTCCTGGTTGATCTAGATTATTGATCAATTTAATGAAGCGTGTGGATTGGACTTCTCAATAGGTTTTTGGAATGCCTTATGCGTTGGATATTATTTATTTGGTCTAAGGCCAACATGTTTTATAATTATGTAATTGGTTTATTGTCTGGTGGCCAACCTGATTATTTATGGTCGAGGGTTTGTATATATGATGTAGGATCTCATTGAAGATCATCATGGTTATGGTTATGGGAATGGGATATGGATATGTAATGTGTAAATAATGTAATATCATTTAGGAAGAGGATTTGGTTGATCATTGGAGATCAAATTGGGTTTTGTAAGAGGATTTAGTTCTCCAGTATTGAGTTTAACCAAAACTATACTCAGGCATAAGAGACACTATCTTTATAGTTCAAACACTTCTCCGGATTGTAGTCAGGATTTCTATGTAGTCAGTGAGACTTCTTTTGTGATGAGCAGTGCACTCTAGGCTATTGGCATTTATTCAAGTGAAGGCGCCTCAATTTTAATTCACATACTTATTGCAGAAGTATTATTTGACTGTGGGTGGACTTCCCACCATGGTTTTTACCTTTATCAGGTTTTCCACATACAAATCTTGGTGTCATATGGATTGTATTTATTCTGTGATTATTGTTTATGCTTAATTTATTTAACTTCTATGCTGGTACTACTGTTTTAGGTTCTGCTATTAAAGTTTTAATTGCTTAAGGTTCCGATAATCTATGACAACTGATTCACCCCCCTCTCAGTTGTCTTCCGATTATTTGAATTATCTAACAATTAGTATCAGAGCTTGGTCATAGGTTTGAATAATGCAGACCACGGTAAGTGATGCTAGGAGGGGGATTATTGGCAGTGGGCAAGAATCCCTCATGTGGATTCATGACATGGTTTAACAACCTCCTATGGATTCTATAATCTAGTGGTTGTATCGGGCATTGATAGGTCAATCTTTTGCTGCAATGACAACCCTATCGTTTAACATTTATTATTGTTTGGAAGTTGGGATCTTTCAAAGTTAGACCTCCACTATGGATAAACTAATTTAAAAGATGGAAAGGTCCATTTCAGATTTTGCAATGACATATATGTTCAAGACCATTCCCATTAAGAAAATCTTCACATCTTGGGACAATTGTATTTTAAAAAGTTGGAAAATTCTTTTTGAACCTCCAAATATTGGGCCTTTTTCCTTAGTGTACAAGAAGCATAAGAGGGTGGCTACTTCATGGAAACCCCCTCCACAATATTTAATTAAAATTGATTTCAATATATATTCAAGGGGGCATCTAGGGGTATTCAGAGATAGTATTGTGTTACACAATGAACATGGGGAGGTGGTGATGTTGGCATTGAACTATTAACTAGAGGGATCCAATAATTTGGCAAATATCTCTACTTTATTGTTGGGTCTACATCTAGCTATCAAGAAGGGTGTGGACACGATTTATATTGAGGGAGATTCAATGATCATCATTAACATCCTAGTGAAAAGAAGCTTTAACTATTGGCTACTAAATTATCACTTTGGCAATATGAAACAACTATTGGGAAAACAATATTTTTTGAAATAATGCTCTATTATATAGAAGACAACATTATTGTAGAAAAAATGGAAAGTTGGATAAATTGATGGTGTATAAGGACACACTTACATATGCTCCTAGGACACCACAGAAGAATGATGTAGTTGAAAGGTTCAATAGAACAATTCAAGAAGCTACTCAAACAATCATGAATGAATCAAGATTACCGAAAATCTACTAGAAGGAAGAAATACACATTGCAATATTCTATCTTAATAGAGTATAGATTACAGGAAATCATGGGAATACATGAAATTTGGTATGGAAGGGCTCCATCTATTAAATATTTTAGAGTATTTGGAAGTAAATGTTATTATCAGGAAAGATTAAATTTTGGGAAAGTTTGACACAAGAGTTGATCAAGGTATTTTTCTTGGCTACTCTACTAAAAGTAAAGCTTACAAATTTTATAACAAAAGAATAAGAAGAATTATTGAGATGCAAAAAATTAAAAGTTGATAAAGACAGTTAAAATAATGCAATTGTATAGATGAGATATAAATTTGATGAGTCTATTGGAAAAATAGAAGAATAAAAGGTTGAAGAAACAGAGGTACACGATAATAAGGAAGATGCTTAAAAAATCACTCCTAAGATTCTAAGACATTTTAGAAGAATCATTAAAAGAAAAATATTATTGGAGAGAAGAATAGGGGTATTATCAAAAGAGTAAAGTTGTTGAAGACTAGGTGAATTTATGCTTAATTTTAAAAATGAAACTAAAAAAATTGAAGGATGCTTGCAATGATCAACAATGACTGGAATCTATGAAAGAAGAATTGGAAAACAATGAGAATAACCAGACATGGGAACTTTTCCCAAAATCAACTGATAATAATGTGATAGGAACTAAATAGATATTTCAGAACAAACTAGATGAGGATGGTCACATAGTGAGAAATAAGGAAAGACTTGTATGTAAATGATATTCACAGATAAAAGGAATATATTTTGATAAAATTTATACTCCTATAGCAAGGATGGAATCTACGAGAATGTTTTTGGCTTTTGTAACACACAAGCATTTAAAGGTCTATTAGATGGATGTGAAGTCTGCATTCTTGAATGGAGAACTAAAAGAGGAAGTATATATAGAACAACCAAAAGTATTAAATCTATCAGACACTCTGATATGTTCTACAAATTGAAGAAGGCACTGTATGGACTAAAGTAAGCTCCAAGAGCTTGGTATGCTAGGCTTTATAGGTATTTGCTAAAGCAAGGATTTTAGAAAGGTACTACTAATAGTAATCTCTATTTTAAGGTTGTAGAAAATGACATCTTGATTGTAGTTGTTTATGTGGATGATATAATATTTGAAGGAAATTATGGTATGTGCAAGAAGGTTCTTTACAAGACATAAGAAGAGTTTGAAATTTCTATCATTGTCAAGATAAATTTATTTCTTGGTTTACACGTTAGCTGAAAGGATGATGCTATATTTATTTCACAATCTAATTAAGTTAAAGAAATGTTAAAGGAGTTTTCAATGGAGAAAACTAAACTTGTATGTACTTCTTGTTGGGAAAACGGTGTCTCAACCTTGCATTTACATGAGGTTACTATTTATAGTAAGGTTTCATTTGAGCATGAAATTGTGCGAAATTTTCTCCAAAGCTTTTGGTTGGCTAGAGAAGCATACCCATAAAGTTTCATCGCAAGAGCACAACTACTTAAAGAACATATTAAAGTTTCCATTTTGGAGGGGTGTGATGAAAGGTTTAAAATTAATTTTGAGGACTTTAGACCCTTCTAAATGTCTCGAAAAGTGGGAGTAAACAATATAGAAGTTTACAAGGTGATAGAGAACTTTATGAGCTTTTTGACACTTCAAATAGTTCATCAATCAAACACATGGCTCACAAGTTACGGCCTCTGAAATTTTGGACTCTTGAAATAGGAAATATAAATTGCATTGTACACATAAATGAGTTGTAAAAGGAAGGGATACATGTTGATGTGTGTTTTGACACATCATAGGGTATTTAGATTGGAGATAAGGTTGGCTCTACTTTACTGGGTGGTTTTAGCCCATGGTTTTGTAATATCATTTGATGGTTTCTTATATTGTATACCTATATAAGAGGTGTGTGAGATAGAGGTTGGGTCTAAGAGTCTTATGACCATTGAGTTACATCTAAACCTTTAATTAGTGGTACTCTTGTGAATATATTGCTCTTCAAGTATATTATAATCTATTATTGATTGTTGAATAATATATTGAGCTACTTTTGGAGTGTGGTGTTTTTCTCCTTAAAGGGTTTTCCCCATAAATAATGGTGTTTTGGGATGAATGTTTTTAATTATATTAGCAAGGAGATGACCTCGACCAAAAAGAGAGAAAAAACATTACAACATTAACCATACACCAACTATAAAACAATTAGCAGTAGGATACCAGTTCTAATAAAAAATGATAAAAAAAATTCATGCACCTGAAACTATTTCTACGGATACTTTTATCATTCCTATTACTATTTACATAAGTATCATAGTAGTTGTTTCCATAAACCATACTACTAAATTTGTTACCAACATTATCTTTATCAATCTTTAATAAACTAGTCTTAGCATAATTAATTAACATGAATGTTATTATGTTTGTTTCTGTTAAGTTTTTGTAACAGTTGTAATGATCTGTAAAATCTTTTGTATTATTATCCTCTCAAGGCTAGTGTAGGAAGTTATTCCTCTTTTTAATTTCCTTACAAGTGGTATCAGAGCCTGATCACCTTTGTTTTCACTTGTGGGTTGTTGGGTTTTTTGAACTAATCCAAATTTGAGTGGGAGATTGTGCAGAAGAAACTTTTTGGCCTTTTCACGAGAATTTTCAAATGGAAAGTTCATTAGGGAGAATAGAGGTGGAGAAATTTAATAGAAGCAATTTTAAGATGTGGAAGCTAAAGATGTAAGATCTACTAATAGATCAAGGTCTGTGGGATGTTATTTATGCAAATGTCCCAAGATCCTCAGATCCTACTGGGGTTGCTCAGTATGATGCTATGGATCATTAAGCCAAGGGTCAAACAAGATAGTATTCGGTAGAATCTATTCTAATCAATTTCCATGAAAATAACTTTGCATAGAAGCTATGGACCAATATTGGTGATATGTCTCAAGTGAAATACTTAATAAATAAGATTTTCTTGAAGAATAAATTATATTCCTTGAATATGGAAGAGGGTGGATGAATTGCAAACCAACTAGAAGCATTTGATATGTTGGTGGCTCAATTGGTATCTATTGGTGTTAAGATGGACAAAGAGGACAAATATTGGATATTGCTTTGTTCTTTTCCTAATTTGTGGGATTCTCTTGTTATGGATATTGGTAGTACTTCTAATGTTTTCAAGTTTGAAGATGTGGTGGGTGCCCTACTTGGTGAAGAGATGCAAAGGTAGGTATCCATCAATTTGAAAGAAGTGTTAACTATTCATGGAAGACCTAAGGAAATAAACAAGAAGAATGAGAAGCATAATAAATCCAAGTCCAAAGGGAGATCAAAATCTCCTGGAAAGCCCAAAGTCATTTGCTAGAATTGTGGTAAACCAAGACACACCCATGAGGGTTGCATTGAATATTCAAAGAAGTACAATTTTGATTTTGAGTTTGAGAAGGAAGATGGTGATGCATTTTTTGCAGCTTTGGCTACTCACACATGTAATGATGGATGGTTAATTGATTCAGATGCTTCTTTTCATATGACTTCTAGTAGAGATTGGTTTTCTCAATATGAAGAATTTAGTGGAGTTAAGGGGTACTTGGGTGATGATTCACATCTAGATAATGTTGGCCATGGTAACGTTAGGATTAAGTTTCCTAAGGGTAGAATAAAAAGGATTGGTGGTGTGTTGCATATCCTTAGATTAAAATAAAATGTATTATCTATGAGAAAACTAATAGATGTAGGTGTACATGTAGTCTTTTTTGATGCAAGATGCAAGATGGTTAATGGTGCTATTGTGATTGCTAAAGGTGTCAGGTTCGACATTTTGTATAAGTTAGAGACAGGATGCTCTTTATTTTGAAGAAAAGTTACCTACAAATAACACTAGCTTATGGCACCAGAGACTAGGCCACATTGGAGAAAAAGGTTTAAGAACATTGAAAAAAAAAAAACTTGTTAAGGTTTGAATGATCATAATCTTGACTTTGATTTATGTGATCATTGGATTTATGAAAAATAAAACTATGTTTAGTTTTACTCGAGTTATCATAAATCTTGTGATATTTTAGATCTTATTCATTTTGATGTATTTGGTCTTGTAGATGCTCATTCCATTGGAAAATCAACATATTATGTTTTGTTCGTTGATAGTAGAAGTACATGGGTATATTTTTTAAAGAGTAAATATGAAGTTTTTAGTCAATTTAAAGAATTTATATCAATGGATGAGTTGTAGAATGGAAAGAAAATTAAATGTTTGGGGACTGATAATGAAGGTTAATTTTTATTAGATAATAATTTTGATAGATATTGTAAATATTGTGTCATTAATACAAATAAGACAACTCTATATTCTCTATAGTGGAATGGAGTTGCAAAAAAATGAATAGGACATTGATGGAGAAGGCTAGGAGTACGCTTAGTGGAGCTAGTCCAGAACATTATTTTTGGAAAAAAGCTATTGCCACTACTTGCTAATTGATTAACACATCTCCTACATCATCTCTTATTGATAAAACACCTATGTAATCATGGTCGGGTCATAATCCTTCATTGAGACATCTTAGAGTTTTTGGTTGCAAGGAATATGCACATGTGCCAAAGGAGAAGCAAACGAAGCTTGAGAACAAGTTTGTGAAATGTATCTTTATCAGATATAGTTATGGTGTGAAATGATACAAGATTTGGGACCCTGCTACACAAAAGGGAATATATAGTAGAAAAGTGTTATTTTTAGAGAAATTAAATCTCCTCTTGTTATATTGTAGCAAAAATAGAATATACATGAAGATGTGATTCAATTCCTTTCTACACATGAAAGAGTTAAATTGAGACCCCCAGATAGGTAAGAAGTTGACGAGATCTCATCTACCTTTGAATTTTCAAAAGAGGAGGAAGAACCTCCAACTCATCTTGTTCAAAGGTCTACAAGACATAGATAACCACTTAAAAGGTATTAAATTGATTATTGAAGATGTATTTTTTCTTTGAATACTAATGTGGATAAACCTAGATCTGTAGAAGAGGCATTAGGTATGAATGATGTAGAATCTTAGAAGATTGGTACAGGTCATCTGGATTATGGATTCTCATTGCCTATCACCACCTCCATCTCCCGTCTCAATTTCCATCTTCATAGGCATCTCCATCTACATAGCCATCCAATTTAAATCTTTGTTACAGTGATAAAATATTTTATAAATCTTTGTTACAGTGATAATATGTTTTATGATGGATGAATAATACCATCATTGGAGTTTTGTGCCATAAAATTAATGTTGTCATTCAAATGTAACTTGTATTTGCAAATTACATGGACATTAATTGTAGATCAATTTGAAATGATAACAAGTGTCATGAAAATGAGAGTTGCTTATTGGTAAAGTATTCTATGTTCAACTTCTTTATTCACAGGAGTTTAAATATCTTTTATATATTTATTTTCGTGATGTTAACTAAAATTTTGTCACAATATTAATCATAATTTTTAATGATCGTTTTTCTCAACAATTTCATTTCCAAATGTATTAAATTTTATCTGCTTAACATGAAAAACTAATATTAATAATTTTATATTCTAAAAAATTGTTTAAGAGGTAGACTAAATATCCTAGATAATCTATTTAATTTTTTCGAATAGAAGTAGTTTTCTTATCCTGCTTTATCAAAAGTTTGACAAAACAATGTTCTTACAAACATTCATATATTTACACTATTTAATAATCTAGTTAAGAAGACAATTTTACCAATTTGAAACTACCATTATTCTTTTTTAATGTTATTCGATAACTTGAGAAGGAAAAGACTTATACAACTTTTCAATTGAAAGGATATTAAAGTATCATTTCTAATTGTACAAACAAAATTTTAAGATTATGTAAGTGGAAAGTTATTTTGATATTAGCTCAAAGTTATAATGTTTTCAATATTTGTCTAATTAATGACATTTAAATAACTAACTTACAATAATTTATATACAGCATTTTACTTTCTATATATAATTTGATAACTTAATTAAAAAGATACTAATTTTACAACTTTTCAATTCTATGTTTCTTTTATTATCCTATTCAACAATTTAGTCAAAAATTTTTTTTTAATATTTCGAAGAAAAAAATTCAAGAATGTCAAGTCTACTTGCTTAAAAACAATTTTAAAATATATATAATTAAAAAGTTATTTTACATGTTTATATGTAATTGAAATGTTATTAAAGTTTACCTTTTTAATTTATTTGTTAAATATTCTAAGGAAAATAAAACCATAATTAAACAAGAGTTGTGATGCAGCTTGCGTCCCTGCCTTTTGCCAAAAAATAAGAGATTTGTTCATACCAGAGAAAAGATAATTGTTAAGATAAAATGCAGGAACCTTGAATACATGTGCTTAAATAAGCATTTCAAAGAAAGTAAAACATTACTCATTTCTATAATTGCAAGCTATATCTAAACTAAAACTATATCATACAAAATAATTTTCAAATTGGCTTTGTGAAGGGTATCAGATTGTACGCCAATGTTTACTATTGAGAATATTGATTTAAATATTCATAATCCAAACCCAAAATTTTAATAATGGCCAATTAGCAAGGTTACCACGGGATTATTTATCTCTAAACAAATATGTCAACAATCATGTAAAATTTAACTTTTGCATTCTACTAGTGGGTAGAAGCACAAAAGAAAGCTACAACTTCTGATTTATATATTTACTTTCTTGTTTGAAATGGTTTACACAGGTCTCTATTTATAGAGGACTTAACCAAATACAAAAAAAATTACATATTAAGTCGACTTTGTTATCTTTGAAAAATACCAATTCTTATCTAAAACTATTCTTATCACTTAGCTAGTAGAAATTACTAGAACATTCTAACACACCCCTTTAATTTTTATCTATTAGATGTTACAAAAGAGATCACTTCAAACCATAATTTTTACCTATTAGGTATTACAAAAGAGATTGGTTCATATGGTTTTGAGGACTAAAGTATTATAAAATAGGTTGCCAATGTTAACCCCATTCAAGGAGTCCCTTTCAATAGGCAAATGTCCCACATTTTGTGGTAGTTTATTCTTATTTTATAGGCACAATTTTTTATAGTAGAACTACTTCAAATTTTTGTTTAGGTGAGTTGTGGAATGCCCAAATTTAGCATTCAATGGTTTTTTTTTTTACTTAACTGTGAAAGTTACATTTTCCATTCTTATTTTATGGGCACGATTTTTTATTGCAAAACAACTTCAATTGTTTTTTTAGTTGATTTGTAAAATGCCCAAATTTAGCATTTAACATTTGATTTTTTCAATTAACCAAAAAATTTACATTTTACAGTTGATTCAAATCCTAACCTATTATTCATGTGCCCTGCCCATCCAGTGAAAAATGAAATACCCATATGAACAATCAATCTAGTGAAGATGGAAATACCCATCTGAATAAACCAAGTCACCTTGTCACCTTGATCAATTAGCCCCATATCAAACCCTAAAGTAGGAAAAATAAAACTTGGGTATCGAAAAGACAAAGCCTTACATAATATACAAACACAAATGCAACATTCGGCAACATAGATTTCTACAAAAACAAACATAACTAAAAAAAATGAATAAACATCCAAGAAATTCACAAAAGAAAAAGTGACATGCTGAAAACAAAACTATGTTTGATAGCCGAATTTGAAATTAAAAGCTAGAAATTAAGGTAACATCACATTCTTGAGAATTTCCTTTACATTACAACTTCCTTAGGGAAACAAATTTGAAAATGACAATGGAATATCTCTCTAGTATTTAATTAAAGAAAAAAATAGCATTATCATCATATAGGAAAGAAACAAAAGAATTATTTGAAAATGTGATAAGAAAATGTAGGAGGAATGAGCTAAAGGAATGAACAATTTTTTTTGCGATTACCAAGATTAGGTAGCTCAAGGTAGGTGAAGGGCACATGGGCTAAATGGATTTTTTTTGTGGAAAATGAGCTTCAATGGAGAGATGATAGCTTCAAATCAACTATGGATCTAAACATGATTGAAACAAAAACTTTGAATCAAAACGATAATCAAGCTCAATGACCAATAGGCTCATGTTATATTTTCTATTGAGAGAGAGAGAGAGAGAGAGAGAGAGAGAGAGAGAGAGAGAGAGAGAGGTGGAAGTGGAAGAGTGAGAGAGAGGGAAAAGAAAATAGATATGGAGAGGAAGATGGAGATGGAGATGTAGAGGGAGAGGGATCGATAGAGATGAAATAAATAAATATATAGAGAGGGGGAGAGATGAGGAGGAAGATGAGGACTATGAGAGAGGGGGAGATACAATGATAAAGATAGAGATAGGAAGTGGTATATAGAGAGAGGTAGGGAGATCCAAAGGTGTAGGAGTAGAGAGATGGAGAGATAATGAGATAAAGACAGAAAGAAAGATGGAAGAATAAATATGGAGACCAAGAGTTAGAGAAGAAAAGAGATATAGATGTCTGGTAACAAGGAGAGGGAGAGAGAGGGATATGTGTATAAAGATAGAGGGGGAGAGAGGAAAATAGAGCTAGAGCTAAAGATAGAGAAAGAGAGGAAGGAGATAGATAGATAAAGAGTTAGAGATAAAAAAAAATTGATAATGGGGAGTAGGGAGGGAGTGAGGGGGAGATGGGGAGAGATAGACATGGGAGAGAGAGGAGTGATGGGAAGATAGGTAGAGAGGTAGACATAAGAGGGAAAAGATAATTTAATATGTAGAGAGGGAGGAGAGAGATATATAGATAGAGAGATAGGGAGATAGAGGTAAAGAAAGATATGGATGGGAAGAGATAGAGAGGAGTGATAGAGAGATTAATAGAGAGGGGGAAGGAGTGAGAGGGAAAGGTGATAGAGACAAGTAATAGAGAGGGGGAAACATATAGAGGTTGAAAGATAGCAAGATAGAAAGGGAGAAACAAGGAGTGCATGTGTACATGAGTGAGAGACAAATATGGATAGAAAGAATGAGAGAAATATGTATAAATAGGTAAGGGGAGAGAGGGAGAGAGGGAGAGAGAGAGAGAGAGAGAGAGAGAGAGTATGTGGTTGATAACAACATAAATATTTGTGTGAAAAATACTATTTTGACAAGACTATAAATATAAGACTACAATTATTTGTACCTACCAATTGTTTGATAACAAATTTAGGCAAAAATATATATAGTCCACTAAATATTAGTTGAGATAACAATAAAAATTTGTAGTAACAACTATTTAATAGCATTTTTATACACTTATAGACACAATGATAATGCTAGGAAGGAGTGGAATGTGATAATGCAAACATGTTTACAAGAACTATTAAATTACTCAAAAAAAATAGAAAATAAAAAGTAATGAAATAATCATATATTTTAATAAAAAATAACAAATAAGTATTTTGTTTAGTAAATAAAATTAAAGATAACATTTTAAAAATAATTATATGATTAAAAAAAATTATATTACAATTAAAAATTAAGTATTTTGTTTAGTAAATAAAATTAAAGATAACAAATAAATAACAAATATAATATGTTTAATTAATTATATAGTTAAATATTAATATATAATATAATAAAATATTCATTTTATTTAATTTATATATTTTAATAAAATAAATTTATATTTATAAAAAATAACATTATATATTGAATTTAATAACTCTTTAAATAAAAATTAAATAAATTTACTAAGAAATTTTATCTCACTATTTGTAACGCGGAGTTTTTCGCAATACAAAGCTCTTAAAATATTTTGCTGGGTGCTTGGGACGAAAACATTAATAATCATTTCTTAATTTTTTCCTGCTTATTATTCATTGGCGAGAGGCTTATATTTTTTCAATTTTGAGTAAAAAATTAAAAAACCCCTAGCAAAAATAGGAGGGACCAATCAGAAAAATGCAAAAATGAAAAGAAAAATCATTTTAATAGAAACATCAACTCCAATCTTAGAAAAAAAATGTTAACACGATTTTCGAAGCAGAAATTAATGGCAACAAAAAGAGTTACATGAAAACTAATATACTTTATATGAATAATTTCCAGGCACTTGCAGGTACTTGCTATCTTCTTTGTTAAAGTTGCTATCTTCTTTGTTAAATAATTTCCAGGTACTTGCAATGACAGATGATAGAACCTTCCAAACTACAACATGTGCTATTATTATCAAATGTGACAGAAAGAAGAATATATGCCAATCTTTTGCGCTGTAAGCATCTTTTGCAGAGGTAAAACCACTCTGGTACTGGCTGTCTGCAATGATCATCAAATTAGAGGTATGATTCTAATCCCTGTGACGGTAGATATATTGATCTGGTTGTTCAATTAAATTGTTTTTGGTGTTTAAATATTAATATAGTCAAATAGTTAAAAGTAATTGTTGTGCAATTAAAATTTAGGATATTTAAGATTTTTCATATTTTTCAGATTTATTTCTGCATCGTAAGACTAATTAGTCTAAAATTAAAAATTTTCTTGTACCGATATCAGAATACTTCGACAACAATGTGATTTTGATCACTGTTTCAGAGTCTCCAAACCTGAAGGGAATTTTCGGGACTCTCTGGAAGAAGCTTGCAGGAAGGACGACACAAGAATTTCAGAATTTGGAAGATGCACACATGCAGCTGAAGCAGTTGATCTCAAGGCAAACGAAGCAAACAGTATTGATTTTGGATAATGTTTGTTCCAGTGCAGATTTAGAATATTTACTATTTGATGGGCCAGAATTCAGAACTCTCATAACAACCAGAGACAATTCCATTATCCCCTCAACCCTGTCTACTAAGTTGTATCGATTGCCATTGTTATGCCAACAGGATGCGTTGTCACTGTTCTGCTTCTGGGCTTTTGGACAGACATCAATTCCAAGCACCGCAAATGCAAATCTGGTAAAGCAGGTACATCTTTCTTTTCATCTAATCAGCTTTGATTTATTATTATTTTTATAATCTTATACTTTATAATTTATATTTGATAAAAAAACGTATGATACATGAAAAATAATTTAGAATTAACGGTGGAGAAAAAAAAAAATTAAATGGGAGAAGCAGGTGTTCAGATTTGGAAAATAATGAAAAAAAATGTTGTGTATGATTAAAAACTCAGAATTATAGAAGACTTTCTTCATGTCCAATTGATGAGAAATTTATTGTTGAAAAAAAATATTTTAATGTTTGGAAATAGCCCATATGCTCTGGCCATTGTCTTGATGTACAATGTAACATAGGTAAAGTATGACAATGAATTTTTCTCATTCTTTTATTGTCTTTAGGCTTGAACAAATAAGGAATGTTCAGAAAAGACTAATAAGTAAACAATTTCAAATAATTTAGTGTGGTCCCTTATTTGTCTTTGATGACAAAAAGGGCTTATTCTATACAAGCCTGGGATGAATCTTTTAGTTGTTTCTTTTTGTTAGTGCTAGCGGTGCTATCATAGTTTTTTTATGCACTAAACATGTTGTCGGGTTCTCTTGACTTATAAGACTCTGGGCCCAACCTGCCTTGTCAATACGTGACGTGGGCTTGTTTCTCTTTGAACTGGCATCCTCGGTTTATGTGTTTCATCTTTGGCTGCAGACTTCACACGTTCTTCTATTTTTGCAAAGGGAAAATGTTTATGTAACATCAATGCAATATTGTATTATTGTTTCGAGTTCTTCTTCGTTGAAAACCCTAAGCTGCCGCCATGAGTGAATTGAAAATAATCACAGTGATCTGTTTGCCGCGATGCTTCAAGTTGGTTTAGGATATATTGATCTACAGGTTCAGATGGTTTAGATGGTGGTTTTTGTGGCTATTATTATTGAGATTTTGTGAAGATCTTGCGCAGATGCCCTCATTCAAAATCAGGTGATATCTTTCTTAAAACTCATATTCTGAAAGTTTTGTTGGTTAAGAAGGGAAAGATTTTTTTAAATCATATGGACCGCCTTTCTTTCGGTCTGCTGTTTTCCTTTTCTGCAAGCTGAAACTGTTATATAAATTTGAGGAAAGGGCAATGTGTTTAGTTTCAATTTTCAGTTGCTTGAAGACAATTTTTTTCTGTTATTTACTCTAACCTTTGTTAGGGTTTGATAACCCTTTTCGAGGGTTACAGATGGAGACTCTTTTTGACGCAAGATATATGTTAAATATTGTTAGATTTTTTTTGACAGTTACTGAAGTTGTATTTGGACATCCATCTGCTGGAAATATTTTTCAGCTAGTTTTGAAAACGGTTTTGTGAAGAACTGAAACCCTAGTTAGGGTTTAGTGACAATATTCGAGGGTCACTGATGAAGACTTGACAGATAATGCATTATAAATACACATTTTGGTGATGAGAAACAGACACAGAACATGGTATAAAACAAAGCATATTGTAAATGAAATATAATTTTTTGTTTACTCTCTCTGATTACATTACAGAGATTGAGATAGATGATAAGTGAAAAAAAAGATTAAGATCATTCACTCAGTTGAAAGTATTCTCTCTGATTTTATAGCAGAGATTTAAAAGAGTTTATTGAATCATTCTTGAAAGTATGTTCGATCATTGACAAGTTTATAGTTGCAAAGGGATATTGTAATTATAAGTTTATCAATGATTGTAACTTGAAGATGTTTGAAATTGTATGAAACTAAGGGGTTGGTGCTCCTTAGAGCTTGAGACTTCTAAATTCGATGTACAGAGTTGAAACTCTTTGAGATAATAAAAGAAGATTGTTTGAGTGGTTTTTCTACCCCAAGAGGGTTTTCCACTCAGGAAATATCATATGTTATGTGTTATTATGCACAATTAGTTTGCTCTGATACTTTCCTTTATGAGTTCTATTTTTTGCATTAAATCTGTTTTATTTTGAAAGTATGTCAATTTGAATGTCAGATTTGTAGTGCAATCTAGTTCTTTGTCAAAGTAGTATACCTTGGTTAAATCTATGCATGCAAGAAGTTTTGTTTTAGTCATAAGCATTGAAATATGTTCACCTATTTCATTTAGCTTAGTTAGAACTATGTGCATTTATAAAATTCAATTATTGTTTTGTTTATGAATTAAAATTGTTATTTTTGTGCAATCTCCAATGACTCTAATTCACCCCCCGCCCCCCCCTCTCAAAGTCTGTCACTTCCAACAATTGGTATCAGAGCATAGGGTCCCTTCCTTTAGGTCTGTCCCAGGGATTGTTCCTGGTATTTTGTAAGTGTTGTCATGTCACAGTCACAAGAAGGTGCCTCGCTTTCAAGGGCTCCTCTCTTTGATGGCTTAGATTATGTATTCTAGAAAATCAGAATGGAAAATTATTTGGTTTCAGTCGATCTTAATGTATGGAATATTGTAACCTCAAAATATGTTGTTCCTTGTACTATATCTATTGATCCTGATGCTAAGACTCAATATGAGTTAAATGCTAGAGCTAAGCATGCTATCTTGTGTGGTCTCACCAAGGATGTTTTTGTAAAAGTCATGCATTGTACTTCTGCTCAAGAGATATGGAATAAACTTGAAACTATTTATCAAGGGGATGCTAAGGTCAAATAATCTAAGATTCTCACACTCAAAAATCAATTTGAGTCTTTGAGAATGAAAGAAGATGAGACCATTGCAAGTTATTTTCTCAGAATTGATGAAGTAGTAAACTCTAGAAGAGGTCTTGGTGAGACTATTGATGAAAAAGATATTGTTAGAAAGGTCGTTAGAACATTGTTACCTAAATTTAAAACTAAGGTATCAACCTTAGAAGAAAAGAAAATATTTTCTACAATGACTCTTGATAGTTTACAAAGTATACTCACAACCTATGAAATGAGGATAGGCAGTAATCCTTCCTCATCTAAAGAGTCTACTTTCAAAGCAGAAAAGAAAGAAGAACCTGATAGTGAATCTGAACTCTCAGATTCTATTGAAGCCGTGCTTGTTAGAAAATTTAAAAAGAAGTATAAGGGCAAATTGCCCTCCAAATGTTTTAATTGTGATAAGTCTGGACACTTTGTTGCTCAATGCCCATAGAGTGATCAAAATAGTGAAGAAGAAAAACCAGAAAAATTCTACAAAAAGAAATCATGGAACCCTAAAAAAGAAATTTAATATTTTCAAGAAAAATAAGAGTCTCTTTACTAAAGAAGACTCTAAAATTGAATCAGACGACTCACCTTGTGAAGGTGAAACCTTGTTCATGGCAGAAATAGAATCCTTTTCAAAAAGAGACCTAAATAACAAAACAGAAAATAAACTAGATGATTTGGATCAAGGTGAAGTTGATCTTGAAGAAGAGTTACTTTGTGCTCTAATGAAAATAAAGAAGTTGAAGAAGCTTGTAGCTTCTCATGAAAGCTCAAATCAGATTATGCAAGTTGAGTTGAATGACTCAAACTTGGCAATAAAAAACCTAAAATCTCTTCTTGAAGAAAGAGAAAAGAAAATTGAAACTCTAGAACAACAAACAATAAAATTGCAAAAAGAGATTGAACAATATGAAAGTACCATGCGTTTGAATGATATCTTGAGCAAGCAAAAGCGGCGTAAAAATTTGACTGGTTTAGGTTTTGATAAGGGTGAATCATCAAGACAAATTTCCAAGCCTGCAAACAAAAAATAATTTCAGGCTTATAATAGAATGACACCTTTTAGGTTCGGGTTCTTCCATGGTTATTGTTTTTACTGCAATAAGTTTGGTCATAAAGTTAATATTTGTAGATTTTTGCAGCACAAAACTTTTATGTTTGGACACAAACAAACCTATGGTTTTCCAAATACGGTAAAATGCATTAAGTGTAACAACTTTGGACACACCTATGCTCCATGCAAATCAAAGGCAAATATTGATAAGGTATGGAAATAAAAGTTTGTACCTAGTATTGAACAATCAACGATTGTGCAAACTGCGTTTGTATCAAATAAGATGTCAATGTGGGTGTTAGACACTTGTCGTTCACACCATATGACAGGAGACAAAAATAAATTTCTTCATTTACAAAATTTTGATGGAGGATTTGTAAGGTTCGATGATAATTCAGGAGCATTTGTCAGAGGTAAGGGTTCTTTGCTATTGAATGATGATACTCCAATTCATGATGTGTATTTTGTTGAAGGATTAAAACACAATCTATTGAGTGTCATATGTGATAGTGGTTATAGTGTATCCTTTAGTTCTAAAGGTTGTGCTATCAAAAATAAGTCTGGTAAAATTGTTGCTGCTGGTTTGAGAACATTTGGAAATGTTTACAATTTTCTTGACTCCATAGATTGTGAAAAAAATGAAGGCATGCACCTTATGGGTCAAGTAGAGGAAAATTGGTTGTGGCACAAATGTTTCGGACATTTGATAATCTGGTTTGAATTAGCAAAAATCAGAATGTCAGAGGTTTTCCTGTCTTGAGTAAACCCTTAAACTCAATATGTAAAGAGTTCTTGAAAGGTAAACAAACAAAAGTGTCTATCAAATCTAAAGAACACTCTTCTACCAGACCACTACAACTCGTTCACATAGATTTATGTGTTCCAACTAGGACACAATCCATCAATGGTGAAAAATACTGTTAGAATATTTAATCTTTACTTAGCTTAGGTTTATTTTTATTTAGTTTAGGATATTCCTTTGGAATTCCTACATGTAATTTGTCCTCTAGTACATGTGTGAGGACAAGTCATTTCTTTTATTTTCCTTTATTAAGGAATATTAGAATTCCTCCATAAGAGGATGTGGTCATATGGCACACACATTTTATGAATGGTGGCATTCATAGATTTGGGAGTTACTTTGTAACTCCTCTCCTCATCTCTATTTAAGAGATGTCTCCTCTCTCAATTCTTCTTAATGACAATATTGTAAAGAGCTTCTTGCTCTCTCTCTCTCTCTCTCTCAATTTTAGGCATTGCCTCATTCATAATATCACAAGGGGTTTTTCTTTGCTTTTCCCCTTTCAAAAGTTCTTGTGCCTCCTTCTTCACATTTGGGTGATGCTCTAAGGTCTTTGCTTTTCTCATGGTAACAATTACTTCATCATAAACTTTCTTGGATTAATTTTCCTTTCCTTGCTCTTTTATTTCCTTACATGGTATCAGAGCAGGTTTCTAATCCTTGTTTTAAGTTAACATTGATGAAGGTTACCATTTAGTGGAGTTCACCTTGTTGGAGGCATTCTTGAGAGGAGAAGAAGTTCTTTTACTAATATTTTCTATTGTGCAGGTTTTGGTTTCAGATTTTTAACTTTTTTTTCAAACTTGTTAACAAGTTTGCCTGCAGGTTTAATCTCCTATTCTAGTTAGTTTTTATTAAAAAAGGGCTTTGGAAGGCTTGCCGCCAAAGTTCCTTCTCTCTAGTTTAAATTTAATTTTTTTTAAAGTTTTGGAAGGCTTGCCGCCAAAACTCCTGTGCTAACTTCTTTTCCTGCATACTTTAGATTTCATATTTATTTAGTTTGGAAGGTTTACCGCCAAACTTAGTCTTCTTAATTTATTTGGTCGGCTTGCTGCCAAAACTAATTTATTATTAAATTTCATTTCTGATTCACTTGCAGATTTTAACCTTTTTCTTGCTTACAACTATTCTGATTCAATTTGTTTAAATCTGCCATTCAGTCCTAACATCTTTATTTGCAGGTGTTATTGATAAATAAAAAGGATAATCTTTATTTAAACTTAAATTTGATGAGGATTAAACTCAAACTTAAAGTTGTTCTTCTTGTATGATTGTATCTGTTTTATTTTTCATAGTTCCTTCAAATTTAATATCTATATATCTAAGTCAGTTGGGTTTCTTAGTCTCAAATACTTTATCGGATGCTTTCAGTAAGTCTTAGCATTCCACTCATTATTTTTTATAAGGATTGACAGAAAGAAAGATTTAAATAAAGGAAACTTTAAAAACAAGAAGAAGAAGATTACAAAAGAAAATATATTTATTCGAACTTCTGGTAATCCGTTAAATGTTGTAGCATCAGTTCTGTTGGTGTTATAAGCATATAAATCAGAGTCTTCTGTAAAAATATATTTTTTGATCTGTCTCTCTAATCTTTTCCTTTCATAGCAGCCCAACTGTTCTTAATAAATACCAGTTCCAAGCACTCGTTTACCTGATTTCAGTTATCGTTGCACCTGAACTATCAAGCATTAGATATACTGTATTCATTCTTGTTACCTTAATCCTCACGTCACATAAACCAATTTCTATTGATACCTTAACCTTAGAAGGATCGATAACAACATCTTTACTGGAAGGAGCGTTAGCGTGATCATCTGTGACGCAGAGAGCTGTAACGACCTCGGCCGCAGTCTGAACACAGTGCAAGAAAGGGGAGCAGAAAACCCTGGTTATATTTCCTCCTTCCCTTCTGAGCTTTTGACCCGTCCTCCACGCCTGCAGTTTCCCGTCGTCCGTGAGAGGAGGATCCCATGGCCTTGGCTCTGATTCAGCCCACTGCGGATCGTAGTTGTCCATTCTTTCTCCATGCTTCATCACTGTATTATTCAATATTGTAATGCTGCAAGCAAATAGACACTAAGCAACCCTAGAAACTAAGCAAAAAATAGCCTCTGTAAGATGCTGCGGAGAACCCCAAACACCCGAAATTCATCTTCCAGCTCTTTTATTATCTCAGTCGTCCCCTGTTTCGAGCCCTTCTGGACAAGGCTGAAGAGGAGTTTGGCATCGAATACCTCGTGGCTGTATAACCCCAGCGGATCTCCCATTACAACTTTCAACTTTCATTCCGTCCACAGTATTTTCTTCGATAAAAAATCAGTTGCAGTTATTATCAGTGAGTAGGGTGAGATAAAAACTTGGAGCTGATAACCAGAAAGAATAGATGTGAATGAATGCACTTGCATGTTTGTAACGTTGATTCTCTGTAAATCTTTCCAGAACTTCTGTGTATTCCCTGCAAATCATCATAACCTGCATTCAACGTCTCTGCACCTCTGCATAGTTGGTAGTTGGCATCTTTGCTCACGTGAATGCTTGTCTCCTCAACTTTGAATATTTGATTGGAAGTTTTTATGCATAAGTTTAGTTTAAAACTTAGAAAGATTTAAAATTTTAAGCTTTTTATCTCTCACGTTTATTTAAAATTTTTATCAGGTTTAATATATTAAAAAAAAGTTTAAAAAGCTAAAACTTTAAAAAGTTTATAATTTCCTTTTAATAAAGTATTTTAATACATAACGTTTTTTTTAGTAAAGTCTTTTTTATTAATGGTTTTATTTATTATTATTAAAAATTTCAAGTTATTCTTCAAATTAAAGAATAGATAAAGTTATTTTTTATTTAAATAAAATTAAAAGTTAAAAAAATCCTTTAAATTTGTTATTTAAGATTTGAATATAACTTTTTTTTACATAAATTTTGTTATAATTTTTACTCAAATCTGGCTTATTTTTAAATCAAGGAGGTTAATTTTATTTTTTAATCAAAGGGGTAATTTTTTTTTACAAACTATTATTTTGCTATCATGTCTACATTAATTCCAGAAATTAAATTAAATAGTTCCAATTATCATTCTTGGAAAACACATATCTCGTTTATTTTTCGTTTCAAACACCTTTTGGATGTTGCGACTGATAAAACATTTGAACCCGCTACATCTGCTCCTCAAGCCGACCTAGATAGATGGAAGGCTCAAAATGAGGAAGCACTTGGTTTAATTGGTATTTCAATGGTTCCTGATTTGTATGTTTTAATTGGAAATTGTACAAAAGCGCATGAAGCTTGGGAAATTTTAAAAACAACTTATGATAGCTCAAATGAATCCCGAAAAATTCAACTTCAAGATCAACTTGAAGATCTAAGGTATACGGATTTTAAAACTATGGATGAATTCTTATTAAAGTTTGATTCTGTTAATAGTCAATTAACTGGTTTAGGAGTTACTCTTGCTGATTTATGTTTAATTCATCTTATTCTTAAAAAATGTCTTCCTCGTCAATTTCAACAATTTATTACGAATATTCATGCTCAACTTGCTATTCCTAGCTTAGCTACTCAATTAACATATGATATTTTTCGTAATTTATTTCGTCAAGAGGAAGCTAAATTAATTCAATTTGGTACTCTTAAAAGTAGTGAACATGCTTTTATGTCTAAAAATCAAAATCATAATAATACTTTTAGATCCAATAATAATAAACATAATCATAATCATAATAATAATCATAATAATAATCACAAATCTTCTAATTATCAATCTCATTCTAAATCCTATCATAATAATTCTCATAATAATAATCATAATAATAATCACAATAATCAAAGGAATAATTCTCAAACAAGACCCCATTGCACATATTGTGGGAAAGATGGACATATTACTAATAATTGTTTTAAGAAACAAAATGGTAAAAATCCCATGAATCAAAATAATCAAAATAATCAACATAAACCTCATTATAAGAAGGGTAATAATAATGGTAATTCATCTCGTCATGCATTTACATGTACTTATAATGTTTCTCAACCACTTGAGTGGATTATTGATTCTGGTGCATCTCAACATGTTACTTCTCATAAAGAATGTTTTGAATCTTTGCATCCCGATACTTCTAATATTCCTGTTCAATTAGCTAATAATCATAGTTGTAAAGTTGAAGCTATTGGTGATGTGAATGTTCCTAATGGGAAATTACATGATGTTCTTTATGTTCCTGAATTAAAATCAAATTTGATTTCAGTTCCTAAACTTTGTCAAGATTATAAGATTAACTTTTATAGGGGCATATGTTATATCATTGATCCAAACACTAATCATGTTATTGCTACTGCTAAAATGGATAGTGATAACTTATTTAAGTTCTATGAATTTGCTCCTCCAAAGTATTCTTTGCTTACTACTATTGATTTTACTATATGGCATGAAAGACTTGGCCATCTCAATTCTGATTATATTTCACTAATGCAAAAAGCAAATATGGTTGATGGATTGCCTACTATTGTTCCTTCTCAAATTGTTTGCAATGGTTGCATGAGTGGTAAGATGCATAGGGAACCCTTTCCTCAGGGTCAATCTTGGAGGGCATACACTAAATTGCATCTTGTTCATAGTGATCTCTTGGGTCCCATGGAGAATCCCTCCATCCAAGGTTCAAGGTATGCACTTACCTTTGTTGATGATTTTTCAAGGAGAACATGGATATATTTCCTTCATAGTAAGGATCAAGTGCTTGATGTTTTTACTGAATTTCATATGTTTGTAGAAAGGCAATTTGGTTCTAAAATTAAGATTCTTCGTACTGACAATGGAAGAGAATATGTCAATAATGCATTTAATGCTTATTTAAAATCTTTTGGAATTAAACATGAGCTTACCGTTCCTTATACACCACAACAAAATGGTGTGGCAGAACGGAAGCATAGGACAATTGTTGAAATGGCTAGATGTTTATTGCATGCTAAAAATATGGATTACAAGTTTTGGGCTGAAGCTATGGCTTGTGCAACATATTTAATTAATAGAACACCTACCAAAGCCTTAAAGGATAAAACTCCTGAAGAAGCTTGGTCTGGTAGAAAGCCTAATTTGTAGAATTTAAGAATTTTTGGTTCCATAGCTTATGTTCACAAACCTAAGGAGAAAAGGAAAAAATTAGATGCTAAATCTTCTCCTTTTATTTTTGTTGGTTATGATGAAAATACTAAAGGTTATAGAGTTTACAATCCTATTACTAACAAGGTAAAAGTTGCAAGAGATGTTTGTATTGCAGAAAAGGGCATTCATGATTGTTCTAAAGTGGAGGATGATGAACTTGGTCAAACAAAAGTTGTGCTTGTGGAGGACCAACCTCCTTCTCTTAACCCTACTCCTAATGCATCTCTTTCTATTCCTTCTAGTGATAGTGATGATGATAATAATAACTCTACTCCTCATGACTCTTCTTCTAGTGATGAATCCATTACTTCTAAAAGAAGACCTAAATGGTTTAAATCTTTAATTCAAGATAGTGATGAATACTTAGCTAGAATGGATAAACTTCAATGTATAAGAGTTAATTATTGTAATTATGCTTTAATGACTACTATTATGAATTCTAATGATCCTAAAACATTTGATCAAGCTAAAAATCAACCACATTGGCAAAAAGCAATGCAGGAAGAATATGATACTTTAACTTCTAACCAAACTTGGGATTTAGTTCCCTTGCCTCATGGTAAAAATCTTGTTTCTTGCAAGTGGCTTTATAAAACTAAATTGAATGCTAATAATCAAGTTAGTAAATTTAAAGCTAGATTAGTTGCTAGAGGTTTTTCTCAAATTGAAGGCTTAGATTATAATGAAACTTTTGCTCCTGTTGCTAAAATGCCTACAATTAAACTTGTGCTTGCTTTAGCTTCTAGAATGAATTGGCCTATTCACCAAATGGATGTTAAAAGTGCTTTTCTTAATGGTGATTTACATGAAGAAATTTATATGTCTCAACCTCCTGGTTTTATTAAAGAAGGTAATGTACACTTAGTTTGTAAATTAAATAAATCAATTTATGGATTAAAGCAATCTCCTAGGGAGTGGTATTCAAAGATTAATGAATTCTTTCTTTCTCAAGGCTTTATTAGAAGTAAAAATGATCCTAACTTGTATATTAAACATAGTGAAGATGATATTATAATTATTATCTTGTATGTAGATGATTTGATTCTTACTTCAAGTTCCAATAGTTTGATTTCTGATATTAAGTTTCAACTTAATCAAAAATTTCAAATGACTGATTTAGGTCCTTTACATTATTTCTTAGGAATGCAAATTTGGCAAACCTCTAAAGGAATTTTCTTATCTCAAAGTAAATATGCTAAAGATCTCATAGATAAGTTTAAAATGAATGATGCTCATCATGTTTCAATTCCTATTGAATTAGGCACTAAGTTAATGCTTGATATGCAAACTCCTCTTGTTGATCCTACTTTGTATAGACAATTAGTTGGAAGTTTAAATTATTTAACTCTTACTAGGCCCGATATTGCTTATAGTGTTGGTTTGGTTTCAAGATTCATGTCTAAACCTCAACAAACACACTTTAAAGTTGCTAAAAGAATTTTAAGATATATTAAAGGAACAATTAATGTAGGTTTGTTTTATGATGCAAATTCTGATTTTACTTTAAAAGGTTTTACTGATTCCGATCTAGGTGGAGATCCCAATGATGGGAAATCTACTTGTGGTTATTGTTTCTTTGTTGGTTCAGGAGCAATTTCTTGGAATAGTAAAAAGCAACAATCTACCTCTCTTGGATCCACTGAAGCTGAGTACAAAGGATGCACTAATCCTTCCAAAGAAGTCTTGTGGCTTAGAAGACTACTTGAAGATTTGGGTCTACCTCAACATGAGCCAACTCCATTGTATTGTGACAACCAAAGTGCCATTGCCTTGGCTAAAAATCCAGTTTTCCATGCAAGGACAAAACACATTGCTCTCCAACACCACTTTATTAGAGAACAAATTGAAGACAAGCAAGTTTCACTCCTCTATTGCAAGGGGGAAGACCAAGTTGCAGATATTTTGACCAAGCCACTTTGTAAAGAAAAATTCCAATTTCATTGTAAAAATCTTGGATTACAACCCATTGAAGGGTTTGATGTAAACTCCCCAAGTAAAGCTTAAGGGGGGGTGTTAGAATATTTAATCTTTACTTAGCTTAGGTTTATTTTTATTTAGTTTAGGATATTCCTTTGGAATTCCTACATGTAATTTGTCCTCTAGTACATGTGTGAGGACAAGTCATTTCTTTTATTTTCCTTTATTAAGGAATATTAGAATTCCTCCATAAGAGGATGTGGACACATGGCACACACATTTTATGAATGGTGGCATTCATAGATTTGGGAGTTACTTTGTAACTCCTCTCCTCATCTCTATTTAAGAGATGTCTCCTCTCTCAATTCTTCTTAATGACAATATTGTAAAGAGCTTCTTGCTCTCTCTCTCTCTCTCTCTCATTTTTAGGCATTGCCTCATTCATAATATCATAAGGGGTTTTTCTTTGCTTTTCCCCTTTCAAAAGTTCTTGTGCCTCCTTCTTCACATTTGGGTGATGCTCTAAGGTCTTTGCTTTTCTCATGGTAACAATTACTTCATCATAAACTTTCTTGGATTAATTTTCCTTTCCTTGCTCTTTTATTTCCTTACAAATACTTTATGCTCTTTGGTGATGACTATACCAGAATGGTATGAGTTAATTTTCTCAAACACAAATCTGAAGCATTTGACATATTTAAGATTTTCAGGAAGATGGTTGAATGTGAATTTGATCTAAAATTAAAATGCTTAAGATCAGATAAGGGTGGTGAGTTTATATCACAAGAATTTATTGGTTATTCTAAAAAATATGGCATTAAAAGACAATATGAAACTACCCAAACACCTCAACAAAATGGGGTGGTTGATAGGAAAAATAGAATAGTCAAAGAGATGGCTTGCACAATGCTTAATGAAGCACATCAGCCAGACAGGTATTGGAGAGAAGTTGTTCATAGAGCAGTTTACATCTTAAACCGTGTACAAATCCGGGTAAATTCTACCTTCACTCCTTATGAACTCTGGTATGATAAAGTTGCCTCTGTCAAATACTTTAAGATTTTTGGATGCAAATATTATATTAAAAGAGATGAAGAAAATATAGGAAGCTTTAACACTAAAACTGATGAGGGTATATTTCTTGGATACTCCACTCACAACAAAGCTTATAAATGTTTCAATACTAGGCTGAATAAAATTATTGAAACTGTGAATGTAAGGTTTGATGAACAATTGCTTCTAAGTGATGATGTGCAAGATGTAGAGGAAGATATTCCATTAAGCCTTGGTCAAACACCTAAATCTATTGAAATAGAAATAACTAATATAGAGAGTGCATCTACTCCTAAAGATGCATCCAAAACTAAAGCAAAAATCCTTTTTCATACTCCCTCTCGAATCATTACAAAAAGGCATCCTCAAAGTCAGATTATCGGTGACATAGATGCAGAAATCTTGACTAGGAGAAGAGAAAAATCTGATTAACAAGCTCAAATGGCTGAACACTATTGTTTGGTAACTGATTTTGAACCTAAATCTATTTCTGATGCATTAGTTGATGATTGTTGGTTAAATGCAATGAAAGATGAAATCGGTCAAATAAAAAAGAATAAAACCTGGGAACTAGTGCCTAGACTAGATGGTAAGAATGTGATAGGAGGAAAATGGATATTCAAAAATAAGCTTGATGAATCTGGTAAAGTTATTAGAAACAAAGCTCGATTTGTTTGCAAGGGTTATGCGCAACAAGAAGGTGTAGATTTCAGAGAAACTTTTGCACCTATAGCTAGACTTGAGTCTATTAGAATATTTCTTGCATACTCTTGTTTCAAAAAATTTAAAGTTTACCAGATGGATGTTAAAACTACTTTTTAAAATGGCTTTCATGAGGAAGAAGTGTACATGGAACAACCTGAAGGATTTGTCTCTGTAGATAAACCTGATTATGTATACAGGTTGAAAAAGGCTCTTTATGGCTTTAAGCAAGCTCCAAGAGCTTGGTACTCTAGGTTAGATACTCATCTTACAACAAATGGATTCACTAGAGGTGGAGTTGATAGTAACTTGTATGTGAAGGTTGAAGGTAATGACATTTTAGTTGTTGAAGTATATGTGGATGATATTATTTTTTGTTGTAATAATGATTCACTATCCAAAAAGTTCTCACAAATCATGGAGTCTGAATTTGAAATGTCCACGTTGGGTGGATTAACATTTTTTCTTGATCTTCAAGTCATGCAACTTGAAGGAGGCATATTTCTATCACAAATAAAATATGTAAAAGAAAGGCTTAAGAAGTTTAAAATGACATATTGCAAACTGGCCAGTACTCCAATGGAAACTAGCTGTAAGTTGATCAAAATAGATGACTCACCCGAGGTAAATCAATCAGAATACAAATCAATGATAGGTAGTTTTCTTTATTTAACAACATCTACACCAGATTTTATGTATGCTGTATGTCTGGTTTCACGTTTTCAATCTGCCCCTAGACAATCTCATTTGAATGCTGTGAAAAGGATTTTCAAGTATATTCATGGTACTTTAGACTATGGTTTGTGGTATCCTCAGAAAAATGATTTTTCTCTTATTGGTTTCACTGATGCTGACTAGGCTGGTTGTATGGATGACAGAAAAAGCACCAGTGGTGCAGCCTTCTTCTTGGGAGATTGTCTTGTTGCTTGGCACAATAAAAAACAATATTGTGTCACATTATCAACTGCAAAATCAGAATACATCGCAGCAACTGCTTGTTCTACCCCGTTAATCTGGATGTCCCATCAACTTGCTGATATGGGTATTGAAGTTGAAAAACCCACCTCCATTTTTTGTGATAACACTAGTGCCATCAATCTCTCTAAAAACCCTGTTATGCATTCTTGCACTAAACATGTTGCTATCAAATTACACTTTCTGCAAGAACAAGTGCTAGCTAATGAATTGCAGCTACTGTATGTGCCTTCCAAGGCCCAAGTGGCAAACATTTTCACAAAATCTTTATCTAAAGAAGTGTTTGAACATTTCAGAGATAGGTTGGGAGTCATCTCTCAATCCACTCTTATTTAGCACCCTGCTCTCCGAAAGGGGGAGCTCAACTCTCCACAAGCAGCAGTCTGCTACTTTACCATTTGTCCTTGAGACAAAAAGGGGGAGGAAGCGTCATTGACAGTAGCATTGGTTTGACAACAACATTGATTACAGTGGTCATTTGGTTTGATTGGTTCATTTTCATTGGTTACAACATTGATTATAGTATTGATTACATTGACAGTAGCATTGGTTTGACATCGACATTGATTACAGTGGTCATTTGGTTTGATTGGTTCATTTTCATTGGCTATTGCAATACTGTATCTTATCTTTGACAATATTAGTTTCATGAAAGTATTGGTTATTGATAGTGGTTTCTATTTTTAATGATTCCGATTCATTCTGATATCTTTGCATGGGCAGCATGTATCTTTGCTTAGGTAGTTTACAATGTACAGATTATTCTCAAATTATTCTCACTCATATTTTATTGATAGTGATTGATAGGGGCATCACATTGTGGTTCATTTTTATTCATGTTTGGTTGACATTTCTACAGTTGATACAGGTCAATGATGGAACAATTTTTGCCATCAAGGACAAAGGGGGAGTTTGTTCTCCCTTATTTGTCCTTGATGACAAAAAGGGCTTATTCTATACAAGCCTGGGATGAATCTTTTAGTTGTTTCTTTTTGTTAGTGCTATCAGTTCTATCATAGTTTTTCTATGCACTAAACATGTTGTTGGGTTCTCTTGACTTATAAGACTGTGGGCCCGACCTTCCTTGTCAATGCATGACATGGGCTTGTTTCTCTCTGAACTGGCATCCTTGGTTTATGTGTTTCCTCTTTGGCTATGGACTTCAAACATTCTTCTATTTTTGCAAAGGGAAAATGTTAATGTAACATCAATGCAATATTGTATTATTGTTTCGAGTTCTTCTTCATTAAAAATGCTAAGTTGCTACCATGAGTGAATTGAAAATAATCACAGTGATTTTTTTGCCACGATGCTTCAAGTGGGTTTTGGATATATTGATCTATAGGTTCAGATGGTTTAGATGGTGGTTTTTGTGGCTATTATTATTAAGATTTTGTGAAGATCTTGTGCAGATGCCCTCATTCAAAAATCAGGTGATATCTTTCTTAAATCTCATATTCTAAAATTTTTGTTGGTTAACATGGGAAAGTTTTTTTGAAATCATATGGACTGACTTTCTTTCGGTCTGTTGTTTTCCTTTTCTGCAAGCTAAAATTGTTATATACATTTGAGAAAAGGGCAGCTTGTTTAGTTTCAATTTTTGGGTGCTTGAAGACAATTTTTTTTGTTATTTACTCTAACCTTTGTTAGGGTTTGATAACCCTTTTTGAGGGTTACAGATGGAGACTCTTTTTGAGATAAGATATATGTTAAATATTGTTAGATTTTTTTTTCACAGTTACTGAATTTGTATTTCAACATGCATCTGCCGGAAATATTTTTCAATTAGTTTTGAAAATGGTTTTGTGAAGAACTGAAACCCTAGTTAGGGTTTAGTGACTCTATTCAAGGGTCACTGATGAAGACTTGACAGATAATGCATTATAAATACACATTTTAGTGATGAGAAAAAGACACAGAACATGGTATAAAATAGAGCATATTGTAAATGAAATATATATTTTTGTTTACTCTCTCTAATTATATTACAGAGATTGAGATAGATGATAAGTGCAAAAAAAGACTAAGATCATTCACTTAGTTGAAATTATTCTCTCTGATTTTCTAGCGGAGATTGAAAAGGGTTTATTGAATTGTTCTTGAAAGCGTGTTCGATCACTGACAAGTTTATAGTTGCAAAGGGATATTGCATTTATAAGTTTATCAGTGATTGTAACCTGAAGATGTTTGAAATTGTATGAAACTAAGGGGTTGGTGCTCCTTGGAGCTTGAGACTTCTAAATTTGATGTACAGAGTTGAAACTCTTTGAGATAATAAAAGAAGATTGTTTGAGTGGTTTTTCTACCCCAAGAGGGTTTTCCACTCAGGAAATATCATGTGTTATGTGTTATTGTGCACAATTAGTTTTCTCTGATACTTTCCTTTATGAGTTCCATTTTCTGCATTAAATATATTTTATTTAGAAAGTATGTCAAGTTGAATGTCAGATTTGTAGTGCGATCTACTTCTTTGTCAAAGTAGTATACCTTGGTTAAATTTGTGCATGCAAGAAGTTTTGTTTCAGTCATAAGCATTGAAATATGTTCACCTATTTCATTCAGCTTAGTCAGAACTATGTGCATTTATAAAATTCAATTACTGTTTTGTTTATGAATTAAAAGTTTTATTTTTGTGCAATCTCCAGTGACTCTAATTCACCCCCCCCTTCAGAGTCCGTCACTTCCAACATTTAAATCTAATATGTTGCTGAAGTATGAATACGAATTTAGATAGTTCTGATGTTGAAAGTAGGCTATCTTCCAAATAATATGGCTTAAATATTCTTTTGATAAATGTTCCTTACATATCTTGGATTACAGCTGCTGGAGGAATGTGAAGGCTTGCCAGTTGCTCTAAAGGTGATCGGAAGCTCCTTGCATGGGAAATCTCATGAGGCTTGGGAGACGGCAACAAGAAAGATTTATAAAGGAGAATACATCAGATAATCATGAAAAGGGACTAATTAGATTATTTGAGAGTACTATTGATTCCTTAGATAATGTTTCTAAAGAATGCTTTCGAGACTTGGGTTTATTTCCAGAGGACAAGAAAATATGTACTGATGCACTGTTGGACATTTGGGTTTATGTTCGGGGTCTAGAGTGGCACAATGCATTTTCCATTTTGTCAAAACTTGCATACAAGAATCTTCTAAATTTAACTTGCATTTCAGGGTAATTGCCTTTCTTTTTTATATATTCAATTTGTTATTAATTATTATCAGTTTTAGTCATTAAGTTGACGTGATCACACTTATCAGGAGCAGAGCAGCAATCTCAAACAAAAATACCTTGGAGCTATATTTTTCTCAAAATAATTTAATGTGAGAATTGGCCTTGCATTTGGGATGCCAAGAGAGTGTAGTCTACAAGAAGAGGCTGGTGATTCGTAGGATGGAGCAGAGTTTCTCACAAAAAATGGAGTTGCTTAGTGGCACAGAATTTGATGCTCAACTTCTCTTTATTCACATAGGTGGGCTATTGCAAAAGTATCTTGCATATTCATTTTTCATCAAGTTGGTCGAAGGTTCTTTCCTAGTGTAACCTTAAGAACTCTTTTCTATTTTCATTTTTCCATCTCCTACATTCAACTTCAATATGATGAGAACTTAATTGAAATGAATAGCAACCATATCCAACATGAACAATGATTTTCATCTAATTGGACTTCCTTTCAAATTTATTTTGGTAGACCGCTTGGAGGAAAACTACTGGAAAGAGATGAATTTTCTCGAAGCAGAGGCTCTCTTGTTACACTTCACTTCAACTGAATTCTTTCTTCCTCCATTTCTGAAATCCATGAAGAATCTAAAATGTCTCATGGTATTTAATTACACTAAGAAGAAGGGAACTATAAAAGGTCTAGATGTCTTACCTTTACTCAGTCAACTCAAAAGTTTCCACTTGGAAAGAATGATTGCACTCCCTACTCAGAAAGAAATCAAATAAATTTCAAATATAGAGAAGCTATCTTTAAGCTTATGTGAAGGATTTGAATATACATCCACATCCATCAACTTAAACATGAGATATTTTAACCTGGACCACTCCAACAATTTGGAGCAGGTGCCACTTAGTTTCTGTTATATGCCCTCTGCTCAGATATGGTCAATTACCAATTGTCACTTGATTCAGAAGTTACCCTATGACCTTGGGAATCTGAACTTTCTGAAGATGTTAAAGTTGTCAGCATCGCCAGGCCTAAAAGAGCTTCCACCATCAATAGGAAGACATTGGGTAACTAAACAAATTGGGTAACTAAAGAAATTGAATGAGTGTGATATGAGAGAATGTTCTTGTTTGACAAGGTTACCAAGAGTTGTTTGCAAGCTAAATTCCTTGAAGCTTTTTATATGTGATGATAAAGTTTGGAAGCAGTGGTTGCATGCCAAGAACATTTCTATTACCGAGCTTAGAGTTGAAATTGCGGAAGCCCACTTCAGTTTGGATTGGCTTGATGATTGACTTCTTTCCTTCCTTACCCCTAAACCTAAAGTCAACCTGAAAAGCACAATTTCATATAGGGGTTAAGCATATAATTATAATTATTTTCTCTTTCGGAAGGAATTTGTTTGTTTTGTAGAAGGTCAGGAAGTGGGTACTGAAGTCAGTAGGTGACTTTTCTGCAATTATGTTTGGCAGAGTCTAATAAACTACAACACCAATATATGGAAAATCAATATTGCTCTATTGTCACATCCTCCTGAATCTTATAATTTCTCTTCTGCTAAAACATTTAATCTGTCAATGTAATTTGAATTAAGACCATTTTTCTTTCGATAAAAACATTTAATGTCAATGTAATTTAAATTGAGACAAAAAATTTAACACTGGAATTGTAATCACATTTTGATATTTTTTAATGTTTGTATGGATTTGTTTATTTAATATCATCAACTAAAAATTTTAATCATTAATTATTACAATTGTTGAACAATTCAAAGATTATAAACTAATTGGTTCCATTTTAGCTTATACATAGTGGTATTTATACATATATGTTATGAGTTGGACTAACAATGCAATTGTGGTAACATGCATGTGAGAAAATAGAATGATTTCACAAATGCAAAGATGCAAGAAATGCAAAATTAGTAAAGCTATCCTCAAAACAATTTAGATGTCTTTTGACCCTAACTCTATAAACCTAAGTATGAAGCACAACTAAATGAATCACTTGTTTGTGAATTTATCACTAGATGAAATTTTTAGTCTAACCCTTAGCTAATCCCTATATTTTCAAATGATAGTCAAATTTAAACCTATTACCACCTCTTAGACATTCTATAAAAGCTATCAAAGTGGGTCAATGGTTTTTCATATTCCAAAAATTGAGCGTTGACAACCCTGATGATTAGATTGAAACCTTTTTTTCAACTATTTGTTAAGTTGTAAATTAATCCAAATAATAATTAAGCATGTTAGCATAAAATATTTTTAATAAATTATAAATATATCTAGAAAATGATAATTAATATTAACTTTAGGAAGGAAACACAAAAGAAATATTAAGTTAGAATAAGATAAAATGAATAAACAATAGAAATTAGAATGGAAAGGGATGTGATTTTTTTCTTACCCAAAAATAATTTCAAATGGCATATTAAAGAGTAACTTCATCTTCATATAGTTCAGGAGACAACCATTGAAACGTAGGAATGACAAAAGGGAATAGGGGGATGGTTGATCCACTTATAGAGCATGGCATCCCACCTATATATGGTGAAAAGTGAATAATGGAAAACAAAAATATTGAAAGACAAACAAGGATCAACCACAAAAACCTAGGCTAACAATGAAAGCAATCCACCATATACAATAGAGATACCTAAGACCATGTAAATCAACAAAAAAAAACCAAATATACCATTCACATGTCTAGTAGGGATTCAATCTCTATCTCTTCCTATCTCAATTGATCTTGCTTGATATATTTTCTCTTAGATTTTATTTGCGCACAAGGGCTCAACAAAGACTGAAAATGTGGTTGATAGGTTAGTTGCAAGAAGTCTTGATTGAATTGATGAATTAAAAATGTTCATTAGGGTTGATGTTTAAGGAGAGTATCCTCTTATATAGAAGACACTTTAGAAAATGGAGGAATAAGATTAAGAGGTGTGGAGATAAATGGTTGGTTGGGATTAAATGGTAGGTAGAGGAAATAATTAAATGATAAAGGGGGTGGGTAAGAGAAGAATTAAGAGATGAATCACATGTGTCATGGGTAAAAAAGTCTAATAAATTAATTAAATAAATAAATATTTATTTAATTAATAGAAGACTTAGGATTAAATAATTAAATAAATAAAAAATATTTATTTAATTAGACAGGATAATTTTAGGTGTCTACATTTTGCCCTTCTTTGAGACAATGCAACTTGTCGTGTTGGCTCAAAGAAGATAAGATAAACTGATATAAATTTGCCCCATGACGAGAATGATATGCCCCCTTGGGAGATTGGATGAATCTCTCGATAAGAAAGAAAGGTTAGAAAGGACTGACAAAATAGGGTGACAAGGTCATGCAGGAAAAATATTCGCTCGAGGAAGAAAAACCGATAAACAAGACTAGGGCTAGGTAGCCTATAAGTTAGGGCCACAAGGAAAACATCCTCATTTTAATCCACACACCAAAGAAATCAAAGTGCCAAGAGAGAGCTTAGAGCGGTCAACAACAATGGATAGAGTTCACAAGTTCGATCGAGTCTGGTGATATTAGAGACCAGCTGACATGGGTGAGCCAGTAAGTACCTCAAAGCCACTTTATATTTTTTTTAATTTATTATTGTCATTAATGCATTTTAGAGTAGATAAACAAACACACAAAATCAGCAATTTGCACTAAAAATGCATCTAGGTTGGTGCCAGGCACGTCTGTGATGGAAAAGGGCATCTAGGTCATGTTTGGTCGCATTTATGAATATGATCATATCTATGTTGATTGAAGACGTGTCTGTGTGGAGAAAGCACATCTATGCCACAAAGCCACATTTATGTAGGACAATGGTGCATCTATTTTGGTCCGGCATGTCTAGGGTAGAAACACATGTTTAGGTTAAGAAAAGCCACATCTGCATTGTAAAAACATGTTTGTGTCTTACGGGGCACAAGTCAGCAATTTGTGATGAACATACGCTATTGATTAGATAAGTTGCTAAGAGGATACACTCAGGCATGTGCCCTAGGGAAGATAAAACTGAGAGATAGGCTAGAATTGATAATTTTGTGATGAACATATGCTGCTAATTGGATAAGTTACTAAGAGTATACACTCAAGTAGGTCCTCTAAATAGGACCAAGTACAATGTGATGAACACATACACTAGGATGCAGTGCCATGTGATAGGCATAAATACTAGGATAGGACTAGCGCTATGCAATGAACATGAGTACCACTAGGATTGACATGATTGGATGTAGGAGTACTTGCCCCAGATAGAGTCACGGGAGAGATTCCCTATGAAACATAGGTTACGACCAGAGTTGACCTTTAAGGAGCGAGCAACTACCGAGGGGATGGGTTTGAGACACATCATGTATCTGCTTAAGATTTGAGTGAACAAGGGATTTTTGACTACTGTAGCAGAGAGATGGAACTCAGAGACCTTTTCATTTCATTTTTCAATTAGCGAGATGTCAGTCACATTAGAGGATGTTTATAGGTTTCTAGGGATACCAATCCATGGCGAGCTGGTGCCATATGAAAGAGACGGACACAAGGATGCACTAAAACAAGTCTTTGGATACCCAAGCTGGAGATGAGATCAGGTCATTTCAGCTGGGATGTCATGCTAGCTACTGGACACATACTAGAAATAGTAGTCAGAGGGGGATTAGTGGGTACCTATGTCCAGACAGGGCGACATAGGACATGGCTATGGGTTTGGGATGAACTCTAGAGATATTAGTGACACATCATACTAGATATAAATGGGGCGCATGTGTACTTGCACATTTGTAGATCATGAGCTTCACCAATTTGTGTATCTCTATGGTTGTGGGTTAGGATTCATAGTGAATCTATTACAGGCATGGTCCTATGAGCATATTGGAGTTTTGAATAGTATGATCACTTCCCAGCCACAGATTGGGAAGGTGAACTATTGGAGACAAGTGATAGATGATATAGATAGTGTTATATGGAGACCTTATCTAAATTGTGAGGACTGGGAGGAGGATTCCTTAGAGCTTCCCTATGTGTTCAGGAGGAGGTACTTGATAGGGTGGATGCCTTATATCTTGGACATGCATCTGATTGATAAGGTATGCAAATAGTTCGGATGAAAATAGAGGATTCCTTGCGGTTTAGAAGAGTTTGCACAAAAAGTGCGAGAGTAGGCTCATTGGGGGCCGATTTTATCTTATGATGTTGCAGTTACACAGTTTGAGCAGATGGTTTTGATGCCTTGGGATATACTAAGGGATTTTCTTGACCGAGATATAGATGTAGAGGATGATGCATATTTTACAGCATATCCAATATCGAGGTTGACAGATCTAGATGAGCCTGTGGCAATAGAGGATGATGATGATAGGGATGTAGGGGGATGGAGGATGCAGAGGAGAGGAGTAGCAAGGAGGGTGGTGATGGGAAAAGGTGGATAGAGGCATGCTAGGGAGAGATATGCCAAAGAGAGAGATGAGGAGGGATAGGAGCCACAGGTAGGGAGATCACCGAGGGGTAAAGGAGGACAGGTACTATATGTTTGTTGAAAGGGACATGGATAGGCTAGATAAGAGGGTTCTTAGGGTGGAGATGAGGAGGAGGATGAGCTACTAGCTCTGTGAGATATTGCAACAGGATGGGCTGATGAGATCGAGGATCTTGAGAGAGAGATGAATCAACTAAGGCAACAATTAGGAGATACGTAGAGGGAGAGGGACCAGGCCATCCAGCAATACAATGAGGCTAAGGAGGCATTGAGTGTAGGTAGGAGAGAAGTGGAGGACAATGGGGTCGACTATGCATATGTCCTACGAGAAGGGGAGGAGATAGCCTACTAGAGAAACTTATACTATACAGTTGTTCCTCCAAAGCTAAGGATTAGGAGCTTCAGGAGAGCATCCTAGACTACTATATGGGGAGGGGATAGATGATAGTTATCTAGTGGAGGGGTTATGGGTCCACCCACACCACAAATGGGGAGAGAGAAAGGGGTTGATCCTAGAGCAGGACCTTCAAGAGCTCAGATTATTTCAAGGCCAAGTGGATCCGATGGAGGGTCTTAATCATAGTTCCCTTGGATTGTATTTTGTATTAGTTTATGTATTATGATGTAGACACCTTTGGGTAATTTTGTAGCCATATGTGACATTGACATCATTGTATATGACACTTATTATTATTATTATTATTATTATTATTATTTTGATATATATATGGGATGACTCATTCATTGCGACAATGATATGAATGTGTACTATGTGATGCTTTTATATTATTTATAATGATTTTATATTGTTTATGATATGGATGCACATATGTATATCATGATATGCAATATGGTTTTATTATTTTCTATTTTTATAATGAGAATGCAAATGTGAATGTACTAAATGCAAATGGATGTATGATAATGATATGACATGATTATTTCCAGGATGAGATGCATGGTGTGTTATTATTTTGGCATTTTATATTTTATATAAGAATACAAATGCTAACCAATTATTTATGAAAGATCCAATTATAGTGTAATATCTATATGTATGTATGAAATGATGTATGCTAACATGTTGCAAAGTACATGAAATGTGGATTTTTTTGGCATGTTATTATACTCAGTCATGTGAGAGCGGGCTACATAGACTCAAGGAAGGACAATGGAGGTCAATCATGAAAGGGACATGGAAGATAGAATATATGGAAGTGAAAGAGATTCTTGTGCTTTATCTTCATTGAGATTTATTATGGCAAATAGGTTATGACAATCCAGATATAGGTTCGACCCAGAAAGTCATTGTACCTATTTGCATTGAGATCAGACAGTCACAATCAAGGAATGTTCTAGTTCACACTAGAATCAAAATGTCCTCATATCCTTGGACAAGTAATAGCATTACTAAGCAACAATCCATAAATAACAAAACAATTGGTGAACATATCACATCCTCACCTTTCTAGTCAAAGTCATCCTAATAAAGCTAAAAGACATGTCACCAAAAAGATGAAATCAAAAGAAAACTATGACTTGACACCAACACACAATGAAATCTTCAAGTTATTTGTGTTTCTTGCCACATATGTTAACATGTTTGATTTGGTCATAATGTTGTCATCCTGATAAAGGATAGATCATTCTAAAAACCATATTGCTACCAAAGTCTGCTAAAAGATTTGATTTGTTGAAAGCCTATTGTTGCTTGTGTCACATTTGAAAATGACTAAATCCATGAAACTGATACTTCATTGAGAAGATTGGAACATTATTGTGGTTTGGCGGTGGAAATGACTTTTTATTGCAGATTATGTGTGAAAAGAAGGAAGGAAAAGATGATGCTCCTCAAAATATACGATGCTCAGGGTACCACTTACATCACTAGGTTTAAGATTTTTCCCTAGTTGTAGATTGGACCTCATTCATTATGGAAGGAAAGGGTGAAAAGCGAGGTTTATTATGAATGGCTAACCATTTTTTAAGTAGATTAATAACAAGCCATGATGAGAATGGGTAAATTTATTATGAATGAATAGGTTGTGAGTGTGTGAAAAGTGAAAGGATGAGATTCAATCCTGAAGGAGAGAGGAGCAATGTCTCTACACATGGTGCAGGTAACCTAGTTTTCACCATGGTACTTGCCCAAGGCGCCACTGAAGTGGTGTTCACCATTGGACGAATTTATTTCTATATTACTTTTTTTATTTTTGTAATTTTTTGTGTGTCACAAGGTACCTATTTTCCAGTTTTTTACCAAGTAACGATTTTTTTATATTTTTATCATTTTTTGTATTTTTTATATTAATATATCTGAAGAGCTATATGTAAAACATGTGAAGGTTCATGTTGTTGATAGGATCTTTCAAAGGGTCTCCATCTGGTGTTGAGAGCTGATATGCACCTGATCCATAGACTATTGTGATGACCTAAGGACCAAGCCAATTTGGTTCGGACATGCCCTTCTTCTCTCTATCTTGTTGATTCTTAGGATTTTCTCTGAGAATTAATTCACCCACTTGAAATGTGTTAGGCTTTACCTTATGATTGTAGTTGCGATGTTCCTTGACTAAATGATACGTTGCTCCCTTTATTATCTCCCTCGATGAAGGAACTAAGATAGAATTACTAATGTGTGAACTATGTAAGCCCATATGCATGTCACTTAAAGAAGTTTTGGCATCCCTAATAACAAAGTTCTTTGAGGAAGTTCCATTAAAGGTCTACTGATGCGATGTATGGCCAAAAGTGAATGGATGTGTGGAAAAAGTAGATGAGGAATGAAGGCTTATGATTGCAATAAAAAGTGAAAGTAGGATAGCATGATGGAGATTTAGATTCAATTTTTTTTTTTTGTGACTTGAAATTTTAGAACTTTTGCCCCTAGTTATTTTGATATTAGGGGAGATCAACTCTTGTTCTTTTTTCTTTATACGAGTTTTGTCCTTGACTTTGACTTTTGAGAGTCGAATATCTTTTGACTTTAATTTGGACTAAAGGAATTTTCTTTATTTTTAACTTTTAGATTTTTCTTTTCAAACCCTGATTTTTCATCCCCAATGAGTAAGGGATTTTGTGATTCTTGTTGATCCAATTTTTAGAGGGGAGTGGAAATGGAATGAAGGGATGAAATAGTAAAGGTATGTGAGTTCGCAAGAGGGATGGTGATATTATCAATAGATTCTTCATTGGAACCACTCTTAGGACTATTGATATCAAGAGTTCCTTGCACCACTAGAGAAGATTTGCATTCAGACTTAGTAGCCACAACACTAGGTGGTTCACACCCAGTTCCTTGATATTTCCCAAAGAAAACCCCTATTATTTAGGTCATCACACCTATTGACCAAAGAGAGCCCACTTTCATTTAGCTTATCAATAGTAAGAATATGACCATGAGTAATCGACCACCAAAAATAGTTGATTTTTTGGATTCCTTAATCTAGATTACCTTCCATATTAAATCTCTATTACTGCTTTCCTCCAGTAGGTTGGAAGTAGACTTCACAGTGAAATTCTCTGACACATTTTTTTTCCATATCCATTCATCATTCCCATGAGGAGTATAAAGAGAACAATTAGGAAATGGCAGTGAGGTTGATAGCTTCCTTCAAAATTAACCTTATAATGGTGGGTTGAACCTTCGGTCCAGAGGAGACAAATCCACTCAAGTAAATCCAAGAAGCATGTCCCCTGTCTCAAGTTATGAAATCATGCACCTTTCCTCCCCAATGTCTATTTAGGAACTTTTTAATATTCTTGAAATGAGGGGAGGGAATCTAAAGATTGATCAAGCATCCAAGTATCTTTCCAAAAATTAGTCTTTCTTCCATTTCCTATAATCATGTCTTTCTTCCATTTCCTATAATCATCTTACCATTTATTTTGATGTCATGTATGATTTTAACCACACTATTCCAAATAGAAGAACCTATGTGTAGCTCTTCTTGCTTAAATAATTTATCCCCTTGGTTACTCTATAAGTATTTGGCTTTCAAAAATTTTGTCCAGTATTTTTGTTCCTCAGCTAATTGCCAATCAATTTTAGAAATAAGAGCTTTATTAAAAGATTTAATCTTTCTTATGCCCAATCTGCCATAATTCCAGGGTCTCCAAACTTTATCCCAAGAGATCAAGGAGAGTCTACTTTTTTCTTCCATACCAGACCATAGGAACCTCATTTTGATCTTTTCAATTTTTTTCAGTAGCAACCCCAGGTATCTTGAACAATGATAGGTAATAAATGGGCATATTTTGAAGGAAAGATTTAACCAATTGTATCTTTCCTTCCAAGCTAAGAAGTTTCACTTTCCAGTGAGCTAACTTCTTATGAAATATTTCGAGCAAACCATTTCAAAAATTCATTATGACATTTGGAGACAAGGGGTAACCCGAGATAAGAGTCTGGTAGGGTAGAAATTTGACAACCAAAATGGAGGATATTTTTATTTAGAGGGTGGGTTTGGCATTTAGAAAAATTAGTTTACTCTTAACAAAGTTTATATGCTGGCCTTAGATGATATAATATTTGTCTTTTTCCATTGCTTTGCCTCAAATACAAAATCTTTACCAAAGAAAATGGTGCCATCAACAAATTGTTGATGGGTAGTAGGCTTTAGGGATGAAGAAGATTTTAAACCTTTTAGAGAACCCTCACATCTAATCTTTTGAACATTTCTCCCTAATACTTCAACAACAATGATGAAAAGACAGGGGGAGAGGGGGCACCCTGATGGATCCCTTTACCACAAGAAAAGTAGCCCTTTGGCAGGCATTAAGGAAGATTGAGAACTTAGGGGTGCAAACACATTGCTCAATCACATGTAAGAATTTTCCCTTGAACCCATATCTCTTAAGAACTTCAAAGAGAAATTCCGGTGATACTTTTTCATAAGCCTTTGAAATATCTAGTTTTAAAGCCATCAAAGGTTTCTTACTGCTATCCATGGAATGAACTAGCTCATGGGCCACTATGATCGCATATAAAATGTGTCTTCCTTCCACAAAACCTTTTTTATGTTTGGAGATCATTTTATTAAGTAGAGGTTTTAACCTGTTGACTATGATTTTGGAGATAATTTTGTAAACATTATTACATAAACTAATAGGCCTAAAATCCTTGGTGGAGACAACATTGTCATTCTTTGGAATTAAATAAATAAAGGTGGCATTTAGTTTTTTAAGGAGGTTACCTATTCTAAAGAGGTCTCTGATGGCATTGAATAAGTCACTCCCAACTATATCCTAGAAGTATTAAAAAAAAGTGGAAATCCATCAAGGCTCGGGGCCTTCTTAGGAGAGAAAGAGAAGAGAGCCGCCTTCACCTCCTCCATGGTTATTATTTTATTGAGGTCCAAGAGATCCGAGTCTTAAATGAATTTAGGTATTACATCCAACATATTATTCGTATTATTATTTGTATCCTGAGTCAAAAGTTGACTTACTTTAAAAGAATCAATGAAGAGGGTTGCAATATAATCTTCATCCTCCACATTGGTACCATCTTCTCTCACAATATATCTTATTTTATTTTGACTTCTATGTTTCACAATGGATTGATGGGAAAAATTCATATTCTTATCCCATTCTTTTAGCCACTGGAGCCTCAATTTCTATTTCCAGAATAATTCTTCATTTCTATTGAAAGTAAGCCACTAGTTTCTTAGATCCAATTCCTCCTTGGAGTCCTCCATATCCTATTGTTCTTCCATTATAGATTGGATGACCTATACATTATTAATTATGTGCTTCTTTTTCTAAAAGATATTACCAAAGGAATACCTATTACAACCCTTAACTCTTTCTTTGCGGATCTTGAGTTTTTGGGTAATTTTAAACATCAGAATGCCCATAACAGGAGTATTCTACCATTCTTCAACAAGCCTTATAAAATATTCATATTGAACCCACATTAATTCATACTTGAAAGGATAAGGATTTATAATCCTAGGATCATCCAATCTTAGGACAATAGCATTTTGGTCAGATCTCGAGCGAGGAGAAGAACAAAGATAGAAAGAATCGAGATAGTTTCATTTAGAGGAAATCAACACCTGATCTAGTCTCACCTGAAACAAATGAACCCCTTTCCTTCTGTTGGCCCAAGTAAATTTAGACCCATTAAGAGGGATATCCAAGAGCCTAGAGGAAGAGATGAACTTAGCCAACTCATTCATACTATCCGAAAAGTCTTCATTTCTGCCAACTTTCTTTGAGGGGTAGAGGGGAGAGTTGAAGTATCCAACAATCATCCAGAACTCATTAGCTCTACTTTTAATCTATAAATTTATGGATCTCAATAAGTTGGCTCTGATATTGTGCACATTTGGGGTGCAAACTTTAACCAGAAGCCATTGTAAATTTATCTTAATGTTTCTCAATTTAACAATAAGCGAGTTTCTTTCACAAGAAACCAAAGTTCCTTCAAACCAGTTGGCATTCCAAAGGGTAGCTATTCCCCGCAAGGCACCATCAGAGTCGCTATTCAATATGTGAGCCAAGCACCAGAAATATTTAATTATTTCTAAAAATTATCCTCATTCATCTTAGTCTCTTGAATCATAAGAATATCCACCTTTTGTTCCACAATTTTACATTTGAGCATATGTTATTTTAAAGGGTTGTTAAGGCCCCTAACATTCCAACAAATAATAATCATAGAAATATAAGTATTAAGAACCCTACTCACATAAATAGCGGATAAACCCCAACACTTCGGGATAATTCCTCTTTTCTTAATTTCTGAGATTCCATCCAAGGTTGACTGCTTTCCTATTACTACCACTTGGTCTACTTCCTTCTATCTAGAGTCTTTGTTACCTAGTTGACCCATTTTGGTGTTACCCCCCACATCAGCTTTCTTCTTATTCTTCTTGATAGGCACTTGTTCCCATTCATTTTCTTCTTTTTCATCCTCCTCGAACAAGAGTTTTGTCTTGGTTTGTGGCGGAGTAGTAGAAAAACCTAGCATATGTACATTTTCTTTTAGATTACCAAAACCTCCATTGAACATTTTCTTGGGAGTCACCATCAATGTACTCCTCACATACACACTTGAATCAGATGAGATAGGGGGAACATTTCTTTTTGGTAAGGTTTCATTTTGATTTCTTTCCTTTTTACTCTTTTCCTTGCATTCTGATTGGTTCAAGTGAATAATAATCTCAGTAGTAGCTGAGGGATTCAAACTCTTAGGTTCCTCCCAGGGGAGAGGAATAGAAGGAGCCACCATAGGAAACTCAACGCTAGAGGTAGAAGATGAAAGGTCATCCACACTCTTCTTCTTATCTTTGAATGGAGTAGCTATAATATCCTCTCCCAAGGGTACTACCATTTTTGGGGTAGCTTCAACCATAAGGGAGACTCTCGTTGGATAATTATTAGCACAAGCTGGTTCCTTCTTATTTTTGTTCTCCATCTAGTGAATCTTCTAATGGTTAGTGCTTAGTTATTATTTCTTGGTAGTTTTTCTATTGCTTGTCGTACTGAGATGAGCATATGGGTGATCATACGGATCTGTGTCACACTTTAGGCTGAAAATGCCTATTCTGGCTAAACCGATTTGGCCCCATTCAAAAGCAACATTACGCTAGGACATACATACACCTCAGAACATCCTATTAGGGGTTGTGTGTGGTCCTGAGGGGTCTCACACGTGTGTGACACCTCAAGACTACACACGACTCCTGATAGCATGTCCTGAGGTGTATGTATGAATGTATGTGTATGTATACATCCTAAGGAGTATTTAATTACTTTATATGACCCCTTAGGAACACTAAAGGCCCCTTGCTACACATGTGCAACCCTAAGGACCTATTATGATGACATAGGACCAAATAGTGTCGGAAAGGGTCATATGTGGTCCTAAATGGTCACGCATGTGTTACAACACATGCGTGATCCCTTAGGATCACTTAAGGCCCCTTGCGACACATGTGCACTCCTTTGCACCTAATAGGACCACAAAAGACTAGATGGTGTCGCAAGGGGTCATATGTGGTGCTAAGGGGCCATGCATGTGTTAAAAAACATGCGAGACCCCTTAGGACCACTTAAGGCCCCTTGAGACACATGTGTACCCCTTAGGACCTATTAGGACCACATAAGACAAAATGATGTCGCAAGGGGTCATATGTGGTCCTAAGGGGTCATGCATGTGTTCTAACACATGCATGACCCCTTAGGACCACTTAAGGCCCCTTGCGACACATGTGCACCCCTTAGGACCTCTTAGGACCACATAAGACCAAACAGTGTTCACAAGGGGTCATATGTGGTCCTAAGGGGTCACACATGTGTTCTAACACATGCATGACCCCTTGGGACCACTTAAGGCCCCTTGTGACACATATGCACCCCTCAAGACCTGTTTCGACCACATAAGACCAAATGGTGTCGCAAGGGGTCATATGTAGTCCTAAAGGGTCACGCATGTGTTGGAACACATGTGTGACCCCTTAGGACCACTTAAGGTCCGTTGCGACACATATGCATCCCTTAGGACCTATTAGGACCACAAAAGACTAAATCATGTCGCAAGGGGTCATATACCCCTTAGAACCACTTAAGGCCCCTTGCAACACATGTGCACCCCATATGACCTATTACGACCACATAAGACCAAATGGTGCCGCAGGGGTCACATGTGGTCCTAAGGGATGACGCATGTGTTCTAACATATGCGTGACCTATTTGGACCACTTAAGGCCCTTTGCAAAACATGTCCTAAGGGGTCTCACATCTGTTCTAACACATGCATGACCCCTTAGGACCACTTAAGACCCCTTGCAACACATGTGCACCCCTTAGGACCTATCAGGATGACATTAGACCAAATGGTGTCGCAAGGGGTCATATGTGGTCCTAATGGGTCATGCATGTTTTCTAACACATGTGTGACCCATTAGGACCACTTACAGCCCCTTGTGACACATGTACAACCCTTAGGACCTATTCGGACCACATAAGACCAAATGGCATGATAAGGTGTCATATGTGGTCCTAAGGGGTCATGCATGTGTTCTAAAACATGCGTGACCCCTTAGGGTCACTTAAGGCCCGTTGCAACACATGTGCACTCCTTAGGACCTATTAGGACCACATAAGATGAAATGGTGTCGCAAGGGGTCATATGTTGTCCTAAGGGGTCATGCATGTGTTCTAACACATGTGTGACCCCTTAAGACCACTTAAGGCCTGTTGCAACACATGTGCAGCCCTTAGGACCTATTAGGACCACATAAGACCAAATGGTGTCGTAAGGGGTTATATGTGGTCCTAAGGGGTCACATGTGTCAAAACACGTGTGACCCCTTAAGACCACTTAAGCCCACTTGCGACACATGTGCTCCCCTTAGGTCCTATTAGGACCACATAAGACCAAATGGTGTCACAATGGGTAATATGTGGTCCTAAGGGGTCACACATGTGTTTTAACACATGCATGACCCCTTAGGACCACTTAATTCCCCTTGCAACACGTGTGCACCCCTTAGGACCTATTAGGACCACATAAGACCAAATGGTGTCGGAAGGGGTCATATGTGGTCCTAATGGGTCACTCATGTGTTATAACACATGTGTGTACCCTTAGGACCACTTGAGGCCCCTTGCGACACATGTGCACCCCTTAGGACCACTTAAGGCTCCTTGCGACAAATGGAAATAATCTCATCAGCTGGCCAGAAGAGAGCAATTGGAGAAAAGAAGAGGAAATTGTTAAAGGGTGACAAATACATAGAGAGTATGCAATACAAATTAAAAATATCTAGATTGTGTGATGTGGTCTCTAATTTATGTCTAGAGGGACTAACTGGTTTTGGAGTTGGATGGGGAAACCTATTGGGCCACGCTTGGAGGAAACCATTGTGTTCATGCAAGGGCTACCTTTTTTGGTATTATGAGAATGATGATTTTGTATTGAAGGATATTTGGAAGATAATTTTTGAAAATTTCTATGGTGTGGAACCAGAGTTGGTGGAGTCGAAGTACACTTTTTTGCATCTTGGAAGACCAAGAGGCTATGTACACAATCTCCCAATAGAAGGACGATTTTGAAAGCATCATTCTCTGGTCTTCTGGAAGTTGAAAAGTACTTCGGTGATTCCACCAACTTTGGTTCCACACCATAGAATTTTTTGGATATTGTCTTCCAAATATTCTTCGATGCAAAAGCATCATTCTCATAATAGAAAAAAGGTGTCCCTTGCATGAACACATTGATTTCCTCCAAGCGTGGCCCAATAGGTTTCCTCATCCAACTCCAAAACCAATTAGTCCCTCCGGACATAAATTAGAGACCACATCACACACTCTAGACATTGTTTGTTTGTATTGCATATTCTCTATGTATTTATCACCCTTTAACAATTTCCTCTACTTTTCTCCAATTGCTCTCTTTGGGGAAGTTGATGAGCTTGTTTCCACGTCATTCAAGATAATGTAGGTGCTTGGTTTCTTTTACAAAATTTACTTGCACCCCTTATGACCTATTAGGACCATATAAGACCAAATTAGGACCTATTAATTAATTTGTACATATGCAAAATTGTGAATTAATTATAAATTATTTTACTTAATAGTAAATTAATTTGACTTAACTTGGGGTTTTAATTTGACTGAATTTGACTAATTTTCAAATTAATTATTGTATATGCAAATATATGTAATTGTAAATTAGACTTATATTGAAATTTAAAATTAAATTTATAGTTGTTTAAATTTCTTTTGTGTATAGATCTCTAGAAATTTATCTTAAATTTGTCTTTATATCTAGAAAATTTTAACTCAAGTATGCATTTATGACGTTTAAATTTCTTTTCAATGTATAAATCTAATGTTTTTTAATTTACATGTTTAAATATGTTTAAAATGATTGAAATGTATGTATACATTTTTAATTATTGTTTAATGTGTACTACATACATGCACATGTGCAGATATATATATCTATATCTACATTATCCACTGAACATCATGTCCGACGAGCTTGGATCACATAACACAAGTAATTATGAGCCTAGTGTTCACCTCGTGGGAGTGAGAAGACATCACATAGGTTTGTAACAACTCCATAGGAGAGACAACAACTCTACAATTAGATCATTTAAATATCACTTTGGGAAACATGTGTGATCAAACAAATAAACAAATGGGTGAGACTATTAGACATGAGCTAGTTCATATGATTGGCCTTATCGATAATTATAATCTATATGATGAGGTTAACGCAAAGGAATTCTATAGATCCCTTTCATGCAATGTACATGGTACTGTGAAAAGGGATATGGTGAATGATAGGGTTTCCACAACAGATGTGAAAATTGCGTTTCCTCATTATCAAGCCTTTGGTAGGGTGAAAGGCTATATGCCTACTAGGTGCACAGATGCACTAGTAACACCATTTATCTATCCTAGATGGTTAGCCACTCATCATAGGTGGCCCCAAAATGATGAGTTGCCCCTTTATTTCTGCAAACAATTGTTTGCAAAGTTTCATTTGTTGGATGGTGTTGATTACATCAATTTCTTGACACATGCTGGGCAAGGGAAGGGCAGATTTTTAGATAAGTTTAGATGACCAAGTGCACCCCCGCACGTTAATAAATGGGCATTGATTTATCCAAACCTTTTGGTTTTTCCCAAGAGTGCGGACCTAGCACATGCTTTAGATAGTGTGCTAGATGACACTCAATAGTATTTTCTAGTATTGCTACTATAGCCACACAGGTGGATGAGATGGCATCAGATTGGGTGGGTAGATATTTGTTGCGCTCTCATACTAGCATTCATGATGCATCAGGGAGTGATGATCCATATGTTCGAGTAGACATACCATCACCGATGGATGTTGCTTGCATGCATGACATAGATCTTTTACGGTAGATGAGCGCATGCTTATCTAGTGATCTCTTGGATGCATATCAGGTCATTTATATGGAGCATGGGATCCCACTACAGCATGTCCCATCATTTGTTAGGCATACACTTGGTAGACCGGGTGCATATAGCTGTGGTTGTGAGCATATACATTCTCATCCTACTACTACTGCACATCCTACTGCCCTACCCCAACATACAATAGTTGGTCAGGATACACCTCCTCCTCCTGTTTATACATCAGTTGATCGAGCCACAATACCTAATACTAGATTTTTGGGGATCTTCACTACCATACTTATGGAGCCAAATAGTGAGGGGGATCATGTTGCAGTGGCTCCTTGCATGATTCTGACATCAGCAGGATCGAATGAGCCTTACATGCTGCAGGAGAGCTATGAATTATATAATATATAATTTACTAATTTTAATCTAGATATTTTATATAGCTACTTAATTGTACACATGAACTGCATAGATTAAATTAATTATATATATATTGGACTGTATCTTTTGAACTATATAGGGTATCATGTTAGGATCGATGTATGGAGATTTGGATGTTGCCACTGACCCAATTGTTGATCAACAGACACAGGCATATATAAAGTGTAAATTATTATTTTTTTGTTTTTTTAGTTCTATTTAAATGGATATCTAGTTGTTGATTAAATAATTTCAACCCGTTTAAATTATATATATATATATATCCAACAAAATGTGAGCATTGTCTAGGATGAGCGAGCATTGCACAGGATGAACCATTCATCCAACAAACGTTCTAGAGTCCAGCATGTGCGCGATGGAGGTATTAGAGACCCCGAGGTATTTTTATCTACAACCATGTGTACATTTACATGTTCAAGTTCATCTGTAATTTATATTGTAGGCACAGGGGGTGATGTTTCAGTATTTTCACATTGCCACCGACTGTGTTCATCATGAGACATAGGTACACACATTATAACTTTAAATTAATTGAATCTTACCTATTTAAGTTCTATTTTTAAAGGGTTAGTTTGCAAGTTATAAATATATGTGTACACATGTATATCTAACAAAATTTCAACATTGCAGGATGCACCACTATAACGCAGGTTGAGCTCCTCATCACATAGACATCCTATAATCCTGCATGCACATGTTGGTGATGTTAGTGAATCTTCAAAGGTATGTTTGTCTACGTACAAATGCTCACAATCTATGTTACTTAAATTTTTTTACTTTAGTACATTCAAATTAAATATTTAATGTATGATTTTATGCATGCATACTCTATTGCACGTGTATGGATTGGGACATGCTTTAGGACAGTGACCCATTCTTTATATATATGTGTGTGCATTTACACACATTTTATAGACATTTCATATACATTTGTACAAGTGTACTAGACATTTCATACATGTGTATTGTAGACATTTCATATGCGTATGTGTACTAGATATTTATTTTCCATATTTCATGTGTGTGTGTGTATGTGTTAGATAGATCTACATTCCATACTAATTTGCACGTTTATATATAGATAGATTACATGTTTGAAATTTAACTGTTTCAATGATAGAATCTCTAAGTCATTTGAATTTAGTTAAGTTTTCTAGTTAATTGTACATCTGTATGTCAAAGTTAAGTGTTTATGTCTATTTTAACTTTGTTCATTGTTAAAAAAAATTAGTTGTTACAATTTGATTTAGTTGTTCATTTTAGTTAAGTGCTTATGTACATGTTTAATGAACTTACTTCAAAAATTTAATATCCACTTAAATCCCCTTAAGACCACTAAAAACACCTTAGGACAACATAATTAGATGAATCCAAACAACATAATTAAATAAAAAAATATATGTGTAAATATAAATTAAATTAATGTACATAGATGAATAAAACAAATCCATGCATGTGTAAAAATATAAAAGAATCAATCCCCTTAAATATCCCCTTAAATCCCCTTAAGACCACTTAAAACACCTTAGGGCAACATACTTAGATGAATCTAAACAACATAATTAAATGAAACAATATATGTGTAAATATAAATGAAATGAATGTACATAGATGAATAAAATGAATCCATGCATGTGTAAAACTATAAAAGAATCAATGACACAAATATCCCCTTAAATCCCCTTAAGACCACTTAAAACACCTAAGGACAACATAATTAGATGAATCCAAATAACATAATTAAATGAAATAATATATGTGTAAATATAAATGAAATGAATGCACATAGATGAATAAAACAAATCCATGCATGTGTAAAAATATAAAAGAATCAATGACGCAAATATCCCCTTAAATGCCCTTAAGACCACTTAAAACACTTTAGGTCAACATAATTAGATGAATCCAAAAAACCTAATTAAATGAAACAATATATGTGTAAATCTAAATGAAATGGTTGTACATAGATGAAGAAAAAGAATCCATGCATGTGTAAAAATATAAAAGAATCAATGACACAAATATCCCCTTAAATGTCCTTAATTAAGACCACTTAAAACACCTTAAGACAACATAATTAGTTTCTCATTTTAGTGAAACTATATGTACATGCGTAACTATATATTTAACATAATAAAATGAAACTATAAATGTGTAAATCAAAATTAAATGAATACATAGATGAATAAAACATGTAAAATCAATGTATAAAACGTAAAATAAATGCATCAACAAAACTAAATTTTCACAAGTTATCCAAATTGCTACACTTGTCAAGAAATATCTAAATATATATACGAGTTTATCAAAATAAGACCTATCTAATATATTTTACTTGTTCAAACATGACAAGTGAACTTAAAGCTCGTGGTACATATAATATGGATCCTCCCTATCGTTTATAATTTCTAAATTTTTTTCATGAACTTCAATAGGAAACCTCCACTTTTGGTTGCCATGTCCTCTTTTTGGCAATGTCTCCAATTGTAATCTTGTCGCTATTACTAAGTGATTCAAGTGTAGAACTTTTTGGCCAGGTATATAATCAACGAATGTTACACCATTTGTATCTATCTTTATTTGTTTATAATAGGTTCCTTCAACAACAACTGAACTAGTGGGATATTGTTGCCCATCATCATCACTGACTGATTCCTATAACTTGCATTTTGGTTGTGTGCATCTCAGTAGATAATAATCTACACTTTCAATATTGTCATGATCAACAATCACTTCAAAAATATCACCTGTGAAAATAGACCGTGCATGTATATATTACAAGCAATATTAGTTCATTACACATTTTTAAATTAATTTTGAACAATATTAAATTAGTGAAGAATTTAAAAATTTGTACATGTACACATATATGTAATTTACAAAATATGCATGCACGCACTTGTAACAACTAAATCAGAAACACATTCATAATCAGCTGAATATAGAGGATCATGAATATCAATAATGTCACTATCTTTGTAAGGAGGCATTATGATAAAATATTTCATGTCCCATTGCAAAACATATCCATTAGCAATATTTTGGCAATGAGTATCTCTTCTATTCGCAATGCAATCAACACAAAAGCATGATTTCCCTCTTACAAGAATAACACAAGGCTTGCTAAATCATGTATTCATGACTTGATGAAAACTTCTAATACCATTAATTTATTGACAATGATAAGGATTTGATCGATCAATATCTGATAATACAAAAATTATTTAGTCAAGTTTAGTTCATTTCGCACACATATATATATACCTTTAACTTCCTAAAAATAATGCTTGTAAGTTGAATCATGACCAACAAAATGATTTTTGTACCATTCAATAATATCATTAGAATTATGTATGGTGTTACCTATACAAAAGCTCTTTCTTTAGAAAATTGGACAACCCACATGTATGTACACACACACACACACACACACACACACACATACACACACACACACACACACACACACACACACAAACACACACACACACACACACATATATATATATTAATCTATGAAGATAATTTACCTACAAGTTTATGTTGGTGAAGTGCATGCTTCACACATGCTCCTACTCCATCATGCTCTCATTTTCCATGTCCACTCTCAAAGAAGTTTCACAAAAACTTTATGCTATGTCGAGCATGTTGTAGGGATAACCAGTTAAAAACTTTTGCGGACTTAAATTGCCCTGACATGAAGAACATATATATTAGATATATATTTAAACTTTTGACCTGTTATATACAATAAAATCATATATATATAAAAAAAAAAACTTAAATAATCAGTTTCAATTCTAATGTACTTACCATCACATCCATCTGACAAAATCCAATGTTGTGTACATTCTATCCCACGATCTTTAATATCTTCAAAAAATATTCTAAAACAATGTGGTACATAGCTCCTATCATGACACATATCATCACTGATATAGAAATGGACCTCCTTGATGATAATGCGTTCATTTTTAGTACTCTCTATACCATCCACATGAAATTGTGCATGTCTATAACAAAGTTGTACAAATATTGCAACTTGATCAGAATGATAATATTGACATTGAATTTCTATGTGAGGACTAAATGTATAGTTCTCAGAGAAATCTACAATTGAAAGAATACAACCTGGTGGAAAATAATTCTTTGGATCATGAAACTGTTTAGCTTGTCATCTTGCATCATGACAATGTTGGATATATGGATATATCATATTGCAAAATTATCTATAAACTGAATGTCAGGCAATTCACTCTCTTTCAATATAATTTTTTTTGGATTCAGCTCTTGACTTACTTTGGTATGTCTCATATACAAATCTCTTCCATATAACTAGTGCATGAATATCAAAATTCTCAGTTTGCAACACAAACTTACTCAAAAATCCACAAATCATTGCATTCATATTTTATACATTATATTTTGAACTCATCAGAATCTTCTAATTTATCACATAAAATAGACTTCACAAATTGTGTTGTACTTGTACGAATGACTAGATTTGGATTAACTGTTGTCATAAACTTCTTATATGATTGCAAATATAGATGAAATCCAACATGATTTCAACAACAACAAGTTTCACATACCTTATTTATGCATCCAAAGCAAGGACGAAATCTCTCAAACATCCTTTGGAAAATATTTACATCTGAAAATTCTTGCTTGAATGCTTCAAACAATTCACTTTGTGTTGTATCTAAGAAATTTTTTGGATGTGTAATATTTTTACCATCTTCATCTATCATCTATATAGTATCCCTTCTATTGTTTGGTCCAATAATCAATGACCTATCTTTTTACATCTTCAAAAAACTTGTCTTTTCTAGGAACCCTACAGATATTTACCCAATTCTTTTCAATTTTTTCATCCAACACATTTCTCTTCCTAACATATCTTTGAACAGTTCTTCTAGATACATGCATTAATTGAGAAATTGCATTAACTTTTTTTTTATGAGTCAATTCCTTACTAGTAATCATAGTCATCAATTCTCTACTTGCAACACTTTAATTATAGTTTCTTTTACTAATATATCGCTCAAAATTTTCTTATTACCAACACCCAACAACTCCAAAATAGGTTTCATTTCCCTTTTCCTAAATAACTTAGCAAATAATTGTGCTCTTCCAACAATAAACTTATTTTTAAAATAATCATCCCACGAATTCTTACAATGCAATTTTAATGTGCTTTCAGGTATCATATCTTTAGATGGAATTTTATTGAAAAGACTATCTTCATCCATTTCCATCAAATTTTCCATACCAAAAAATAAAATTCATCTCATACCTGAGTAGATGTTTCTTGAACATAACCAGGTTGATCTTGAACAACAACGGATTGTTGTTGACAATGTTTTGTATGACCTTTCATCTTATCATCCCTTTTATGATCATACAACCTTGATCTAGTCCTCTTATTCCCCATTCCAAAAAATATTTAGATCTTCAAAATTTTGTGCGTTGAACCTAAAAACAACACATGCAAATATGCAAATCTTCAAAATTTAGTGCTTTGAACTAAAAAGGTTATAAATCTAATAACATTTCATTGGTTCTTAACAAAGAAAATGTAATTAGTGAAATGTATAAATAATTTTGTATTCTTAAACTTAACATGTGTAAATTTCATCCATTTAGATCATTTGACTTGAAGTCCAATTTTTATAATTTAGAAAATGAAAAAATAAGGCTCAAGAAATTTAGGAGCATTGATAAAAAGTAAGAAATTAAGTATACTTCAATTAGATACATTTGACTATATGCAATGTACATATGAACGTGATTTAATAACATTAATTGTTTGAATCACTTAGCTAATGTATAGAGAATTTGAGTCAAGTATTAGGAAATAAAATATAATATAATTCAGTACTAAATAGTGTTGGATATATGGTCAAGTAATGGTTATCGTCGTATCACAGTGACTAAAAAATATGGTTAATCTAAAAAATGTTTAATTTCGAAAAAAACATCTAATATTGTAAATTAAGCATGATTGAAAAAATAATTTCAAATAACATAGTTGGAAAGGGTAGATGCCTTCTAAAAAAAATTTCAAAATCTTCTCCCCTTTACAAAATTAGAAATATTTGCCCCTTTATAATCTTCCTACTCTCTCCAAAATGACACTTTATTTGAAAAAAAAGGATTGTTTGCAAAAATAACTCTTATTATTTTCGTACTTGATTGATTTGGTTTTTTCAATGGAAAAAAAAATCTTTTTTATATGTGGGTCAAGCGACTGGTCACTTGTATGACTAATCGCGTCGGCCCTCACAGTTTCGGCTAGAACTATTTTTGAATTGTTCCGATCAGAACGTTGCTAGCCAGAATGACTTATGTGGAATTCCAAGTGGCAGCCACATCAACAAAAATGATGATTTTTTGAAAATTGTCACTTCTACAACAAAATTCAATAGGTAAATTAAACTTATTAAAAAAATTAAAAATACCCTTTTTTAGAGATCGAAGTCACGATTCTATAGATATAAATTTTTAAATGTTTTTATTACATTTAATATATAAAAAATTAGAAATACTACAACTAGGTATTCTTTTGTTTGATATGAGCTTGCTTTGAAAAACAAAAAAAAATATCAAATCACTTCAAAAAAATTGAAAAAAAATATGGTTCACTAGAAGAGAGAGTCTTCTCCAAAAGGGTATTTTTAGTTTTTGGATTATCATAAATTGAATAGACAAATTGTAGTGGGAGACAAAAACTGTCAAATTCTAGTGTATTTGACTTCCAAACGCTATTACAAAGAAAATATACATCAAATTTTTTTACTTTTTTTCATGCACTATATAAATATGTGATCTATAACTGATATTAAAATGAGAAAAGAAAAAAGTTGATTTACATTTACTTTTGAGGTGGGAACCAAACCCCCTGTATTTCAACGTTTTTCAACAATAAAAAAATGGATTTTAAGGCTAAAAAAAAAATATAAATTATTGACAAAAAAATTTCAAAAAATAGTAGACTTAAACTTCAAAACTTTATACACATTTCATCATTTTACATCACCTTCAAATTCAAAATGCAAATGACACTTTTATGGTGACGAAATTGAACAGTTATTGTTGTGTTAGCCTTTTCCTTTGTAAAAGTGTGACATAGGTTTGTACTTTTACCCATCATGCACTAGATGGGACACTCCCCTTTAACTTCCAGTTAGAGGACACCCATTTCTTCACCAATTCCAGATCTTTTCGAAAGGAGAAAAACTTCCCCACCAAGGATATTCTTAGTTCAACAATAGAATTGTTGACTTAAACATTTGACTTCAACTTTATTTTCACTGACAACACACATAGTCAGAGAGGAAGGTCCATCTAGGTGTATAACAATTTTGGTGGTAATTTCACCTTTTAGCTTTTCAGCATACAACCTTGATTCAAGTTCTGCAAAGATATCATGACGGTATCGAAGAGCAGAGAGGCGAAAGGAAGAATTTGCCACTAGAGGGTCTTCGACAAGAGAGAAACCAACACGTGGTTCCAAAGTATGTGAGCCCGGTTGGGCTACTTTCCCAACCTTTAATATTATAAACCCCACCCCTCAAGGAGGGAAATAATACAAGATCCCAAGGAAATGATAGGGATTCGGGGGCAGGAGATGAAAGGGAAATCAAGGTCCCGCCATTACCGTTGTAGAGCAGATGGTTCATCAAACCTTATCTTTCTTGTTAAAAAGGATTATAAATAAATTTAATAAAGTTATTGGATCTGTCTAAGTTAGATAGTCCAATTTCATATGCATGCATTCATATACACATACTGTTAGAATGTTGTCATTGATTTTTTTTGATCTACCAACATCAGTCTGGAATACTATATTATTAATTCAACATGATTTGACATTCATTTGAGTCTAACATATATTTTTTTGGGGTCAGCATTGCTTCACGCTACCTGATAATCCTGCAAGATTTTGAGAATATATTTTGTATTTGGTATAATGTTTATATATTCAAAATTTCAGATTATAATATTTTGTTGTGGTACTATTATGGGCCTCATTATAGGATATCTTTCTTACCAACATAGTCTAATATGAAAGTTTTGATCTGGTCTTCTCCGAAATCATCGACTGTATGTTAGTTTTGGTGTTTTCATTTTCTTCATGGATTGTAGAGAAGTTCTATTTCTATTTTGGCCAACTTCTATAGTATGGTTAGAATATTTGAGCAATAACGTGTATGGTTGAGCTGACTTGAAGAAGAATTAGTTTGGTATAAATACAGTTGCTTTAAGAAGATTAGGATAATGATCTTTGAATCATATCATGTGATCTATAGTGAATGTGAAAGTGATTACGCATCTCAGTGGAACTATATAAGGTATGTATATGATAGATGCAATCTTAACAGTTTAAATTTTGTAATATTGACTATAAGCCACCCTATGGTAGTGAGCCATTATATTTTGGTTAATGAGCCCCTCTAGTAGTGAGCCGCCCTATATTATTTAACTGGTTACATAATATTGTAAAGATGTAAATTATTCTATATTCAAATAAGACATAACATACTCTTTATTCTCAAATAAACTCATAATTCATTTAATAAGTCTATTTGAAACACCGATTTATCCTAAGCTTGATAATCGAAATAATAATCATTATATTTCTATAGAAGATAAAGAAATTTCATAAATAGTAAAATTCTAGAAATATCTCAATCTTATGTTTATACAAGGCTTAGGCTTTTCTATTGCCTTAAGTATAATTTCAAACATAAAAGAAAGGCCGAGATGTGTCCTTTGATCTCTAATCCGAGCTAAGTAAATTTCAATCTTTTGAATGAAGACAAGAACAAGAATCAGACGTTTTTTTTGCCCAACCTTGAAACTTACGCTTCCTCGGAATTCTTGACCAATCAAGAATACCCAACCCTGCACGAATTGGTTAGCAAAAATAATTCAAATTACAAGATGGATTTGGTGCATGCCTAAAATGATACATGTATTTTCAAATTTTTAATTCATTTTAGAAATAAGCAAGTTCATTCACGGATATGGTAGGGTGGTTAAATAAAATGAATCCATCTATTTCAATGGTTATTTGATTACTCGGCCAAGTATAATGTCATGCATAGAAAATAATATAGTTTGAAAAAAGAAAACTCTCTCTCTATAATCTAGATTCGGCACCCGTCCTGGAAGGTAACTTTCCACACACAAGTTTATCTAGGTTTGCACATATAAATCTAGAATACAAATTCATGTAGAAGACAATCTTTTATTGAATAATGATAATAACATCACTTTCTTTTTACTTTCGATTATAAGATCAAACAATCTTTCATAGAAAAACGATCATACATATTTGATAATAAGCAATCTTTCATTACTATTCTGAAAAATAAATCAAAACTAAGTTTTTAAGAAAGAAGGTGTAGTGCATGTATGAATCTTTACATATGATTGGAATATAATGAATACACGTTCTTAGAAATAACTTAATTAATGCTATGTAACATGCACTTCCTACAAATTTCAGTATCTACTATGCATCTTTAATAATTCCTTCTATGATTACTATATCAGATGATACCTCGTGATGCATTTTCCTATATGGCTATTTAAAATGAAAGATTCAAAAAATTTCATTATTAACTTAGATTGTACAAATCTGAATCTAGTCGTATCTATTTCCTAACCATCGAACCTTAATTTCTAAATACATAACAACCAATTAATAAAATATAGCCTACCTCCTTATCTCGATACCGAATTGGTGGTGATTGACTCAATTCCTTTCTCAAATCTCTCTACTTCTCTTTTGTCTACTCTCCTTCTAAACTCTTCAATAACCTTCTGCTTGCACTACGCTTCTCTATCTTTCGCTCCTTTAACAAACTATTCTTTATAACTTTGCTATTCCTACATCTTTCTCCTTCTCTATCCTTCTTGTGTCTCTCTATCGAGCTTATACAGATATTTATCTTACTATCATCCTATGCTCTTTGCTGTTCTTTTGGCTTTTATTTAGTGTTTTTAAGTATGTCCACGCCACATTCAGTTTCAATTGGTTTTGAGCTTATCAAAGAATGTCCAAATGTCGACCAAGCATTGCAATGTCATTTAAATCATTAATAAACCTGATTACTACTCCTCCACATCTAACTATTCTCTTCGACATCTAACTAGTGTTTGACACAAACAACAAACACTACCGACCTCCTCTACTAACCCATCGAGTAGCATGCAGAGTTTGATTTAATCTCAAACACTTAAGTGTTTATTATGTGCATGTTTACTGTTATTTTTGCCAAGTCTTTGCTTTGGTTATCTATGTTGATTAATATCGACCTGCTAAACTCCAAGTCTGTCGTTTACCGTTAGTCGTGGTGCTAGGTCGACTACCCTTCATTGGTTTCCTTACTAATATGTGATATCGACCCACCACATTTCCTTATTTTATAGATATAAATATATATATTAAATGAGTATATTAAAGAAAGTTTAAACGTAAAGTTTTTAGAATAAAATACATAATCATAATTTTTTATATGTATATTTATAAATACATTATTATGATTGGTTATGTTTATACAATAAGAAAATAATCACATAAGTGTAATTCAAATAATTACACATAATTCATAGTCACCTACGTATATGTATATATATATATATATATATATATATATATAAAAGACCAAACAATCTTTCATGTATATATATATACATATATACATATATGCATATATACATATACACATATATATACATACATATACATACATATATATATAATCACATAAGCATAATTCAAATAATTACACATAATTCATAGTCACCTATGTGTGTATATATATATATATGTATATATGTATATATGTATGTATGTATATGTATATATGCATATACATATATATGTAAATGCATATATACATATATGTATACAGATACATATACATATAGATATATCTATGTATATATACATATACATATACATATATGTATACATATGTATATGTATATGTATATATACATGTGTGTGTGTGTGTGTGATCAAATCATAGTTATCTAACTAATATGCATATGAAATTCATAATTTTAATAAAAAAAAAAACATTAATATAGTTTAAATAAATTACATACTCCTATACATGCTCCACAAGCAGGAGCAGCAACAAGGGTACCTCAAGATTCATTATGGAGGAGCTGGAAGAAATCAACAAGATTTACATCTAGAAGAAAAAGGATTTGGTGCTCTCTCTTAATTAAGAGCTTTTTCTTTTTTTTTGTCTTGTTTTCCTTTGTTTTTGAGTCTTCTTTGGGATGCTCCCCTATTTTGATGTTGCTTCATGTTTGTTTGGCTGATGGTCGGCTATTGTAAAACTTTTGGTTTCGGGTCCATGTAAAACCTGTTTTTCTTTATCAAAAACGTTAAATCATTAGATCACTAACTCTTTTAAAAATATTTAACTAATTTTCACCCTCAAAGATGAAATAAATTTAACAATTGCCATTACTCATAAAATTTCATTCTTATTTCAAAGTCATGCATCAATGCAATCAGAATTGTATATAAATAACTTTTTCTACTGTGGTGTGTGAGATTCTTCTAATCTATCAAAGTCCATGAGCTAAGAAAATTCTACCTGAGCCCTATTCTCGCCTTCATTTGCATTCACATGTCCCTGCATCACTAGCACTTAATAGCTCATGAGTAATGAGGATCCCCAATTTCAGTAAAAATAACACTAGGCACTTAATTGCATTCTCATGAGTAAAGTAATATAAATCATTTCATAACACTTGCATATTGATCGTATTATCATCGTAACGAAAGTTCATCTCCATTACAATTTTATTTCATAAACGAAAAGCATATATTATTTCTAAAAAGCATACTTATTGAAAAATATGGTTCGTGACATCCTTCCCCACTTGGAAGAGACATCGTCTTGATGTCTTATTATCTATCAATAAGCACATAGTAATTCTAGCTCATATAATGTTAACCATACATCAAAGTCTCAAATATAAATAATTACAACAGCATACATGCTATCCAAGTTCACATCATGAAAATCAAAATCATTGTTGCAAGGTGCCTCCTATAATAAGAAACTACTTTTCTAATAAAGAAAATGAAGAAAATAGCGGTCAATCGTCTCAGCAACCTCCCATGTAGCAATATCCTCTGAATATTGGTCCCAATGGAGCTTATACTGAGTGAAATCTCTGCTACGTAGCTTCATGCTACATTGATCTAGGATTCAAATGGGATCCACTAGCACCACCCCTAGATCATGTACCTATAAAGATTGCCAATCAAGAATATGAGATGTATCAGCATGATAAGATTTCAACAAAGAAACATGGAACACATTATGGATTGGAGCTAGAGAAGGTGGTAAATCTAATCTATAAGCAACTAGATTAATAACTTCTAGCACATCAAAGGGCGCCACGTATCTTGGTGCCAACTTTGATGATTTTCTCAATGAGATAGAGCTCTTATGAGGTTTGACTCTTAAAAAGACTTTATCTCTTGCAGCAAATTGTCTGTAAGTCATGTTTCTGTTAGCATATCTCTTTTGTCTGTCAGCTGCCTCCTTCAACCTACTCTTGATGAACATCATTTACTCATCCATTTCCTTGAGTAAATCAAGACTAATGGTGATCCTATCTTCCATTCTATCCCAGCTAATAGGTGTGCGACACTTTCGCCCATAGAGTGCCTCAAAAGGTGTCATCCCTAAAGATGCGTGAAAAGAGTTGTTATATGCAAATTCAACCAAAGGAAAATAATCCTCCCACTTGTATTGCTGATCCATGCAATACATTCGTAGAAGATCTTCCACAAACTTATTAACCCTTTCCATTTGGCCATCAGTTTGAGGATGATATGTTGAACTAAAATTCAGTCTCATTCCCAAAGTTACATTTAATGTTGTCCAAAATCTAGATGTCATCCGGGTATCCCTATCTGAAATTATGGTTTCCGGTACACCATGCAACATAAATATTTCTTGCACAAATTTATTTTCAAGAACAAATGATCCATCCTTGAGATTTCTAGGTATGAAATGTGCAACTTTTGTCAACTTATCCACAACTAATAAGATGGTGTCATGCTTATCTTTGCTCATAGGTAATCTTTGAATAAAATCCATACTAATTACTTGCCACTTATACTCTAGTATAACATGTTGAAATAAAAGTACTGTTGGATGAACATGCTCAGCTTTCACTCACTGACATTCCAAACATTGTGCCACATACTCAATTACCTATTTTCTGAGTACAAAGATCTCAAGTCAGCTACCATATTTGTTACTCCATGGTGTCCTGAAAAAGGTGTGTTGTGCACCTCATGCAATATTAACTTCCTTATTTCTTCACCTTCAAGAAGGTACATTCTTCCTTGGTACCTTAAAATACCATCGGGTTCTAATTCATATCCATCATAATGGTGATCTGAAGGATCTTCTCCCAAGGCTTGCTTAACCCTTAGGCAATTCTCATCTTTAGAAAGATTCTGCAATACTTGTTGCTTCAAGTTTGTCCTTGTAGTAAGCATAAAAGGTAGATGTCTTCTTTTACTGAGAGCATCGAGTACCCTATTTTCCTTTCCTTTGATATATTCAATACCAAAATCATACTCACTTAGGAATTCAAGCCACCTTCTCTATCTTGCATTAAGGTTAGGCTATGTGAAGATATATTTTAGTCCTAAGTGATCTATTTTTAGCTCAAATGGCTTCCCTAAAAGCTAATGCCTCTACATTTGTAATGCATGAACAATATCTAGAAGCTCTAAGTCATGTGGTGTATAATTCAATTCATATTGCTTCAGTTTCCTAGGCTCAAAATCAACCACCTTTCCTTCTTGCATTAACACTACTCCCACACCTTCACCTGAGGCATTGGTAATCACTATTAAGTGTCCATTAGGATCTGGTATAGTCAAGACCGGTGGTGTTATCAATTTTTTATGCAAGAGCTGAAATGACTCTTCACACTTCTCAGTCCACTCAAATATTTTTTCCTTCGCCTGAAATGAAGTAAGTTTCTATCCTAGAAAATTCTTCCACATACTTCCTATAATATCTTGCCAGACCCATAAAACTTTGGATCTCTAAAACATTTTGAGGTGTTGACCAATCCACAATTACCTCTATCTTTACAGGATCAACTGAAATTCCTTCAGCAGTTATAACAGGACCTAAGTAATGCACCTTTTCCTGAAAGAAAGCACACTTAGAAAACTTCCCAGAAAGCTCGTGATTTCTTGATCGCTGCAAGACTATCCTTAAGTGCTTCTTATGTTCCTCTTCATTCTTAGAATGGATCAAAATATCATCAATGAATATAAAAAAAAATCATCTAGGTATTCTCTAAAAAAATTATTCACAAGGTTCATGAATGTTATTGGGGCATTGGTTAAACCAAAAGGTACGACTATGGATTCTTAGTGTATGTACTATGTTCGAAATGCAATCTTACGAATATCCTTTGTTGGCACTCCTACTTTGTTGGCATTTTTGCATATGGATTGCATTAATGATAAGTTGTCATTGATTTCAATTGAACCGGTAATGGTATTCATGATATTGCTAATGTTATTGTTGTTATTGCTTTTGTCTTGTAACCGGTGTTTTAAACTATGTGGAAGATGTTGTAAACTGGAATGTTAAGTTTGTGAGTTGAACCGGTAAACTAGTGTAAAGGGTTAAACCTTTCTATGTAATGTAACTGGTAAACCCTACCTATTGATAAACCCTAACCAATCAAGTTTGTTGGTTTATTATCTGGTGAGTGGAAATGATGGAGACATGTGTGATCATTGTATGAGGATAAGAACAGATTGATTTGGCGCGTTTGTTTGATTTCTTGGGAAGGATAAAAGTCGATTGCATCTAATGCATAGCGTGTGATGAGTTACACATTCTTATGAAGCGGTGATCATAAAGTGCTTGGAATTTTCTTGAAAAATGTGAAGAGATTGTTATGATTTCTAACGGTCAAGATTGTATCGAATTGTTTGTAATCTTGATGATGAGAATTAGGTTTTTGTTGTGTTACCGACCTAATTATTTTTGTATTTAAAGTCGATGAAGTTGTTTGTAGAAAGAGTTGGCAAAGTTGGTAAGATTTGCAGAAACCTGTGAGTGTGTAGTTGCCTATTCGGTGAATGGATCTATACTTTGAGTAAAGGAAGATTGAAGGTTATAGAAGGATTTGATCAAGAAAATGTAGTGCTATTCAGACAGATCAACAAAACCTGTTATTTTCTAACAGTTACAGCAGAAGTGAAATCCCTTAACTGGGTGAACTCTAACAAGCTTGGTTACTCATTAAATCCTCTAACAAGGTGGTCCATTAACCTTGAATCTTAAATCCTCCAGTGAGGTTACTCCTAATAGGGTATTATGCTTTTCATCAAGGTATATTTGTAAATCCCTTAACCCGGTGATTCCTAAATAGGAATTAATTCTTAACAAGACTTATGGTAAAGCTTTAACAGGCTTGGATCCTTATAGGGCAAACTTCAGCAGAGTTTAGATAGCTATATTTGTGAGTCCCATCTCATTGTAGTTTTTGCCTATTTGGGTTCTCCATGTATAAACATTTGTGTCAAGTGGTGAATGCTTTTGTGGTTGTGATCTTATATGTTGATTAGATTAATTTCTGATAAACCATAATAACAAGAAGTATTTGAGAGATGAATATGTTGAAGATATGAGTAAGCATTTTTGATGTTCATAAGGATTGAATTTTTTTACTATTAAAGTTTCCTTAACTGTCAAACTAGTTAATGTCAAGTATTTTTATGAATATTGATCTTAACTATGATAAGTTTACTTTGTGTGATTGAATTTGAGTTTGGGAACTTTGCATTAGTTTTTCAATATATTGATTCACCCCCCCTCTCAGTATTCTACCAGATACTTATTCTTTCATCATACCATCAATTGGTATCAGAGCATCTCAGGTCCTCTTTAATCTGAAAGCCTAATGTCTCGAGGAAAAGATCTTATCGATCATGATGAAGAAAGAAGGTCCAAAGTTCAACAAAGATAACTATAGAATATGGAGCAACAAAATGAAGATTTACTTTAAGAGTCTTGGTAGTCAGTATTGGGATCATATAGAAACTAAGTATATTACACCTACTGGAACCTCGACTGATGATCAGAAGAAAGAATAGAAAGAAAATAATCAAGCATTTGAGGCTACTATTAGTTCCCTATTTGATGCTGAATATGTAGATGTTCATGGTCTTGAAACTGTATATGAAGTATGGAAGAAACTAGAAGATATTTATAGCAATGATGAACATGTCAAGATTTCTAAAGAAGAGTGTCTAAGAGGAAAGTTTGATGATATGAGAATGTCTGAAGGTGAGAATATCCAATAGCATGGTCAAAGGATAAAAGAGATAGTTGGAGAGATAAAGAGTGTAGGAGGGAAAGTGGAAGATGCCATAGTGATCAGTAAGGTATTGAGAACCCTACTACTGGTCTATGCTATCCGAGTTGCAGCTATTCGGGAGATGAAGTCCAATGACAAATCTAAGGTATCTCTTGACTCTATTACTAGCAAACTTACTAGTTTTGAACTAAATGGCTATGATGGTAGTGTATAGAGATCAAAATCTGCATTTAGAGCTTCTATCTCTAACCCATCTGTGAGAAGAAGTAAAGATACTGGCCATAGTTATGAATCTAGATCCAGTAGAGATGTTGATGATGAAGACAACTTAGTGGAACTTGAAGCATTGTTGGCAAAATGACTTCCTAGAGGCACTAGTAAATATAAAGGTAATCTACCTTTAAAATGTTTTGCATGCAACAAAATTGGTCATATAGCAACTAATTTCCCTAACAATGAAAATGAGTACAAAAGAGACAAATTTAAGAAGTATTAGGGTAAAGGTAAAACAGATTGTCTTGTAGCTATTGACAGTGGTATAACTAATGAAGAATCCGATGATAATGCTAGTGAAGATATTGTGTTTGTAGCTATTAAGGAAGAAATATCATATCATAAGGCTCTAGTATCCAAAATGGATAACTCTAATGATTGGATCATTGATAGTGTTTTTTCACATCACATGATTGGTGATTGAAGAAAATTTCTTTCCCTAAAGCAATTTGATGGCAGTGTTGTTAGATTTAGCAATGACTCACCTTGTATGGTTAAAGGTAAGGTAGTTATTTCTCTTAATGGAAAGAGAAGTGCTAATGATGTCTATTGGGTTCACGGCTTAGAGCACAATCTTCTGCATGTGGCACAACTTAATGATAAAGGGTACCCACTAGAGTTCAGAAATGGTATGTGCAAAATCTTTGATAACAAAGGTGAATTGATTGCAACCGGTAAACACACCAGAGGTAATCTATTTCATCTTAATCCTAAAGTTAGTAACTGTTTGATTGCAAAGATAGATGATAGCTATCTTTTGCATAGGAGATTTGTCATATAAATTTTGACAATATTGTTAGAGTAAGAAAGTCCAAGACAATAAGAGGTCTTCCTCAGCTAGACAAACCAATTAATGCTCTTTGTAAAGAATGTCAGTTAGGAAAGATAACTTCTTCAACTTTCAAGAGAAATTCCTTCTCAAGGAAGAACTTGTTAGATTTGGTTCATACAGATATATGTGGACCAATAAGAACAAGAAGTATTCAAGGTGATAGATATTTCATGATCTTCACTGATGATTGTTCAAGGGTAATTTGGGTCACATTCTTGAAGGATAAGCATGAAGATTTTGGTAAATTCAAGGCATTCAGAGCCTTAGCTGAGAAAGAGAGTGGCAAAAAGGTAAAATGTTTAAGAACAGATCAAGGTGATGAATTTACTTATGAGGAATTCACTAAGTACTTTGATAAGAATGGTATCAAATGATAGCTTTCTGCACCAAGGACACCACAACAAAATGGTATAGCAAAGAGAAAGAACTAGACAATGGTTGAAATGACTAGGACAATGTTGATACAAGGAGGTGTAGCGAAAACATTTTGGAGAGAAGCTATTAGTACAATAGTCTACACAATGAACTGGGTTCTGATGAAAAAAGGTAAGGACAAAGCCCCTTATGAATACTAGTATGGGAGATCACCTAATGTTAGCTATTTTAAGATATTTGGAAGAAAATATTTTATTAAGAGAGGTGATTACATAAGAAAATTTGAAGCTAAGAGTGATGAAGGAATATTTTTTGGCTATTCCACCAAGAGTAAGGATTATAAATGCTTTAACAACTGGACACAAAGAATTTTTGAGAGTTGACGGTCATGTAGATAAATGTCCTGAAGTCTCAGAAGGAACAAGTTCAGACAAAAAGGATGAAGATCCTTGAATTTTTCTTTTGGAACCTGAAACTATTAAGACAAAAACTGATAAAGAAAATCCTAATGTACTTGTTCAACTGGAAGAAATAAATTCAGAAGAGGATGACAATGAAGAAGCTGAACCTAAAGAGAATGATCATGTTATACCTAGGTACGTGAGACTGAATCACAGTCCTAATCAAATTATTGGGGATAGGGATGTTGGAGTACTAACTAGAAGGAGAATCGGAGAGAACTCTTGCATGATCTCCACCTTTGAACCTAGAAGTGCTAAAGAGGAATTTGGTGATGATCATTGGGTTAAAGCTATGGAGGAGGAATTGGATCAAATTGAGAAGAACAATACTTGGATCTTGGTACCCCGACCAGTAAACAAGAATGTTATAGGTACTAAATGGGTGTTTAGAAACAAATTAAATGAAGATGGTGTTGTAGTTCACAATAAGGAAAGATTAGTGTGCAAAGGTTATGCACAAGAAGAAGGAGAAGATTATGGAGAAACTTTTGCACCAGTAGCAAGACTGGAAGTTGTTAGAACATTACTTGCATTTGCAGCACATGAGAAGTTCAAGGTATACTAGAAGGATGTTAAGTCTGCATTTTTGAATGGGATATTGGAAGAAGAGGTTTATATAGAGAAACCTGATGGTTATGCATTGACAGATAAGGAAGACATGGTATGAAAATTGCATAAAGATTTGTATGGATTAAAGAAGACACCCAGAGCATGGTATGAATGGCTTCATACACATCTGATGAAGATAAGATTTGTTAGAACCAGTGATGATAGAAACATTTATGGAGATAAAATACTGGTCAGTGAATTATTTGTTGATGACATTATATTTGGAGGAAATGATGACATGAGCAATAGTTTTAAAGATGAAATGAAGAATGAATTTGAGATGTCATTCATAGGAGAAATAAAAATTTTCATAGGCTTACAAATACAAAAAATGAAGAATGGATTTTCATTACTGAATCCAAGTATGTGAAAGAGGTTATGAAAACTTTTTGTATGAGTGACTGTAAACCAGTTGGAACCCCAATGGTTGCAAGTTGTAAGTTGTCCAAGGATGATGCATCTAAGTCTATAGATGAAAAGGAATACAAATCAATGATTGGGAACTTACACTATGTTGTTCACAGTCAACCAGATATTGCCCATGTGGTTGGTATTATTGCTATATTTTAGAAGAATCCAAAGGAATCACATCTGATGGGAACCAAGAGAATCTTTAGATATCTGAAAGGTACTATTGACTATGGGTTATGGTATCCATATGGTGGAAATTTTGACTTGAATGTGCACACAAATGCTGATTGGGCAGGAAATATTGATGATCGGAAGAGTACTACTGGTGGAGCATTCTTTCTTTGAGGAAGGCTAGTTTCATGGAGTGATGAAAAGAAGAGTTGTAATTCACAATCTACTGCTGAAGCTGAGTATGTAGCAGCTTACATGAATTGCACACAATCTATTTGGATGAGGCACATTTTGGAAGGTTTTAGGATGAAAGTCTCAAAACCTATAAAGATTTTGCGTGATAATACAAGTGCAATTAACATTTCTAAAAATCTTGTTTTGCACGCAATGGCTAGGCACATTGACTTGAAGTGTCACTTCTTGAGGGAAAAATTTCAATGTAAAGATGTTATCTTGGAGCATGTTTCTACCAAGGAGCAGCTTGCATATATCTTTACCAAACCTCTTCCTAAGACAACTTTTGAGTATCTTAGAAGTCAATTGGGGGTTGTCCCTATTCATGAAGTTAGTTGAGCATGACATTGATTGCATCAGTCCCTGAATTACTTGTAGAATCTTACATGGATTGATGAAGAAGTGGATATATTTCATAGCGGGAGCATCAAGTTGTAGTATGTTGTTGATGTACAGTGAGAGAAGAATTACATGTTTTACTTTCACTTTGGCATTTATATCAAAGGAGGAGAAGATTTATGTGACTAAGGAGAAGAATTATGTGTTTGATTAGGGAAACCAATGGCAGGTTGAAGACAGATAGAGCAAGATGAATACTTGGTAATGTAAATTAGGATTCCTATTCACCAATCATAGCAGTAATCAAAGGAATTGATATTTGTATTGCCATCAATGCCAAAGGGGGAGATTGTTGGCATTCCTAGTTTGATGGCATTTTTGCATATGGATTGCATTAATGATAAGTTGTCATTGATGTCAATTGAACTGGTAATGGTATTCATGATATTATTGATGTTATTGTTATTATTGCTTTTGTCTTGTAAATAGTGTTTTAAATTGTGTGGAAGATTTTGTAAACTAGTATGTTAAGTTTGTGAGTTGAACTAGTAAACCAGTGTAAAGGGTTAAACCTTTCTATGTAATGTAACCGGTAAACCCTACCTATTGATAAACCCTAACCGATCAAGTTTGTTGGTTTATTATCTGGTGAGCATAAATGATGGAGATACATGTGATCATTGTATGAGGATAAGAACAAATTGATTTGGCGTGTTTGTTTGATTTCTTAGGAAGAAGCAAAGTGGATTGCATCTAATGCATAGCGCATGATGAGTTACATTGTCTGATGAAGTAGTGATCATAGAGCAGCTGGAATTATCTTGAAGAATGTGAAGAGATTGTTATGATTTATAACAGTCAAGATTGTACCGACTTGTTTGTAATCACAATGATGATAATTAGGTTTTTGTTGTGTTACCGACCTAATTATTTTTGTATTTAAAGTCGATGAAGTTGTTTATAGAAAGAGTTGGCAAAGTTGGCAAGATTGGCAGAAACCTATGAGTGTGTAGTTGCCTAACCAGTGAATGGATCTGTACTTTGAGTAAAGGCATTTTGAAGGTTATAGAAGGAACTAATCAAGTAAATGTAGTGCTATTCAGATAGATCAACAAAACCTATTGTTTTCTAACAATTATAGCAGAAGTGAAATCCCTTAACCGGGTAGTCTCTAACAAGCTTGGTTACTCATTAAATCCTCTAACAAGGTGGTCCATCAACTTGGATTCTGAAATCCTCCAGCAAGGTTACTCCTAACAGGGTATTGCACTTTTCATCAAGGCATATTTTAAATCCCTTAATCGTGTGATTCCTAAACATGAATTAGTTCTTAACGAGACCTATTGTAAAGCTTTAACAGGCTTGGCTCCTAATAGGGCGAACTTCAGAAGAGTTCAGATAGATATCTTTGTGAGTCCCATCTCACCGTGGTTTTTACCTATCTGGTTTTTTCCCATATAAACATTTGTGTCAAGTGGAGAATGCTTTTGTGGTTGTTATCTTATATGTTGATTAGACTAATTTCTAATAAAGCATGATAACTAGAAGTATTTGAGAGATGAATATGTTGAAGATATGATTAAGCATTTTTGAGGTTCATAAAGATTGAAGTTGTTTTACTGTTAAAGTTGCCTTAACAGTCAAACCAGTTAATGTCAAGTATTCTTATGAATATTGATCTTAACTGTGATAAGTTTACTTTGTGTGATTGAATTTGAGTTGGGGAACTTTGTATCAGTTTTTCAGTCTACTAATTCAGCCCCCCCTCTCAGTATTCTACTGGATACTTATTCTTTCATCATACCATCAATCATATTTAATCCTTAGTTGGTGGTAACCTGATCAAAGATCAATCTTAGAGAGTATTGTCGCACCTTTTATTTGGTCAAATAGTTTATCTATCCTTGGCAAAGGATATCTATTCTTGATAGTTACTTGTTTTAACATCCTATAATCAATACATAACCTTAAAGTACCATCCTTCTTGTTTACGAAGATCATTGGTGCACCCCACGGGGATACATTAGGTGTAATGAAATCTTTCCTAAGAAATTATTGCAATTGAGCCTTATGCTCATATAATTTTGTGGTTGTCATTCTATATGGAGTCTTATATTGTGGCTCCCTTCCAAGTAAGAGTTCTATAGAAAAATCATAATCCCTATTTGGTGGTAACTTAGTAAGATCTTCAAGAAAAACATTCAATAACTCTCTAATAACTAGATAGTCCTTAGGGCTTTTCTCAACATTATCCAAATCGCTTACCATGACAGCAATTATGGAACATCCTTTCCATTGGGCTTTCTTGAGTTGCATTGCTGAAATGTGTCTCAATTCAATTGGCTTTTGAGACCCAATAATTGCAACTGGATTTACAAAATCATCTATACAACTAACAACCTTATCCTCACAGTTTGCTACAACTTTGTGCTTAGTTAGCCAATTGATACCTAAGATCACATCATATGATCCTAATGGTGAAACATATAGATTAACTTGAGTTTGGAAACTAGGAATCTCTAGATCACTGTAAAATAGACATGAATCTACCCTCTGCTCTACTCAATTCTCGTGTTCAATTATCTATGCGCTTGACATATAACCAGGTCTAATAGATTATCTTGAAACTACTTTAGGATCAATAAAACATTAAGTAGCTCTTGTATCTATTAAAATTGAAACTGATTGCCCAAAAAGATTACCCGTGATTTGGATAGGTGAAGCTTGAAAATCATTCTGGCAGTTATCAACCACTGCGTGAATTTGATGTTGTGAAGCATAATGATTTCCTCCATAGTTGTAAAATCCATCCTTAGGCCCTAAGTGTGCACCTGACCTATTCCTATCAGTGTTATGCCTAGCATTGTGGTTAGTATAGTTGGTATTACTATTTACTTTCTTATTTCCATCCTAATTCACTCTTCATTTCTCTTGAGTGTTGGGCCCTCTTTTCAGATTCCTTATCGGTCAGTTGTTGTTGTTTCTCTTTTCAAAATTCCTATTTCCAAAACATGGTTTGGTATTCATGTTTCTTTGGAAATTCACCAACTGCTGCAACTTTTGTTCTTGCTTAGTTGCTTTCTCAAAGACTTCCTCCACAGTCAATGGATTATGTATATCCACTTCTACTCCAATATGAGTCCTTAAGCCCAAGATGAACTTTCAAATGCAAAATTGTTTGTCCATCTGATACTGTGGAATATACTTTATGAGGTTGGTAAACTTCTCCCAGTATTGAGTCACTGTCACACCACCTTGTGTCAAATCCTAGAATTAGATCATCTTCTTGTCAAAGAATAACTGAGAAATCTACCTCTTCCTAAATAATTATCATCAATAGGCCTGGAAAAAGATATGGGATCCCTTTTGACTCTTAGGTATTGTGCATACCCTGCTACAAATGTTGCGAGTTGTTTTCTTTGTTTGCACCATTTCTGAAAGTTTCAACAAAAAGTTGTTACCCTCAATGTTTAATTTGTGAAGTGACTCATAGGTCCTAGTGTTATATAACTTATGGATCTGATACCAAAAAGTAAAGATGTAAATTATTTATATTCAAATAAGACATAACATACTCTTTACTCTTACACGTTTTCAGAATAGAAACATACAGAGTGATGTGCTAGAGTAGGAGCGGGAGTGGAGTGAGGGTTTTAGTGAGGAGGTACAGGATTCTGTAGATGATGAAGGTGATAGGGAGGATGATCTCTTCCCCTTGTGGTTTGGTTTCCTTCTTAGACACCCTTCAGATTACTGCCTTGCTGCGGTCCTGGATGGTCTTTCCTGTTGTGGTTGGAGATGTGATGGATCCTCTGTGTGGGGTTCGCTTTCCCCTTTTCGATCCTGGCTTTTGGAGTACTTTATTTCCTACAGATGGAGCTTCCTGTGGCTAGATTGTGGAGACTTCTTCCTACATGGAAGGTATTTGGAGGGGGTCTAGCAATTGTGGCTCATTTGTTGTTCTTCAGGCTCCTAGTCCTTTGTTTTGTTGTTGAGAGAGTCTTTTTTCTGTCGACGCTTTCCTTTTTTCCTCCAGGCATTGGTTTTGGTGGGAGTGCGAGGTGGTTCTTGGTATTTTTAGGTTGTGCAAGAAGGTCTCCATACTTTCTATGATGGGTGTTGTGCCTATCTATGCTCTATTTGTTGGGGTTGAGACTTTTGTTGATGCCTTTGTTTCTTCCCCTTGGGGTGCGGTGGTGGTTCCCCTTATCTAGAACCCTAGTGGTATATCTCAAGTTTTCCCTTTGGGATGTCTTGTGCCTCGAGTTTTGGATTTGGCTCTTCTGAAGGGGGTTTTATGCCCTGTTGTGGGTCTTTCTCATTTTGTCCCCTTGGTCTGAATTCTATCTCTCATATTTGATAGTGCTGGGTTATTTCCTTCAAGTCCTATTGAGGTGGCCACATCTTTTATTGAGGTTGAGATGGTGGGGTTTCATAAAAATCGTTATCCTATTGAGGTGGATTTGGTGGTTGTGATGTCTATTGGAAGGAGTAAGGGGAAGACTGTGGATTACCATGGTTGCTAGTGGTCTGTTTCTTGTCTTGACCATTGGATGCCTTCGAGGTCTATTGTTGGTCTGTTGTTGGTGGTCTTGCAGGTTCATTTTCTAGTTGGTGAATCCTTGCTTTCAAGTTCTTTTTTGTCTTTCCCTATTGAGGTGGGTATTTTGAGGATGCTTGTTGGCTTGGATGTTGTTATGCTTTCACCTCCGTTTCAATTTAATGTGGTTAAGGGAGCCACTTCAAAACCCTTTTTTGTGGTCTTGGGAGCCTTTTCGAAACCTAGGGATGAGGTTAGGGAAGCCCTCCAAAATCCCCATGTTTCTACTGGTTGTAGGAGCTCTACAAAACCTACTTTTAAGGTTGAGGGAACCTGGAAAAACCCCACTTATTGTTTTTTCTTTAGGGCTCGGTAGGATGTTGGTAATTTTCAAGGGCCCAGTCTAGTCAGTCTTTGTTTTTGGTTAGGATATGGTTTTGTTGAAGATCTATGAATGATTTTACTTCAGGTTAAGGGTGCTTGGGAAAACCCTACTTATTGGCTGAGGATGCCAGACAAACCCTTGTTTTCTATCTTCATGATCTAATAGGTATTTTAGATTCATTGGATCTGTCAAATTGGTAATCTTATTGGCTTCTATTTAGTGTTGGTTGTTGGATGTATTTTATCTATTTGCTTGCAGTGTCCTGTTGTTGGGTTCGAGTCCTTGTGTTATCTAGAGATTTTAGGTACCTCCAAACCTATTGTATGGGGTTTCTGGTCCCCTCACAACTTATTTATCCTAATAAAAAACATACTCTTTACTCTTTAAAAAACTCATAGTTCATTTAATAAGTCTATTTGAAATACCGATTTATCCTAAACTTGATAATCAAAATAATAATCATTAGATTCTATAGAAGATAAAGACATTTCATTAGTAAAATTGTATAAATTTCTTTATCTTATCTTTATACAATGCTTAGGATTTTCTATTTCCTTAAGTATAATTTCAAACATAAAAGAAAGGGAGAGATGCATCCTTTGATCTCCAATCCGAGCTAACTTCATTTCAATCTTCTAAATGAAAACGAGAACAAGAATCAAGTGTTTTTTTCTGCCCAACCTTGAACCTTATGCTTCCCTGAAATTCTTGGTCAATCAAGAATACCCATCCTTGCACGAATTTCTTAGCAAAAAGAATTCGAAAGACAAGATGAAATCTAGTGCGTGCCTAAAATGACAAATGCATTTTAAATTTTCTAATTCATTTAAGAAATAAGCAAGTTCATTCAAGGATATGGTATAGTGGTTAAATAAAATGAATCCATCTATTTCAATGGTTATTCAATTACTCAACCGAGTATAATGCCATGCATAGTAAATAATATAGTTTGGAAAAAGCAAACTCTTTCTCTATAATGCATAGTCAGCACCCATCCTGGAAGGTCACTTTCCACAAACAAGTTTATCTAGCTTTGTACATATAAATCTATAATACAAATTTACGTGGAAGATAATCTTTTATTGAATAGAGATAACATCATCACTTTCTTGTTACTTTCGATTATAAGATCAATCAATCTCTTATGGATAAATGATCATACATATTTGATGATAAGCAATATTTTATTACTATTCTGAAAAGTAAATCAAAACTAAGTTTTTAAGAAAGAAGGTGTAGCGCATGTATGAATCCTTATATATGATTAAAATATAATGAGTACACGTTCTTAGAAATAACTTAATTAATGCAAACCTAACATGCACTTCCTACAAATTTCAGTATCTACTATGCATGTTTAATAATTCCTTCGATGATTACTATATTAGATGATATCTCATGATGCATTTTCCTATATGGCTATTTAAAATTAAAGATTCAAACAATTTTATTATTAACTTAGATTGTACAAATCTGAATCTAATCTTATTTACTTCCTAATCATCGAACTAAATCAAAACATACTTAACCTTATTTTCTAAATACATAACAACCAATGAATAAAATAGAACCTACCTCCTTATCACGATAACAAATTGGTGGTGATTGACTCAATTCCTTGCCCAAATCTGTCTACTTCTCTTTTGTATACTCTCCTTCTAAACTCGACAATAACCTTCTTCTTTCCCTATGGTTCTCTATTTGTTTCTCCTTTAACAACACTATTCTGTATAGCTTTGCTATTCTTGTATCTTTCTCCTTCTCTATCCTTCTTGTGTCTCTCTATCGAGCTTATACTTCTATTTATCTTACTATCATCCTATGTTCTCTACTGTTCTTTTAGCTTTTATTCAATGTTTTTAACTATTTCCATGCCACATCTATTAGTCATTAAATAGTTTCAATTTCAATTGGTTTTGGACCTATCAAAGAATGTCCACATGTCAACCAAGCACTGCAATGTCATTTAAATCATTAATAAACTTGATTACTCCTCCTCCACATCTAACTATTCTCGTCGACTTCTAAATAGTGTTTGACACAAACAACAAGTGTTTGATATTAATGAAGATTCACTATATCGCGGTTTTTACTATTTGTCGATGGAATGGTTTCAACACTACCGACCTCCTCTACTAACCCATTGGGTAGCATGTAGAGTTTGATTTGATCTCAAACTATTAAGTGTTTCTTATGTGCATGTTTATTGTTATTTTTTCCAAGTCTTTGCTTTGGTTATCTATGTCCATTAATATCGACCTACCAAACTCCAAGTCTATCATTTACTGTTAGTCATGGTACTAGGTCGAATACTCTTCATTGGTTTCCTTACTAACATACGATATCGTCCCGCCATCTTTCCTCTAATCTATCCACCGGCCATCGTTTATTGGTTTTCTACTGTGGTGTGTGAAATTCCTCTAATCTATTGAAGTGCATGAGCTAAGACAACTCTACCTAATCCATGTTCTCGCCTTGATTTGCGTTCACCTATACCTGCATCACATGTATTCAATAGCTCATCAGTAATGATGATCCCCAATTTCAGTAAAAATAACACTAGCCATTTAATTGCAGTCTCATGAGTAAATTAGTATAAATCATTTCATAACAATTGCACACTGACCTCATTATCATCATAATAAAAGTTCATCTCCATTACGATTTTATTTCATAAATGAAAAGCATACATTATTTCTAAAAAAACATACTTATTCAAAAATATGATTTGTGACAAATATGCAGAGCTAATCCTCTCCATGGTTTTTCTAGTCTTGGGTTTTTCACATATAAATACAGGTGTTATGTGTTGTATTATGTTTTGTTTTTTTTTCATTTCAATTCTGGAACTTCATTATGTTATGTGGATGGTTGATTAAAATTTTTAATAGATTCAAGGAAATGGTGATTCACCCCTCCCTTCTCAGAATTTTAGATGTTGAATAATTAGTATCAGACAAAGGTCCTTTAGAAGAGTCTAGTAACTCAAAGGAGATCTCAAAAGTTGAACATATGATGCCTAGATATACCATTGATTAGGAAATATACTTTGATATAAATGGAGAGCTTATAAATACTTTTGAAGACCTTGAGAATGTAGAAAGTGAAAATAAAGACATGAAAAAAAATGTTTAGTTGGCAAATGAATGCATTAGAAAATTAAGAGAGAAAACTAGAAAATTCAAAGGACATAAGGAAGTTAGTGAAGAGCTCAAGCAATAAAATAGCACTATTGCAGATCTAAAGACCAAGAGTTAAGAAGATGAAAGAACCAAAGATTATATAGTACCCCTGCCCTAATCAATTTCTAATCTTGGTTTGACCTTGGTTAATTATCTTATTATAGCGTTATAATCAGGTGTTGTGATTTTAATGCATAGTTGTTAATGTGGTTTTTGATCCAGTTTGTATGCAAGTTGATTAATTCTCCTCTTTCGTGTTATTATCTTGCGCTAATGCTTTCATTAAATTTCTATATGTATGCTTGTATGACTCTTGGTTGCAGGAGATTTCAGGTACAGTGCCATATGGGTGCAAGGTTCGTCTCCACTTGAAATTGTAGGTTTGAGTGTACCTCTTTAATCCTTAGAGTTGGATTAGGTGGTCGGGAGTTTCTCGTTTGACCATAGTCATGCTCAAGTGAGCATCGTCAATTGTCATCAATATTCCCTTTGGTTGGGTATGCGGGTCGTCTATCCGATTGACTTTCTTGGTTTGCATGTTTGGTGTGTGTGGTTAAATTGAGAAATTAGTCCTTAGTATTTAATTTGATTAAATATGTGTTTGTGCATTAAAGATTAATGGACTAAATTAAACAGGGTTTCTTTATGCGATTATCATTAATGTGAATTACTCAAATTAAATTGGGAGCAAGTTCAATTATATAGTTAATTTTAATGCTAAATTTATTATGTTTATGCTTATGAAAAGAAAGATTTAAATTTAATTGAAATATAATTAATTTAATCTTGTTGGAATTTTGGAAATAGAAAGGTTAATTTTAGTTATTTGAGAAAATCAATTTTAAATTGAAAAGCAAGTTAAATTTATTGATATAGTTGGAAAAGAATGCTTTTTGTGATTTATTTTAAATAAAAAATTTAAATCCAAAATAAAAATTTTGGTCAAACCTTTCCCATTTAACCTAGATTTTTGGAAAAATATGGGAGGTTGACTTTTTGGGGGAAAAATATTTTAGGGTGATTTTGGGGAAGAATTTGGGGAATTTCTGGTAGAAGGATTATTGGTATTTTTCCAGGTGGAACTCATCTTCAACACTTCCAGGATAGCATTCAAGGTTGGTATTTTGGTTAATCCTTTGATCTTTTTGCTGAATTTGCTTGAATTTAAAGGAGCTTCTTGTGTGTAGCTACCCTTCTTTCTTTAAGAAAACCCCTTCATTTTGGTAATGAATTGAACAATTAATTTAGCATTGAATCCTTTGTTACATGGATGCAAATCCATTTCTTCATTTTGAGAAAGAAATGAAGGGTTAAATTTAAAGTGCTATGTGTAAATAGGAATTTGTAAGAAATCTGAAATTCCTCCATGAATCCTGCAATTTGGTTTATAAATTGTTAAATTAGTTGTGGGAATGAAAATGTTTTGTTTTAGATTGATTAAATTCATTTTTTGTTTAGTCTCAGAAAATTTCTGAGTATATTTCATTTGGGGTTTTGTTTGAGATTTTTTTTGTAAAAAAATGTGCTTATTTATGCCTGAGGGATTTGAAATGAAAATTATTTCCCAAAAAATGACTGAGAATTTTCTATGTTTGCTCATTCTGTGGGGGCAGAATTGTTTAAATTTATAAAAAAATAAAAATAAAAATTAACAAAAAAACCATTTATATTGTTTTACATGAGGTGGGGAAGCCAAGTCTCAACCCCAACCTGACGCTTGGGCTGAAAAGAGCCATGGTGTGGAGACCATGGCATGGTCTCCATGCAGCCATGGCTGTGGGAAGACCATGACATGGTCCCCACATCCCTTCCCAAAGGAAAGGGGAACCATGTGGGTTTCCGCTTACACTTTTTAAAAGAAATAAAGTTTCTTTTTTTATTATTATTAAATAAAGTTTCTTTTTATTATTTAAAAAATGTTTTATTATTATTACTTTTAATTTAATGTATATTATTAATAATATATTAATTTTTAATTACTAATTAATGTATATATATATATATATATATATATATATATATATATATATATATATATATATATATATAAATTGTAGTGAATTATAATTAATGAGTATTATTAATTATATATTAATTGTTGTTGAATTATGAATTTATAAATTAAGGTATATATAGTTAGAGATATATATACTAATTATTGTTTTAGGTTTGTATATTTGTTTAAATATACATAAGGAAATATTTTGGGTAATTTGGGAGATGTTTATCTATTTTTGGTTTCTTTAAATATATATTTTCTTAATTTGAAGAGAGTAACTTGGTTCTAGAAAAGATGAATTTTGATAAATTGTTTTCGAACTAGTGTGAGAATGATGTTTTATTTTGATGAATAAATATCATATTTTAATTGATTTATGTTTATTTATTTATATTCATGTGAATTTGGTTTGAAAACGCATGATGATGTATTTATGTAGTTTTATGATGCGAATGAACTTTACTGAGTTAGAAACCATGAATGACCTGTGCCTAGACAAGGTAGACTAACTACAATCAAACTTAGATCAATTAGAAAATTGGATCGATTTTAATGTTTAAATCAATATGGAAAAAAGATTTTTTTTTCCAGTTATTGCGTTTGCAAGTTTAATTTCTGTATTTGCTTTTGCTTAAGTAATGGCAGGACCTTGTTTTGTTTGATTGGACCCTGTCATATGGATTGATTTTGGGTACTTGTTTCAGTCCTTGGTTTCGAGTTTGACTATTTCTTTGTGGTAGTGTCTTAATTGGTCATATGCTTTATGTGGGTGTCAAATGATGTTTTGTGGTTGACAATAGTTGGTCAGGTCTCCGGAGTACCATCAGTAAGTGTACCTCTTTTGAGTCGTGTTTGACCAAATGGTTGTTCCCTCCTTTTTAAACTCCATTTGCTCGACCATGTGTAATCCTTGGTTTTTGAGTTTGCATGAGTATATCTAGTGTTGTATGGGAAAGTGGCTTTCGATTTGGGGCCATGCCCAAAGTGGTTGTTGGGTAACCCATCGAAAGTGAGTCTAATAAGTGATAACCTAACACTAGATTAGAATGTTAATCTCTAAGTAAGATAATTGTGTCTCACACATGGGATGAGTGCTAACATAGACTTCACATGTTGTGGGAAGGCCTGAAATGGCAAACCATCATTCTTGTCTTCACGAAAGGATGCATGGGTCCACATAAGGCTTGGATGGGCTGGAGGTTTGGATTAGGTTGCCAAGGTAACACACTGTATGGGGCCGGAACCTATGAAGACCTACCATGGTAACCATACCAGGTTTTGTGATGACACTTTTCCCTACATTCGCTAGTGTGTGGTTGTATTGTCTTGATAGGAGCATGTTTGTGGGTCATCCTATTGCTTATGCCCTTGTGAGTACCTAGTTTCATGTTAGACCTTGGGTTGTGATGACTTGGCTTCACAGCTACTCCAGTGGACCTTTGTATTTGATTCGATTCTGTTCAATTGGATCCTTTCCTTTTCGGGGATCGTTTATGTATTTATTGACCAATGTGGTCATTTGTATATTGAATATGCTTTGCCTTGATGGCAGGATTGTAAATTATGAGAACCTCATGTATTCTTAACTTTATTAATTATCAGAGGGGTCTTGTAGTTGAGCAGACTCGGAGATGTAGCCCTTTAAGGGTGAACTCCAAGATCATCTTGGTGTTATGTGATGCTTTTATTGTTATGTTTCTTGTTTAGTATTAGCATGTATGAATTGACATTTTGATAGAATGTATAAGTGGATAAGATAGAATGTATAAGTGGATAAGATGGAATTAAATTTAAATGCATGCTTGTAGTCCTCTCTTGGATGCAGTAAATTGGATTGTGAATGAATGTAGCTTAGTATGATGGAATACAATCGGTTATTGTTAAGGAAATTAAGTATGCATGGAAAGATCTCATAAGTTTATGATGTAATTCTTGTGTGTTAGAATATTAGATGCATGGCTCATATTTTAATGTAAAGCTTGAATGTAAGGTATGAATGAATCATAAAGGATAAACTTTAGCATGTGATTTATATTTCATCTTATGTAAGAAATTATTCTTGTTTAAGAATGGTCTCATTATAAGGTAATCAGCTTGTTGGATTTATTAGTGTGAGTTAGGTGAAATATGTAATTAAGTAATCATGTTGGGAAACTCTTTAGGTGTTAGTTGATGTCTTCCACTATGTAATCTGAATCTTTGATATCTTGTTGTATCTTAATGTTGTGTAACTTTTAAAGAAAAATTATTGCACTCTATTCTTGTGTTATGGCTTAATCCATTAGGGGTTTCCTGGTGGGGCATTACATTTGGTATCAGAGCCATGTTGCAAACACTAGGATCTCTGGTGTCACGTGTGCCCTCTGTTGGTGTGAGGTGTATCGAACTTATGTGTATGCTTGTCCTCCTTTTGTATGTGAGTGATTGAGAAGACCTGAACTTGTGTGTAATGTGTGTGCTCACACCTTGTTTTCACCTTCTTGATGTTAGTGTTTTTGAGTGATTATATGTGCTTTATGTGCTTATTGAATACTTGGGCTACGATTGCTCATATTCAGAAAGAGAGTCATATGTACCTTCCTTATTGAGTGTTGTACTCTTTAGATTGATCCATTTGGGTTGGTCAGTGCTTGTCTTGAATCTAAAAATATGAAATATGCGTGTTTAAGATTATGATCTATCTTAGTGTTGTTCGCTTGAAGGACTAGTATGGTAGATATTGAATGCTTATTTTGTAGAAAATGGAATGATTATAACCCTTCCTCCTCTCTCTAGAAATTAAATGTTTGGGATATATATAATTATCTCTAATATGAGGTTGCTTTTTGCAAGAGAAAGGTTGTGACTTTTTGAACCCCTGTGTGAACCCTGTCACGCTTCTATGTTTTTAGATTAACAAAAGGGGCTTTGGGTTTAAAAGTTAATATTAGTTATTGGGAGAAAAATGCATGTTTACATTAAAGAATTCACCATGTGTAATGTACGAGTAACATAGTTAAATTCTATCTTATGTAATGTGCATTAATGTGCGAATAGTTGTTATGTGAAACTACTTGGTTTGTAAAAGAAGTATTAAAGGGAACATGTTATAGTAGCTTCGAGAGTGTATTAATGTGTTTCACGAAAGATTGTTTTATGTGTTTCATTAAACTAGATTGATTGAGGATCTATTTTAGCAATACTCCATTGAACTTGCTTTTGAATATATGTAATTGCCTTAATGTGTTTAGAAAGTGCGAATGAAAAGCTTGTTTGATGTGCATGCATTAAGATGTATTATTTCGTTGATAGCTCCTTGCTTACCTTCTAATCGTAATTTGATTTTCAATGATAGGTTGCAAATTATGATATGTGTTTGTATTGTATTAAAGGAGTGAGTGTTTGCAAGAGGTCTGGTATTATCGAAGAGATTGCCTGTTTTGATCTTTGTTGTTTGGAAAACTAGAACATTCTGTTGCAACCATAATAATTGGAAATGTCATGTTAGACTATTTTGGCATCCATCTAAAATGATAGTGAAATGAAAACCATGCAATTAAAATGATAGGCTTATTTGAGAAATTTTAGCATATAGTGTGATCTGGTTGATCTTGTGTCCTTGTAGGAAACAGTTTGACTATCAAACTCTCTTTTCCTTCTCTTTGCCTAGACTTTAAGATTTTTAGAAATGCTACTAATCATGCATTGATTTAAATAGAATGTTTATAAAACATGTGAAATTGTATGTTGCTTTTGGACTTCTTATGGAAAGATGAAAATCTTAAGCTTCAGAAAGAAATTTGCATAGTTAGTAATGTAGTTATGAATGCTTAATAGAATTCAAGAAAGATATAGGAATGATGTTAGTCCTTATGTAATTATGAATTGTTAATAATTTCAGTACCTAAATCTAGAGTAAACTTGATTCAGTTACCCATGTGAGAAGCATAATTAAAATCTTCCTTGTGTAGATGATAGCGTACTGGAGAGTACTCCCCATAAATGTGACTAAACTAGTACTGGTGTATTAGTGTGTATTGTGAGAAACCAATACTTATTATATGTGCCCATGGATTGGTGAAGTAATCAACCATGGAGGATATGTTGCTTATGAGTATGGGAAACCATACTATTCCTATGATGTTGCTTATTTGTGTCCCTACTAAATACCAAACCTTGGGTTGTGGGTAATTCAGTATGTTAAGGGGTAGTATTAGAAGTCACCATTCCTTGAATAGTATGGATAGGCGTACAAGTAATGTCGGGGCAAAGCGACTTTAGCTTCTCTATTTCGAGGAATGATATGGTTATACTATAAAACTGTATCAAAGGTGTACTCAATACTTTCCCTTTTGATGAATCTATTTATAGGTTTATGTGTGATAGCTTATTCCTTCCTTTATTTGAGCATTTTGATGGCATTTCTTGAGCATAGTGAGGGTGTAATTTGGAGGATCCTTTGCCTTGTCTTCATGAAAGGTAGGTTTATCCACATGAGCTGCCAGTTAGTATGTGTTCGTGGGCATGTGGGTGGACCTTAGTCACGTATATCTCTTACTTATGGCAAGTATCCTTCTAGATACATCACTATGCAGGATGTGACATGCGCGTGCTGTTTCTGCGAGGTACACTACCATGCAGGATACGTCCATTGCGTGTTTTCTCTGCTTGGGGTATTTCCATGCTGCGTGATGACATGATGCATGGTGATGTTGAAGTGCACACCACCATTCCATGTGGGTAGTGTCACTATGTCGCACCATATGAAGAGCTACTGCAATAGCTAGGCGATTGTTCCTTCCTTCCTCGTTGGTGGCTAGATGCTAGTCACATAGTGATGTTCTGTGCAGTTGTGATATTCTTTATATTTCATTGGGGACCACCAATTTATTTTACTTTGACTTTGAAGGTTTAGCCATGATCTTGTGATCTTTTGCATACTTGATTTGTTGTTACAAATTCTGGATTATTTTCTTGCCTTACTATTGGAATTGATGATTTATTATCTTTATTCATCTGTACTTTGGTGGCTAAACTGGTTGATCCTTATTGTTTTTGTATGCTGGTCTTGTGTTGAAATGTGAAATTCCTCTCCAAGGACGTATGAGACGGTCTTGGTAGAGTGTGTACGAGGAAGTAGGCTTCGGGAACCTTGATGATGGGGTTATGTGAGACTGTGATGCAGCTAGGATCGACTACCTACCTATGTGTTGTGACTATCTCTTGGAGGCTAACCACCTTACTCAACAAGGGATGTTCACGAAGGTCTTGTATGGAAGGTAGCACTGCTATGGTGTGCCCTAGTACCATCAAGCCTTTGAGTGAGATATTGGATATTTATGATCATATTATTATTCTAAGATCAGGCATAGAGATGTTGATTGTGCATGTTACCTTTGACCGAGCATTGGACATGCTCACATGTGGCCTTTTGAGTTATGCATTCCAGTTATGTGGATAGTTATTATGTGTATCATGGAGTAAATTGTGTTAACTTGTCACTACGTTATGGGACATAGTCATTGGAAAGGTTTTTGTGTGCCTGGCAAGTGTAAGCAAATGAGTTATTTACGTTGCTCTTATTTCATGAAAGTTAATTTGGTTGTAGAAATTGATATTTGAAGCTACTTCTTTGTGATAAAGTTTTATGAAAAGATGGATTGGTAACAGGAAATTAATCATGATGACATGTTTTCTTGTCATGTTTGGTTGATGAATATGGTAATTGTTGCTTACCTCTTTTAATGCTTTAACTTGGTGTAATGAAAGAGAGAAAATTCTTGTCCCTCTACTATGATTATTAATGATTCCTAGAATATTTTAAGAAATGTATGGATTTAGATGTATCTTGCCAATGGGTAATGGCATTCATAAAGGATTTTGCAATAATGTTTCATTTATTAATGGAAAGATTCCTATGTGCAATTTAATATTTGTTGAATGAGTTTCAGGGCTAAAGCATGTGACATGTTCTCCATATAGCCTTACGACTTCCAGGAATAAGTCAAAACCTAGGGGGGAAGAACGTAGTACCCTTGCCCTAATCAATTTCTAATCTTGGTTTGACCTTGGTTAATTATCTTATTATAGCGTTATAGTCAGGTGCTGTGATTTTAGTGCATAGTTGTTAATGTGGTTTTCGCTCCAGTTTGTATGCAAGTTGATTAATTCTCCTATTTCATGTTATTACCTCTGACTAACACTTTCATTAAATTTATATATGTATGCTCGTATGACTCTTAGTTATAGGAGATTTCAGGTACAGTGCCGCATGGGTGCGAGGTTCATCTCCACCTGAAATTGTAGGTTTGAGTGTACCTCTTTAATCCTTAGAGTTGGATTAGGTGGTCGGGAGTTTCTCATTTGACCATAGTCGTGCTCAAGTGAGCGTCGTCAGTCATCATCGATATTCCCTTTGGTTGGGTATGCGGTTCGTCTATCCGATTGACTTTCTTAGTTTGCGTGTTTGGTGTGTGTGGTTAAATTGAGTAAATAGTCCTTAGTATTTAATTTGATTAAATATTTGTTTGTGCATTAAATATTTATGCACTAAATTAAACAGGGTTTCTTTATGCGATTATCGTTAATGTGAATTGCTCGATTTAAATTCGGAGCAAGTTCAATTAAATAGTTAATTTTAATGTTAAATTTATTATGTTTAATTTAAATAGAATTAATTTAATCTTGTTGGCATTTTGGAAATAGAAAGGTTAATTTCAGTTATTTGAGAAAATCAATTTTAAATTGAAAAGCAAGTTAAATTTATTGATATAGTTGGAAAAGAAAATTTTTCGTTTATTTATTTTAAATAAAAAATTTTGTCAAACCTTTCCCATTTAACCTAGATTTTTGGAAAAATATGGGAGGTTGATTTTTTGGGGGAAAAATATTTTAGGATGATTTTGGGGAAGAATTTGGGGAATTTCTGGTGGAAGGATTTTGGGTATTTTTGTAGGTGGAACTCATCTTCAACACTTCCAGGATAGCATTCAAGGTTGGTATTTTGGTTAATCCTTTGTTCTTTTTGCTGAGTTTGCTTGAATTTAAAGGAACTTCCTGTGTGTAGCTACCCTTCTTTCTTCAAGAAAACCCCTTCATTTTGGTAATGAATTGAACAATTAATTTAGTATTGAATCCTTTGCTACATGGATGCAAATCCATTTCTTCATTTTGAGAAAGAAATGAAGGGTTAAATTTAAAGTGCTGTGTGTAAATAGGAATTTGTAAGAAATCTGAAATTCCTCCATGAATCCTGCAATTTGGTTTATAAATTGTTAAATTAGTTGTGTGAATGAAAATGTTTTGTTTTAGATTAATTAAATTCATTTTCTGTTTTGTCTTAGAAATTTTCTGAGTATATTTCATTTGGGGTTTTGTTTGAGATTTTTTTTGTAAAAAAAAATGCTTATTTATGCCTAAGGGATTTGAAATGAAAATTATTTCCCAGAAAATGACTAAGAATTTTCTATGTCTGCTCATTCTGTGGGGGTAGAATTGTTTAAATTTATAAAAAAATCAAAATTAAAATTAACAAAAAAAACATTTATATTGTTTTACGTGAGGTGGGGGAGCCAAGGCTCAACCCCAACCTCATGCTTGGGCTGCCAAGAGCCATGGCGTGGAGACCATGGCATGGTCTCCACACAGCCATGGTTGTGGTGAGACCATGACATGATCCCCACATCCCTTCCCAAAGCAAAGGGGAACCACGTGGGTTTCCCCTTACCCTTTTTAAAAGAAATAAAGTTTCTTTTTTTATTATTATTAAATAAAGTTTCTTTTTATTATTTAAAAAAAAGTTTTTTTAAAAAATGTTTTATTATTATTATTACTTTTAAATTAATGTATATTATTCATAATATATTAATTTTTAATTACTAATTAATGTATATTATATATATATATATTAATTGTAGTGAATTATAATTAATGAGTATTATTAATTATATATTAATTGTCTTTATTAATTAATGTACATTTTTTTAAAAATATATATTAATTGTTGTTGAATTATGAATTTATAAATTAAGGTATATATAGTTAAAGATATATATACTAATTATTATTTTAGGTTTGTATATTTGTTTAAATATACGTAAGGAAATATTTTGGGTAATTTGGGAGATGTTTATCTATTTTTGGTTTCTTTAAATGTATATTTCCTTAATCTGAAGAGAGTAACTTGGTTCTAGAAATGATGAATTTTGAGAAATTGTTTTCGAACTAGTGTGAGAATGATGTTTTATTTTGATGAATAAATATCATATTTTAATTGATTTATGTTTATTTATTTATATTCATGTGAATTTGGTTTGAAAACTCATGATGACTTATCTATGTAGTTTTATGATGCGAAGGAACTTTACTGAGTTAGAAACCATGAACGACCTGTGCCTAGACAAGGTAGACTAACTACAATCAAACTTAGATCAATTAGAAAATTGGATCGATTTTAATGTTTAAATCAATATGGAAAAAAGATTATCTTTTCCAGTTATTGCCTTTGCAAGTTTAATTTTTGTATTCGCTTTTGCTTAAGTAATGGCAAGACCTTGTTTTGTTTGATTGGACCCTGTCATATGGATTGATTTGGGGTACCTGTTTCAGTCCTTGGTTTTGGGTATGACTATTGCTTTGTGGTAGTGTCTTAATTGGTCATATCCTTTATGCGGGTGTCAAATGATGTTTCATGGTTGACCATAGGTGGTCAGGTCTCTGGTTAGAGTACCATCAGTAAGTGTACCTTTTTTGAGTCATGTTTGACCAAATGGTTGTTCCCTCCTTTTTGAACTCCGTTTGGTCAACCATGTGTAATCCTTGGTTTTTGAGTTCGCTTGAGTATAGTCTAGTGTTGTATGGGAAAGTGGCTCTTGAATGGGGACCGTGCCCAAAGTGGTTGTTGGGTAACCCATCGAAAGTGAGTCTAATAAGTGATAACCTAACAGTAGATTCGAATGTTAATCTCTAAGTAAGATAATTGTGCCTCACACATGGGATGAGTGCTAACACAAACTCGACATGTTGTGGGAAGGCCTGAAATGGCAAACCATCATTCTTGTCTTCACGAAAGGATGTGTGGATCCGCATGAGGCTTGGATGGGCTAAAGGTTCAGATTAGGTTGCCATGGTAACCCATTGTATGGGGCTGGAACCTATGAAGATCTCCCATGGTAACCATACCAAGTTTTGTGATGACACTTGTCCCTACGTTCGCTAGTGTGTGGTTGTATTGTCTTGATAGGAGCACGTTTGTGGGTTGTCCTATTTCTTATGCCCTTGTGAGTACCTGGTTTCATGTTAGACCTTGGGTTGTGATGACTTGGCTTCACAGCTGCTCCAGTGGACCTTTGTATTTGATTTGATTATTTTCACTTGGATCCTTTCATTTTCAGGGATCGTTTATGTATTTATTGACCGATGTGGTCATTTGTATATTGAATTGTTTCACCTTGATGGCAGGATTATAAATTATGAGAACCTCATGTATTCTTAACTTTATTAATTATCAGAGGGGTCTTGCAGTTGAGTAGACCCGGAGATGTAGCCCTTTAAGGGTGAACTCCAAGATCATCTTGGTGTTATGTGATGCTTTTATTCTTATGTTTCTTGTTTAGTATTGGCATGTATGAATTGACATTTTGATAGAATGTATAAGTGGATAAGATGGAATTAAATTTAAATGCATGCTTGTAGTCCTCTCTTGGAAGCAGTAAATTGGATCGTGAATGAATGTATCTTAGTATGATGAAATACAATAATTTATTTTTAAGGAAATTAAGTATGCATGGAAAGATCTCATAAGTTTATGATGTAATTATTGTGTGTTAGAATATTAGATGCATGGCTCATATTTTAATGTAAAGCTTGAATGTAAGGTATGAATGAATCATAATGGATAAACATTAGCATGTGATTTATATTTTCATCTTCTATAAGAAATTATCCTTGTTTAAGAATGGTCTCATTATATGGTAATCAACTTATTGGATTTATTAGTGTGAGTTAAGTGAAATGTGTAATTAAGTAATCACATTGGGAAACTCTTTAGGTGTTAGTTGATGTCTTCCGCTATGTAATCTGAATCTTTGATATCTTGTTGTATCTTAATGTTGTGTAACTTTAAAAAAAAAGTTATTGCACTCTATTCTTGTGTTATGGCTTAATCCCTTCGGGGTTTCCTAGCGGGGCATTACAGATTATTTAAACAACATGGTTAAATAAAAGTTAGAAGAATGAAAGAATCCTAAACAAGAAGTCACATCTCTAAAATCACATCTAGAAAAATCAAAGAAATAAGAGGAAAAACTTAAGATGAGTTTAGAAAATCTTGATAAGATGTTCATTTTGCAAAGGTCTCCAAAAAATAAGAATGTTTTAGGATTTGAAAATAGTGAAATCTCATAATTCAAGATAGAAAGAAAAGAAGGACCTCCTCCAATAGAAGAGGAAAAACCCAATAAGTCTGCTAAGGATGACAAAGGTAAGTCACTAGTCAAGAAATAGGTCAGTAAAATAAATAATTCTTTTAAAGTTTATTATTTTAATTGAAATAAACTAGGTCATAAAGCATTTGAATGTAAATATAAAATGAAACAAAATGTTAAATATTTCTAGATGATAGATGTTATACTTATAACAATTATGGTCATAAAGCTAGTTAGTGTAAAATCATGCTATAATAGATTGAAATAGAAATAGTTACTTTGAAGGTCATTGTTATACATGCAAAATGTTTGGACATAAGGCTAACCAATACAGGTCAAGGAAAGGTCAAGATAGATGCTACAAGTGCAACAAGTCTGGACACATGCAAGATATTATGGAAGTGGAGAAGCTAAAACATGTATTCCAATAAAGAAAATCAATAAGGAAGATGTGAAGCTAAGATGAAGAAGATTTGGAGAAAGAAATAAGCTGAGATTGTACCTAGCTCCGGTGCAAACACGTGTTCAAAAAATTAAGATCATGAGGCTTTGGCCCAACGAGAGAAAATTAGGAAATGTCTTTCCCCTTCAAAAGAGAGTGAGGTAGCAGTTACAACATGTTGGTTCATGTATAATGGTGAAGATTTCAGTGGAAAATATTGAACTAAGGTAGAATACGGAAGTCCAAAAAGCTCACTATGGACACAAATAGAGTGAATAGGCAATAAAGTGGTACTATATTCTCTCTTTGCATTTATTACAAGAAATTGGATAAGAAAAGGTTGAAAAGAGGAATTTTTTGAGTTATTTTCTCACTAGAAGCAAAATAAAGCAAAAGGAGAAAAAAAGAAATTTAAGGGTTAGGGTTTCCCAATTATTTTCAAAAGGTATTTTCCTTGTAAATTTGCTATTTTCAGCATTTTTATCAATGGCCACTCCTACTATTGTTGATGTTAGAACATAGTGCCAACCAAGCTTTAAGACATACCCAAACAAATAATTTGAAAATGATTTGATGGGTGTGCTCTCAAGAATTTCATTTCTTGTTTTATTGACTATGGACATTAGGGAATACATTCATGTAAAGATCAAAGAATATTACCATAGAAAATTATAAAATTTATGGATAAAAGAGATAACAGGACATGACTTCGAAATTAAGATGAAATTTCAAACCCTAGTCGACAAGAAGGTAGATGTATGGAACCTTTTTCACAATTGTTTCCTTGATGAAAAGTGGGTCAGAATAGAAATGATTAGATTTAATTATGAGTTCATATGGATTGAAGAATAATTCTATATTACTAAGGATTTGATGAATTTTGTTACTCGATTAAGTGACTCAAGTGCACTTTTGGTGCCTAAGGCTGCTAAGAAAAAAGATGTTGATAAATTGACCAAGACAACATTTCATGGGCATACTTTTTCTATAACTATAGTTAAGAATACTACCATATAGTATTCATCTCTGATGATTGGTAATAAGATCTAATTTACCAATCGAGACAACTCAATTTCAGCCACAACAGTCAACATCACTTATGAGATGGTAGAGTAAAATGTTGTTTATGACCTATGTGAGATACTTAAAGTGTAATTCCTTGAAAATATAAATAATGCAAAGAAAATAATCATGAATTTAAATATGGAAACCTATCATTGTGAACTGTGTTCTCCTTCATGTGAGGAATTCTTTGAATTGGCAAGGTTTTATGGGCTCTCTATAGTCTTGTAGTGCATCAAGTTGTTGATTGTTTGAGAAGGTTTCAGGATAACACCACACAAGATATTGCATTTACCTCATTTTTTTAGTTATTCATTATAAGATTCACAAAATGGAAAAGATCCTTAAATCTATTGTGGAGAAGTACAAAAATGATATAACATTTCTAATTATAACATATAAGTTCATTATGGAAGCTATTATTCCAAGAACCAATTGGATTTTGACATTAGGTTGTGAGGTCTTTGAAGATAAGTTAGAAGGTTTGGAAAAAGTTTTATTAGAAATTCCAATTGATGAAACTCAATAAATATTTGGGACCATGTAGAAATGGAAGTCTATGGAAATTCACATGGAACAGGGTAAGAAGGAAAGCAAGAAAAATGTACAAAAAGTTATTGATGAATCCCTGAAGAAGGTTGATGTTTCTACAAAAGAAGTTGAGAAGGTCAAGAGATCTAGTAGGATCGGGGTTTCATTTGGAACCCCTATCAAAGAAAAGGCATGTTTGGAAAAAGTGAAGGAGAAACCAACCAAATAAAGAAAGAGATTCCCTTGTCTACTCCATCCAAGAAAGGAAAGCCAAAAGAAGTCAAATTTTTTTTATTGGTGTGGAATCAATAGAAGAAGACTTAGGTGAATGTGAACCAAAATAGTTAAGAATTCATGTAAGAAAGGGAAAAGGAAAGAAAGTAATCAGGGAACATTCAAATGTCAACACACTATTTGATTCCATAGCACTCAAAGGAAACTTAAAAGAGGTTGGAAATATGTATATTAATGCTGATTATGAAGATAAGGAAACAGTACTAAAATATTTTGTGCAATATTGTATTAGACTAGATGTTGTTTTAGAAGATTTCAAAAAGGATGTGCCACAAGATCTTTGGAAAATCTTAAAAGAACTTAGGCAAAAGGAGTTAAAAGAGGATCAAGAGATTAAGAAGTATTCCTTAGAAATTGCTGGCAATACCCTTTCTAAGGAAAACACAACTTCTCTTGCACAACTTTGCAAAATTGAGCTCCAAACTAGGAAGAGATTAGATTTTCTTATGAAAGACATGCAAGTTCTAGGAAAATTAACATTAGAAATAGTAGAGTTTCTCAAGAATATGACAATTAAACTTGGAATGTTTTTAGTTGATGATACTAATCCATGTATAGATGTACCTGAGGTTTTGTCTACTTAAGTTATCACAGACAGTGTTGCCTCTGATAATGTTGTTATTGATGAACATACTCTGGTAGATGTATCTAAAGTTGCTAATGTCCCTCCAGAAAACCCTAAAATGGTGAAAGTTCATTCAAAATAAAATAAGGAAGAGGAAAAGATATCATTTAAGAAATGTGTCACATTAGATGACACTATGGTAAAAGAAAAAGGTACAAGCTCTGGTACCCTTGATGAGTATTTAAATAATTTACTCATTGCACCCCTATCTTTAAAACTAATTACTACTTCTTGATTAACTGTTGATTTTGTAAAAGTTGATCCAATTCAAAAGTTTCAAATTGGTGAAGCCTTTCAGGCATCAGCTAAGAAAGATCTCTTTGAAGACTTGGAGCAAAAGAATAAGGTGATTGAAGAAGCAATAGTTGCACTACAAAGTGCCATCTTGGACTGTTCATCTGATCCATCTTCCTCTATCTTGGATAAGTGTAGAGCTATATTAAATTCTTTAAATAACTATTAATCCTCTTTGGAAACAAAATTTGCAAGGGAAAATGAAGCTGCATTGGAGAAACTCTTAAAAGACTTAAAAAATGTAAGTTTGCAAATGCACACAATCATCTATCTCAACTTATCTCTCAAGGATAGACATGTCTCATAGGCATAAATGCATTGTATCTATATAGTCTACAATGTCCAAAGGCCACAAAGAGAATTAGGGAAGATATTGACTCAATTGAGTAAACAATCAAACAAGCTTATCACAACTTTCCGCTACCTTAGGATCTCTCTAGTTCTGGTAGATCGGCTATTGAGGAACTGCACAAAAAGTATTTTGAGCTTTAGTAGCAAAGGGATAATATTATTGTTCCTCTAGGTTAGTTAAGAGATATGTGTAGTGACTATATTTCATTGATTAATTGTGCCCTATCCAAGGCACAACAATTTACTTTCTATTAGTCAAGATCAATAAAAGAAGATAACAATGTATCTAGTTTGCTGACACACATTAAAAAAATCAAACAGTCCTCTAGTTAGTGCAAGGTTCTTCTAAAGGGGATTTTGTGTATAATATTTTATTGGTTGATTTTTTTTTTGTTTCACCCTTTGTCATTGATGTCAAAGGGGTAGTGTATGTAAGTAGACAATTTGTATAGAAGGACAATTTTGTATACATGGATTTGTTTTGTATATGTTAGCTACCATGTTACCATCAATGACAAAGGGAGAAATTGTTAGAATGTTGTAATTTATGTCATTAATTTTTTTTTGATCTAGCAACATGAGTTCGGTATACTCTGGTATGAATCTGACATGCTCTAACATTCATTTGAGTCTAACATATATTCTTTTTGGGTCTGCATTGCTTTGTACTACCAAATATTCCTGCAAGATTTTGAGAACATGTTTTGTATTTGGTATAATGTCTATATCTGATATTTTAGATGATAGTTTTTTTTGTCTCACTATTATGGGTCCAATAATATGATACCCTGCTTATCAAAATATTCAAGTGTGAAATTTTTTGATTAGGTCCGTTGGAATCATCGACTATATGTTATTTTTTATGGTTTCATCTTCTTTGTGGACTGTGGATAAGTTATATTTCTATTTTTTCTTACTTATTTGATATGGTTAGAACATTTTATTACTATAATGTAGAGTCTTTTTTGGTCTAACCCTTACTCCGATTGAGTCGACTTGAAGAAGAATTAGTTTGGTATATATACAGTTTCTTTGCGAAGATTAGAATAATGATATTTGGATCATACTATGAGATCTATAGTGAATGTGCATGTGATTATGCACTTTAGTAGAATTTTATCTCATGCATATGATAGATGCAATCTTAATAGTTCAAATTTTGTAATATTGGCTATAAGACACCCTCCGATAGTGAGCTGTTATATTTTAGGCTATGAGCCATTATATTTTGGGTAGTGATCCCCTCCGCTACTGAGCCGCCATGTACTTTGTAACCAATTACATAATATTGAGAGATAATCCTCTTCATTCTTTTTCCCATCTTGGGTTTTCAATGTATAAATCCTGTTGTTCTATGTTGTATTATTTTTTGCTTATTGTTCATACCAATTCTCCAATTAAGTTAGGTAATATGATTGGTTGATTAAAAGTTTTAATAAATTCAAGGGAATATTGATTCACCCCTCCCCTCTTAGTATTTCAGATATTTGACACATACAAACATACATACATACATATGTATGTATGTATGTATGTATTTACATGTACATATACACACATATTTCTCATAAGGTATAGAAAATTTAATAATAGAGTATGTCTAGTAGCATGAATTTGAAATCTTACAAATACTTCAAGTTGTATAAGAGTATATTTTGATCTCATTTATATCAATTGTGATTCAACATTAAAACAACAAGGTCCATCAAAAAATAAACAAGTTCTATGGGATGAGATATCTTTCGGGGCTGTCAAACCATTTTAAACCTTTCATATTCTTTATTTTTCATTTTTTTTTTGTTTACTCCTATTACTTGTTTTAGAGTTTAAGATTCTCCATTCCAACACATCTAAAATCAAAATTGGTTACAAATATCTCATAGGGTTAGGTTATTTTAAATTAAAGTAATTATAATAAAAAATTTAAATGACACAATATTAACGAATCAAAGAAAATGTTACTTGCCATGCATCAAAGAAGAGAATATGATAGATTTAAATTGAAATAAAATATTTTCTATAAATATTCATTATGCAATTTATATATGAGTAAGATACAAAAACATATTTAAAATCAAGATAGGATCTTTGTATTTTCTTCATTTGATAAAAAAAGAAATTCTACTCTATGCAAGTGTAAATAAAATTTATTAAAGAAAAAGGTCTTGCAAACAAGAGGCTTAAACTATAAATATCTTACCAAATATGTAAGTAGTTGTATAAAACTATTTAAGTATAGACTAGGAGCTTTGGTAATCCCATTTTACATATAACAAATAAAGAATATTAAATCAGATGTGATGCTTGCATAATATTTATAGTATTAAAGTTGAAATGATAATTAAAATGTTTGATTAGGGTCATCAAATATGATTTGTCCATCTCACTACTATTTGTGACTTTACAACCACCATACAAATTAGCTTGAATAAAAAAAAATGAAAACTGCATGCATACATGTTTTCTCACAATCGAAACTTGAGAGACTAAACTAATGTATCTTTGAATTGCAAAGAGTTATATTGTCAAAACATATATTCCATTATTACCCTTCCTCAACTTGTAAAATCACGATATAAATCCATTATTACCCTTCCTCAACTTGTAAAATCATAACATAAATATATTATGCTTCTCTTCCTCCATAGGATGCCTTCAAAGATTAAAAGTTTTGATAAAAGAACTTAAAATAAATTTCTTTCAATAAGAATGAAAATTTGAAGTCCAATGGTGCAGATCCCTAAACATTCATAAAAAATAGTACTCTAGATACCAAAATTATCAAATTTTTTAAATTATTGATTTTTTCTTATTAAAGAGAACAAATTTTGTCTCAAAATCTAGACCTTTATTTCTCTCATGGTATTTGGTTCTCTGAACTACGTTGTTTAAAATGTAGTTATTGTCTATAGTTATAGATTTTGACTATGCTTGTGTTAAAGGTATATTACTATTTCTATTATTGCTATTATCTAAGGAAGATAAATTCACATAACATAAAAAAAATTCCATTTCTAACCCTCTTATTCATCAACTTATTCTGGCATAAGCCTCACTTCTAAGAGCTTTAGAAATTTCACAATTGATTGTGCATTATTTTTTTGTATTTACTCTGACCTAGAAAGAAATTATAAATTTTACATATAATCTACTATATTTATGACTATTAATCACTAATTGTGAGGTTTCAATATCTATTTATATTGATTAAGAGAAAAGAGGGAAAAAACAAAATATAATTTTATTTGTTTGCAATATATTGGTTCACAATAGAAGCCTTTATATAGGTAATACAAAGACAAGCAATTTTAAAACTAATCAACTAACAATAAAATATGTTGTATGAAATCAATAAACTACTAAATGTAGCTAATTACAATGCAATAATCCAACATTTTCCCTCTTATTATATTAATCTAAATAAGAGTGGAACATTGGAAGGGTTGAACACAACCATTCTCGAGACATTTATGAAGCGCCTTCAACAATCCTCCTTGCTCACTGATGAAACACTAAAGTGGTTGAATGAGTGCATCTCCAAAGTATATAACCTACAACCATATACACAAATTGAGATAACATAAAGTTTTCAAAACCTCCATGCATAATGAGAAATATTTCATTCAAGATTGTACATCTCCTTTAAGTGTGTCTAATGCCTACTCTATTGTTGCACATGCTTCAACAGTCCACATCTCATCTAAGTGTTTCTAATGCCTCATCGAACACTATGTAAAAAAATCCCTCCTTTGTTGTACAAATCACCAACCAAACATCTTCACATGAGATACCTTTCCTACGAAAGTCCATATCTCATTCAAGTGTGTCTAATGCCTCCTTAAATATTGTACAAATCATCAACCAAAATGTGAATACACCAAGTGCACCCACAAGAAATAATTTCTCTCCTTTCTCCTTAAAAGGACATATAATGCCAAGTCCCCTCTTTTATTTAGGAATAGAAATAGGGTGTTTCTCATGCAATGGATCATCCCTGAGTGAGAAGCTAGCTCAAGATGATAGATGTCCTCCTATTTGGAATGCCTCCAACCTCCAACATATCATCTTATCTAACCTCTAGAGCACAAATATTTCATTAATGTTAGAATTGTGAGATGATTTGTCATCGTGATATGAGTCATCATAATGAGATGACTCATTTATATGTATTACAAAACTAAAAAAGTGTGTTTTACCTTCAGTCAAAGCAAGAGTTTTATTTTTCTTCAACTTTCCATCAATGAGATCTTTGGCCAGCTGAATATAATTTATTTGCATATGTCCAATTTTCTAACAATAATAGCATTTGAATTATTTCATTGTTGTAATGTAAAAAAAATTCTTTGCAAGTATATTACTTTTCTCAACAATGAAATTACTATTCTTAGCTATACTTTTTTCATTAATCAAAGAAGAAATAATAGTCTCCAAACTAGGATTCATTTTGTTCAAAGTGAAAATAATATGATAAAATTTTGAAGGAATACTATTACTTAGTAAGATTTCCCTAGCCTAATCGTCATCGACCTTGGATTTTACTCTTGCAAGTTGATTTTGAAGGGAACAAAATGTACTTATATGATAAACAATATTATCTCCCTCTTCCATCTTCAACCAAATCAATTTTTATTTTAAAAGACATTGTAGCACTTGAAGCTTTTGAACCAAATAAAGTATTAAGCCCGTCCATATTTTCTTTGATGTCTTTGTTAGATAAATGTGATGCAAGTATGCATTGAATAGGAAAAGAAAAATCAATGCAATATCTCTATGATCTTTATCCATCCATTTTGTTTCTTTATCTACATTTTTTGATTTTTTAACAATTCCACTCAGAGTGTTCCATAAATCTTTTTTAATTAAAAGTAACTATGTTTTTATTTTCCAAGTATGAAAATCACACTCTTGAAATTTAGCAACTATAACTAATTTATTCTCTTAGACAAACTTATTACTCCAAAAAACCTAAATAATTTAAACAATTTGTATTATATATTATTTAAAAAAATACTTATACCTCCCTATGAAGATATTTAAGACCTCTCACCAAAATGTCTACACAAATGACAAAGTGTTCATTATATTTTGAGTATTTACATCCATTATTTTCTTACTCAAAATGTATAAAAAAAATATATCCATGAAATCCTTCCAATGAATTATTTGTACCTTGACTGTTCATATATATCATAGAATGCATATCTCCTTTCAAGTCAGATGCATAAAAAATATATTGGTATGGTATTTTCTATTAATATTATCCACAATGTTGCATGCCCTAGTATGATGATCTAAATTATTTTGAAAAAAAAATGAAATCCATGGTTCTCTTGAAGCTCAAAAGAAACCTTTAGTTTTCTGCATTTCACAAGTGATAGCTATGATAGCTACAAATATTTCACACTCTTCCTATGATATGGTATTTGTGCCTAGCATCAAAATTTACTCTATCCCTTATAATACAACATTCACATGCTAGGAATATGATTTTAGATGCCCCGTGATATCTTCAAATGCCTCATTAATTTTCATGGTTATCAATCTTTATTAAATAAATTTAGTCTCTACATCACTCAAACCCTCTTTTATGGCTTTTCTCTTACTTTATTACACTTCTTAATACTATTCCACATGCAATTAGGATTAAACAATACAAATAACCTCTTCCTCAATGTCAATCAATGTAGGATTTAAATATTGATCTACAAACTACCAAAACCATCAAATTCAAGAGCACAAAAGGAAAATGAAAAATAGAATTTTATTTGTTTGGAAAATAGTAGTTCACAACACAAGCCCTACATAGGAAATACAAATACAAGTATTTATAGAACCCATCAACTATCAACAAAAACCATCATATGCAACTAAAAAATTACCTTATAAAACTAATTATAATTTAACACTCCGAAATTAATTGCCTTCAAGGAAATTCCATAATTGATTCAAGAACCACACTTTCACTATATCGAGTTACATAATCCTTTACATTAACAACTATATTTATTATTTTTTGATTTTTTAAAAAATTCTAAAAGAGTTAAATGGGGTTCAATTTAAATTATGGGGATTTTGTTATTAACATGGGTTCAACAAACCCATATATCACTATAGAACATCTCTCAACATTGAAATGTTCAGAGATGGATCCTAGGATAGAGGCATAAACTAGGATCTAGATCAATATCATTCATTGGAGGAAATAGCCACCAAGATCCAACTTTAATCCTAAAGAAGAGCTAGATGTGTAATATGATTATTTCTTTAATTTTTTTATTTGATTTGATTTTATTTGATGTGAATGTGTAATGACTAGATAAAATGATAGAAATATCTAAGGTTAAACATAAACAAAAAGATACAAAATAGGAAGATAACACATAGGTATAGATCTAGGAATGAGATGTAAATAAGAACAAGTAACTTAAATCTAGAGCTGAATGTTTTTATACTTTATTCTAGGTGCCCTAGACCTAGAGATTTCTTCATTAGCTAAGTGTGAAAATTTTGGATCAAGAGGCTTTGTAGATCTTTCCCTCTAAAATTCAGCCTAAAAGTGTTCAACTATATAAATAATTGGCATAGTCTAGGGTTTTTTTCTTGTTCAAAGTCTAGAACTGTGAAGCTTCAATTTCTTTGTGTAAATCTACAACTTTCTATTGTCAAATATATAACCTAGACATTATGAAGAACGAAAAAATTTGTAATGTATAGGGGGCTTTTCTAAGTCAAATATTGTGTTGATGTTTCCACCTCAACAACAACAATGATGTTGAGAAACAAAGCTTGCGCTTTGCAGCACAGAGGCTAAATCATAAATGAAATGCTAAATTGACTAGATTATACCATAGGATTGATATTGATGATGATAAAATTTTCTTTAGATATGGTCTCCAAGTGTTGATGCAATAACATGATTAAATAATAACATAATCACTTATTAATAAAACATGAAGCTTTTTTGATGTAGCTTTCTACTCCTTATACTTTGATTTTCTCTTGAAGGGAATATAAATGCTTGAATTCTAACTTGTGTATTGTGAAATAGGATTTATTAATGATAAATGATTGCATCATGTAAGTTTCTCAAGGTATTTTCATATTTAGGCTGACTTCCAATGGTCATATCAAATATCAAGATTGAAGTAGAAATGGTGGGAACCAACACTCATAAATGTACAAATTTGGGCCTCTTTTGGAGGGAGTCTAGTATTGGGCATGCTAGTTTACTAGGACTATAGTGTTGGGTGACCTTGTCAACCCAAAAATGGATAAAAGAAGGGTGGTTGCTGAGTAGAAGGCCACATGACATAGGATTTGATTACGTCATTAGAATATGATAATATTTTGTATGAGATAAGATAAAAATAGGCTCAAAATCACACATAGGGAGGGACACTAAAGAAATGGCCCTAAAAGAGTGTGAAACTATAAAGGGGTTACAATTTACTATAGTAAAATAATAATAATTCTTTTACAAATGAAAGGGTGCAACAATGTAGAATTAGTAGTTTTATACCAAGAACAATCTAGTACCCATTGAACCCTACCCTTGTATCCCTAAGTATGAATCAAAGTTAGATGGATCAATTGGTTATGAATTTATCACTAGATGCAAGTGGTTACCCTATCCCTTAGTTGATACCCACACTTTGGAATGATACTCAAGTAAACCTCTTACTTTTGTAAAGAATTCTATATGATTTTATTAGTAGTGAGCCAATGGTTTCTCTACTTCTAGCAATTGAGCGTTTAGAACCCAACTTAGATGATTGAAACATCTATTCCAATGGATTGCTACATGATGTAAAATAATAAGTATTAGAATTAAACATGTCATAATTAAATAATGATAACAATTATCTATAGAAATATTTTATAAATTTTTATAATTAATAATGTTGTTAGAAAGTAAATAAAGAAGAAGAAATAAATAAATAAGGAAACAGAAAGTGCCCCACTTATTGGACTAGGTTGAGTCATCTTAGCCCTAAGGGGGGAGCATGTCACATTCCTACAAACTTTATATTTTCTTTTTTGCATTAAATACTTGATGTCTTGATGTAATTTGGACTAATATTTCAAACCTAACATTGAAACCCTAATTGTACTTTGTTCTTAAAATGTGCATATAGATTTAATGGTTAATGTTATATATATAACACTTTAATCATTAATTGTTACAATTATGTAGTATTTAAAAGCTTACGGACCCTTTGATTCCATTATAGTTTATGACATGGTGGTATTTATACATGTATATCTTTATTTTTGGATTAATTGCATACTAATGCCCATACAATGTCAAGTATGCGAGATAATGAAATGGTTTTGTTAGTACAAGGGTGAAATAATGAAAACTTGGAAATTCTATATTGATAACAAATTAGAAGCTATTTAATCTTGCCCCTATATCTTTAAATATATTTCACAACTAAAAGAATTACTTGGCTATGAATTTATTGGTAAATGCAAGTTGTCACTCTAACCCCTACTTGATCCCTACACTTTGGAATGATACTCATCAAAACCTCTTAGCTCCTCTTATACCTTTTAGAAGAGTTAAGTTAGTAGTGGTGGCAATTTCTCCAATTCTATTGATTTAGTGTCAATGACCCTACTATAAATATTGACACTTTAGTCATTATGATGTATAAGAATATAAATTATAATTAAAAATTGTTTAATTAGATTAAAATTAATAGAGGCCCAAAACCTTCCATAGATGTTAAAGAAAAGAAAACCGGGGTCTCACAAGGAGTGAGTTCCTCAAACCAAAGGGCCAACTGCCAAAAAGAACATAACCTAGCGGACACCTAGAACCAAACACCACAAAACTAGAAGATGAGACTAGACTACACTAGACTAGAGTAACAAAACAAAACAATAAACAATCGCACCCTTGCCAAAGACACAATATGATAGTCTACCTAGAGGGGAGCTTCTTAGTTTTTCCAATCCTAGCTCTTAGCTTTCACTGTTTTAGAGGAAAAGAGTCTCTTTTTTGAACCTTTACCTAAAGAAGTAGGAGACTCTGGTATAGCTTTCATCTTTAACATTGATGTCTCCATTCCAGTACTAGGGGAAGAATCCACGTGACATTTATTTTTATTCTACCTCCTGTTGATTTCTTCTTGAATGGCTTGTAGCGCCATAGATTTCTTTGACATTTCATTTTTTTGTTTTATCATTTCCTCCATTTTCCATTTTAGGGATGCTTAGTTTTCCTGCAAAACCTCAATTGCCATCATCATCTCATTTCTACCTTCCTTTTAGTCCATATTATCATAGATCCCCTTCAATTCCTCTTCCATTCCTTTCCAGTTCTCAAGATTCTCTACTAAATCATTTGTTGTCACCCAATCCCTTTCATCCTTACCATCCATTTCCCAACTAGAAGCTCTAGAATCTTTTTTTTTTCCTTATTTAGTTTCCTTGAATTTCAATAGATTGTAGCTTCATGTTTGTTTTAATAATCACAAAGCTTATTTCCTTATCAAAAAAAGGAGGGAAGTCTTATTTCATTAGACAATTTGTAGGTGTGGGGAGAGGGGAGCAAAATGAGGGGGTTGAAGGGGTAGTAGAATTACCAACTAGGTTGTTTGAAGTCCAATTGAACCTAGTAGACCACAAGGAAGCAGAGTCCTTAGAAATATTCTCCTTTGCCTCTAGCTCTTCAATAATGCTTTTAGTAATGGGGGGGTGGGGGGAGGGTGGGCAATTCATTGTTTTAGCCAACTTAATAGGGTTATCTTGGGTAGGGGTCCTTTTGAGTTTAGGAGTGAAGATGAGGTCTATGGTTCTTGGGATATCCAACAACTCAACATAGAGTGTAACTAGAGGGATTGATAATTGGCCCACAAGTGGGGGTCAAATTTAGATTCAAATTATAAAAATGTAGAATAAACCCTTGATGTAGGGAAAGGACATTTTTAGTTTTCGCAACAACCACATACTGAAAGATAGATAAGAAAATCCAATAAGGGGAATTCATTTTTACACCATACCTTAAATGGTTGAGCATGGGAATAGGTAAGAATGGAACTATTTGAATCTCCCATCCAATGTGATGAAAATCATAAGGAGTAATGTAGCCTCTTTACATATCACAAGAAGATCATCTCTTTTGAATCCACTTTTCATTCGAGCAATGTTTCCCCTGGCTTTAGGAACCTTATAAAATTCGCCTTGTAGTTATGTTTAGGTTTCTTTGGAAAGGTCATGCCTTCCACCTCAAGACTAGTAGCAGCCTCAATAGTTTCCATCTAGACACTCTGGGTTTCACTTTGCCCTCAATACAAGATTGGGCAAGGGTTGAAGCTCTTCATTCTTTCAACATATGTCACCAGATTGATCTCCAACACCTTCTTCCAAAAAGCTTAATTTTGGTTAAAATTGTTGCATTTGTCTAGAGCTTAGTTTGAATAAGATGACTACCCATGGTTTCCTCAAAGAAGCCAAAATATAGGGACCAAAAAGGGGTTGCTAAAATAATATTTGGGATAATAACAAGTAAAGGAAATTTTGAGAGAATCAGAGCTTTCACTAGATTTTTCTTTAACAAGTAAAGGAAATTTTGAGAGAATCAGAGCTTTCACTAGATTTAGCAAAGCAAGCCCACGTCAATAAACAATTGAAGTACAAATAGATAGTATTATAAAGGAAAAGGAAATTTTAAAATCTTAAGGTCTCATTCAGACTATTGTCTTCAAGAATCGTGGCACCAATATCTTCAAGTAACTCATGATACATCATCCAAATTTTAATCTCATTAGAGAAATGGTGAATGTTTGCTAGCCTATTCACAATCCTATTGCCTTCCATAAGGGTGTGTTGAAGCCTTATGTGGCCAAAGGAGGCAATGACACCTTGGCATTGGGTGATAAGGTCCACCACACTTTAGCATGGCCCTTGTCTTGAAGCGTTATGATGATGTTTTTTAAATCACCTTCAATAATGATATTTTGGTAGTATGTGTCCTTGGCAATAGAAATGTCATAGAAAGCTGCCATTACTTCTGTCACATTAGAAGTTTGAATGCCCAGGTTAGCCAAGTAGGCCACCACCACCCTACCATCCATATCTCTGATGATCCCAACTCCATGTACCTAACCCGGGTTCCCTTTAGAATCCATCCAAATTTAATTTTAACCAACTGAAATCAAGAAGGACTATCATAATTAAACATGTTAGCATAGAATAATATCAACAATTATAAATGAAAAATATATACATAAATATTGATAATTAATAATCAATTTAAAAAGAAAACATAAAATAATTATAATAAAAATAAGATAAAATAAATAAATATATGTTAAAAGACATGGTATTCTTTTCACCTAAAACCAAAGTAAGAGGAGACACTAACTAATAGATTCTTCTTCATACAAGAGGGAGACAATCAGTAAATAGAGGAATGATGCAAAGGAAGAGGGGATTTCTATTCAATTAATGGGTCATGGTGTCCCATGCATTTGGAAGAAATATGAAGGTAAAGGACAACAAATCTAGTGTGCAAGGAAAATCAAACACCTATGACCTGAGTAAAGCCGTGCCTAGACACGTATTTGGAGGAGAAGTGGGAAAAGAGACAACCAGAGTTTGAAGAGTAAGGAAGGGCGATTGGAAGCTAGCACATGACTATTGTAGTAAGAGTGACGACATATAATTAACCTGTTGACAACTCCTTAGTCTAAGGTGAATATTGTTTCCTTGCAAAGTTTCATGGAAGGATAGTCTATCTTACGATCTCTAGGGCCAACGGCCGGAGCATAATCACCGAGCGCCTTCTCCAGAGCGTCGGCTTTCTTTATTCCCATCAGCACTCCAGGGCTCCTCACGAAACTGGTTACTTGTCCTCTACGAGAGGAAATCGCAGTCTCAATGACCACGCCTAGAGAGTCTTCGAGAAATGTCTCCACCATGATGGTAAAAATGACTAATATAGCAGGTCCACGAAGGGGGCTGCCAGCATTAGGATCGCCAAGGGGAATTTCCTTCAAATTCAATAGCGTTGATAAGAAAATATGCAAATGAGGTTCTACCTTGCAACTGAGTCCAATCCAACTAATATCATTCGCGTGCACTCAATGTTTGGAGAGTGATGCACAAGTGAACGATGGAGAAGAGATTCATCTACACTTACCAAGCACATGGACCCAACCTTCCCCTATGCAAAACTCGTCCCTCTCTAGTTCTCTCTAGTTCTGTTATGGTTGAGAAACGAGGTATGTTACCTACAGGTTTGGTTGAACCAGTGATTTGTGCGCGTCTTCCAGATTCCACATTCTTGTCGCGTATCACCACCTCCATCTTAATCTCCATCTCGATCTCCATTTTCATATGCATTTCCATCTCGATCATTGTCCAATGTAAATCTTTGGTATAGTGGTAAAATGTTGTAAACCTTTGTTTATATTTCTAAAATTTTAGAAATTGTATTAGTTGTATGTCAATTTAAAATGATAACAAGTGTCACATAAATGAGAGTTGTTTAGTGGCAAAGTATTTGATGTACAGCTTTTTTGTTCACACAAGTGATTTATTGAAAAAGTTTCTTACATATTCATTTCCATGATGTTAACTAAAAGCTCTTCAAAAAATTACTCATATTTTTTATTGATCATTTTTTTCAACAATGTGTCACATAAATGAGACATGCTTAATGGCAAAGTATTTGATGTACAACTTTTCTATTCACACAAGTGATTTATTGTAAAACTTTCTTACATATTCATTTTCATGATGTTGACCAAAAGTTATTCAAAATATTATTCATAATTTTTATTGATCATTTCTCTGAACAACTTTGTTTCCATATGTATCAAAATATTTCTAATTCACATGAAAAACTAATAGTATTAATTTGATAGTCTAAAAAGTTGTTTTAATTTTACTAATTTCAATTGCCATTACTCTTTTTTTATGCCATTCAATAACTTACCTAAGAAGAAAAGGACTTTTATTATTGAAAGGAAGTTAAAAATATAATCTAAAATTGTGTAGAACAAGCTTTTAAGATTATGTAAGTGGAAAGTTGTTTCTGATACTAGCCTAAAGTTATTTTATTTGTAATATTTTCCTCATCAGTGACATTTAATTAACAATTTAAAATAATTTATATAAAGTATTTTACTCTATATATAATTCAATAGCTTAACTAAAAAGATACTAATTTACAACTTCATTTTGTTTTTTAATGCTTTTCAACAATTTAATTAAGATTTTTTAATTCAATTTTTCAATAGAAAGAAATTTAAAAATTTAAAGTATATTTGCTTAAAACAATTTAAAATATATATATGATAACAATCTTGTTTCTGATGTATTAAAGTGTAATTGAAAAATTCTTAAAATTTATCATTTTAGTTCAATTGTTAAATAATTTAAAGAAGATAAAATTATTATTGAAAAATGGTAAAATAATGATCTTCTTAATTAAATAATTAAATAACATAAAGAAAATAATGTGCTTTATATGAATTATTTTATAATAATATTTAAATAACTGCTATTAATTAGTAAACAAAATTATGGCCGGCTAAGAGGGGCCTTCAAATGTTTGTTCTAAGCAATGACAGCTTATAGATCCTTCCAAGCGACTGCTATTATCTATCTGACAGAAAGGAGATGGCCCCAGGGCGGTGCAGAGCTTTTGCGCTGTATTCATCAGTGAATTGCGTGGATGCCAACAGACAACGCGTATTTCCAGTTAATTGCATCACACTTTCTTGGAAATACAGGGAAAAATTCTTTGCCGGTATATTACTTATAGAAGAAAAATCTTGACAGAAGAATACACGTAATTAGCTTTGAAATTTCAGAACAACATAACCGTTTCCAAAAAGCTCAGCTCATGGATTCTGTTCATTTTATTGACAGTATTGAAATGGAGGAGAATTCTACTTGTGCTGTTCCTCGAGATTCTCAATTTTATTTAGGGTTAGAAAAATGTATTGAGCATTTGAGGGGACTTCTGATACAGAACGAGGTGTCAGTTGTTGCGGTGCAATGTATGGCGGGTGGAGGTAAAACCACTCTGGCACTGGCTCTCTGTAGTGATCATCAAATTAGAGGTATCATTCTAATCCCGATAGCGATCGATGTTGTGATCTGGAGGTTCAAGTAAATTGTTTCTGGTGTTTAAATACTATAGTCTAAATTTATACCTCATTTAAATAAAATAATTTTGAACAGTTGTGCAATCAAAATTTAGGATATTTGAGATTTTTCATATTTTTCATATTTATTTATGCATGGTAAGACTAATTAATCTAAAATTCAATCATTCTTTTACCGATATCAGAATACTTCGACAATAATTTAATTTTCATCACAGTGTCAGAGTTGTTGATAATTGATGTTGCTCTAGCGTGCAGCTAGATTAATTTAGTTAATAGTTTTTTGTTTATTCATGCAAATAAAGCATGTACTCCAACAGTTTGTTTTTAGTAAATAAAGCATGTTGTGCATGCACTTATTGTATTCTTAATTTAGGGAGTAGTTTTTTTTTTTTTAGTTTGAGAGCCTTAGTAGCTTTCCATGCAATGCTAGGAATATATTTAGAGCTGCAGTTATTATTAATTCTTTTAGGCTGCAAATTCTTTATATATACAGCCTCTATGTAATTTTTTAATTAAGCTTCAATAAAGAAATTGGTGTGTGCAATTCCAAAAAAACAAGGCACTTTGTTTTTTATTCTAAATTGTGATTTCTTTTTGCAATTTATTCTTTTTGCTATTATTGTTTGCTAATCAGTTGGTTCAGAGAGGATAGGTCAGGTTCAAAATTCTACAAGTGGTATCAGAGCAAGTAAAATTGTTTTGGGTTAAAGTTTTATTGTTGGAATTTTGCCAAAGTAAATCATGTCGAATTCTAACCATATGCTCGTTCTAGAATTTGATGGGAATGATTATGATTATTGGTGCATTAAGATGCTGACCTTTTTGATTGGAAAAGATTTGTGGGAGATTATTGAATCAGGTTATGAAGAGCCAACTGATTGGAATGCCCTTATAGCCAATGAAAGAACAACAAGAAAGGAAGCAAGGAAAAAGAATGCTCAAGCTTTGTTTCACATTCAGATAGCTTTTGATAAGAGCTTATTTCCAAGAATATCAGGAGCAACAACCGCGAAAGATGCCTAGAAGACTCTACAAGAAGCTTACCAGGGTAGTGATCAAGTTAAAGTGGTCAAGCTTTAGACATTGAAGAGAGAGTTTGAGAATTTGAAGATGCAAGAAGCTGAAAGTATAAGTGATTATTGTGTCAGAGTCAAAGATGTGGTCAATAAAATGGCTACACTTGGGGAAATTGTAAGCAATGAAGTTTTGATAAAAAAGGTGTTGAGATCTTTGACACCCAGATGGAATCATGTAGCAATAATCATAGAAGAAAGCAAGGATTTGACAAAACTATAGTTTGATCAACTAGTTGGATCCCTAATGTCTCATGAAGAAAGATTGAAAGATTCTTTTGAAGGTGTAGAGAAAGCGTTTTCCTCTAAATTGCTAATCACAAAAAATGAAGATGCAAGCAGCAGTAGTGCCCAAATCAATCAAGGCCAAGGTAAAGGGCAAAGCCAAAATTCTTCAAGAGGAAGAGGTAGAGGTGGATCAAGAGGAAGAGGTGGTTCCAGAGGAAGAGGTAGAGGCAGATTTGATAAGAGAAATGTTCAATGTTACCATTGTAATAGGTATGGCCACTTTGAAAGAGAATGCAGATTGAAAGAAGGTAAAAGTGCTAACTATGCTCAAGAAAGTAGTGAGAATCCTCTTGATCACTTATTTTTATCTTATGCAAAGGGTGAAAATACTAGTAAAGATGTTTGGTACCTAGATTCTGGATGTTCTAACCATATGACAGGGAATGAGAAGTTGTTCTCAACAAAGGATGGAAGTTCCAAATCCAAGATCCAACTTGGTGATAATAAATCATTGGAGGTTGTTGCCAAAGGAGCTATGAAGGTCCAAACAAAAGAAGGTATAAAGAGTATTCATGATATTTATTATACTCCACAATTGAAGCACAATTTGTTAAGTGTTGCATAGCTATGTGAGAAAAATTATAAAGTAGTCTTTGAGGATAAGACTTGTACTATCTATGATAAGAATAAGGATAATAGGCTGACCACTGTTGTTCCTATGACAAGAAATAGGATGTTCCCCTTGAGGTTTGGTGAACATAATAGCAGTTTGGCAAATATGGCTTATGAGGATTCAAGTTGGTTATGGCATCTCAGGTATGGGCATTTAAATTTTCATAGTTTGAAGTTTCTAACCTCGCATACATTAGTTTCTGGTTTGCCCAAGGTTGAGGAACACAAGGAGGTTTGTGAAGGTTGTGCTAAAGGAAAGCATGCAAGGGAAAAGTTTCCAAAGGGCAATGCATGGAGGGCTCATCACCCACTCTAGCTTGTTCATTCAGATATATGTGGTCCTATGCAAACTAAGAGTTTGGGTAAGTCATCATATTTCATCACTTTTATTGATGATTACTCATGAAATTGTTGGGTATATTTTTTGAAGGCCAAAGATGAAGCCCTAGATACATTCAAGAAGTTTAAAGCCCTTGTGGAAAATGAGAAAGCATGAAAGATCAAATGTTTAAGGACTGATCGTGGAGGACAATTTTTCTCTAAGGCTTTCCAAAGTTATTATGATTTTAATGGCATCAAGAGGCAACTTACTAATGCATACACACCTCAACAAAATGGGGTAGTTGAAAGAAAGAATCATACTATGGTTGAAATGGCAAGGTGCATGTTACAAACCAAGGGATTGAGCAATTCTTATTGGGGAGATGCAATTGCTACAGCAGTATACATCCTCAACCATAGCCCCACCAGTGCACTAGAAAAGATGACTCCTTATGAAGCTTGGTATGGTAAAAGGCCTAATGTTAATCATTTCAAAGTTTTTGGTTGTTTGGCTTATGTGCATATACCTAATCAAAATAGATAGAAGTTAGATGCAAAGAGTGAGTCATGTATTTTTATTGGATATAGTGAGAAAAGCAAGGCTTATAGATTGTATAATCCCCTCACTAACAAGCTTATTGTCTCAAGAGATGTGATTTTGATGAAGGGGGAGTTTATGGTCATCAAAAAGGCCATGTTGAGAAGCCAAAATCTATTTTGAATGATGATATAATTGCTGATATTGATCATGAGCAGCCAACTAATGTTTCTGTATCTAGTGGTTTAACTCCACCAAGTAGCCCTTCATCAAGTTCTTCAGTACCAAGTTCAATTCTACCTTCTTCTCCAAGTTCTACAAGGAAAGTAAGGAGATTGAGTGATATCTACTAGAGGAGTGGAAATCAAGTACATGAAGAAAACCCAGTAGGTGAGATAGTGAATTTTGCTTTATTAGCCAAGGCTGATTTTGAACCATCATGTTTTGAAGATGCATGTACTAATGAGGTTTGAGTGAAAGCCATGGAAGAAGAGATGGATTCCATTCACAGGAATGATATTTGGGAGTTAACAGAACTTCCACATGACAAAAAAAAGATTGGCACCAAATGGGTCTACAAGACCAAGTTTAGCAGTGATGGGAGTGTTGAAAGACACAAGGCAAGATTAGTTGCTAAAGGCTTCACATAGAAATATGGAATTGATTATGAAGAGACATTTGCACTAGTAGCAAGACAAGAGACTATAAGAATGTTGATTTCATTAGCAGCTCAGAAGAAGTGGAGCATACATCATATGGACGTGAAAAGTGCCTTCTTGAATGGGTACTTAGAAGAGGAAGTATATGTGGAGCAGCCACAAGGTTTTGAAGTGGAAGGAAAAGAGTATCTTGTTTACAGGTTGAAGAAGGATTTGTATGGCCTCAAGCAAGCACCAAGAGCATGGTATGCCAGGATTGATGGATACTTTTAGGAGAATGGCTTCCAGAGAAGTAAGAGTGATCCCGCAAACAAGAAGGTACTGATATCCTCATCATAAGTTTGTATGTTGATGATCTTTTGTATATGGGTAGTAGTTCTAAAATGAAAGATGAATTCAAAGCTGCTATGATGAAAGAATTTGAGATGGAAGATCTTGGTCTAATGAAATATTTTCTAGGAATGGAGGTTTATCAAAGTAAAGATGAGATTTTCATTTGTCAAACAAAGTATGCACAAGATATGCTGAAGAAATTTAATATGACTGATTGTAACCCTACCTCCATTCCAAGTGCTCATGGAGTTTTGTTATGTAGAGATGATGGTGCTGATTTAGTTGATGAGACAACTTATAGAAGTATTGTGGGGAGCTTGATGTTTCTAATCCACACAAGGCCTAATATTGCCTATTCAGTTTCACTTGTTTCAAGGTATATGACAAATCCATCTGAAATACATATGAAGGCAGCCAAGAGGATTTTGAGGTATGTGAAAGGGAATTTAAGTTTTGGTATTCATTACTACTCATCTGAAAAGTTCAATCTTGTAGGCTTTAGTGATTTAGATTGGGGAGGTAGTATGGATGACTATAAATCTACATCTGGAAATTGTTTTTCTTTTGGTTCTGGTTTGATTACTTAGAGCTCAAAAAAGCAAAGTATAGTTACCCTCTCATCTACAGAAGCCGAGCATGTTGCAATTACCTCAGGAGGTACACAAGCTCTTTGGCTTAGAAAAGTTTTGGAAGAAATTGGAGAAAAACAAATTCAGCCTACAGTAATTTATTGTGACAATGTGAGTTTCATCAAGTTAGCTAAGAATCTGGTTCATCACAACAGAACAAAGCATTTTGATTTGAAATATCACTTCATACGAGATTTGGTGCAGAAGAAGGATGTTGAATTGAAGCACATCAAAACCCAGGATCAGCTAGCAGATATATTCACCAAAGCGGTTGCGAAAGCTCAGTTTATAGCACTATGAGATAAGATTGTGAGCCCTCTCAACATCAAGGGGGAGTATGTTGATAACTGATGTTGCTCTAGCATGTAGCTAGATTAATTTAGTTAATAGTTTTTTGTTTATTCATGCAAATAAAGCATGTACTCCAACATACATTAATCCTTAGGACTATTTTTAGTTTTTTTTTTTGCATGAGTTTGTTTTTAGTAAATAAAGCATATTGTGCATGCACTTATTGTATTCTTAATTTAGGGAGTAGTTTGCTTTTTTTTTAGTTTGAAAGCCTTAGTAGCTTTCCATGCAATGCTAGGAATATATTTAGAACTGCAGTTATTATTAATTTAGGCTGCAAATTCTTTATATATACAGCCTCTATGTAATTTTTTAATTAAGCTTCAATAAAGAAATTGGTGTGTGCAATTCCAAAAAAACAAGGCACTTTGTTTTTTATTCAGAACTGTGATTTCTTTTTGCAATTTATTCTTTTTGCTATTATTGTTTGCTAATCAGTTGGTTTAGAGAGGATAGGTCAGGTTCAAAATTCTACAAGAGTCTCCAAACCTGAAGGGAATTTTGGGGACTATGTGGAAGAAGCTTGCTGGAAGGAAGAGACAGGAATTTCAGAATTTGGTAGATGCACACATGTAGCTGAAGTAGTTGATTTCAAGGCAAATGAAGCAAGCATTATTGATTTTGGATGATGTTTGGTCCAGAGTAGATTTGGAATATTTACTATTTGATGGGCCAGGATTCAAAACTGTTATAACAACTACAGACAATTCGATTATCCCCACAACCCTGTCTGCTCAGTTATACCAATTACCATTGTTATGCAAAGAGGATGCATTGTCACTGTTCTGCTTCTGGGCTTTTGGACAAGCGTCAATTCCAAGCACTGCAAATGCAAATATGGGAAAGTAGGTGCATCTTTTCTTTTCATCTAATCAACTTTGATTTATTATTATTTTTCTAATCTTATACTTTATAATTTACTTTTGATAAAAAACATATGATACATGAAAAGTGATTTAGAATTTACAGTGGAGAAAAAAATTAATTGAAATGGGAGATGGTGGTGTTCATATATGGAAAACAATGAAAAACAATGTTGTGTATGATTCATAAACTCAGAATTATAGAAGACATTCTTATGTCAAATTAATGAAAAATTTATCTTTGAAAAACTTAGTTTAGTGTTTGTAAGTACCCATATGTTATGGTCATTATCTTCATGTACAAAATAACAAAGTACGACAATGATTTTTTCTCATTCTTTTATTGTCTTTAGGCTTAAACAAATAAGGAATGCTTAGAAAAGACTAATGAGTAAATAATTTGAAATAAATTTCTCCCAGGCAACTAAATTGTTAGATCTAATATGTCGCTGATGTATGAATATGAATTTAGATAGTTTTGATGTTGAAAGTAGGCTATCTCCCAAATATTATGGCTTAAATATTCTTCCGATAAATGTTCCTTACATTTCTTGGATTACAGTTGCTGGAGGAATGTTATGGTTTGCCACTTGCTATAAAGGTGATCGGAAGCTCTTTGAATGGGAAATCCCATGAGGCTTGGGAGACGGCAAGGAGAAAGATTTCTAAAGGAGAATGCATATCAAATAATCACAGAAAAGGACTAACTAGATTATTTGAGATTACTATTGATTCCTTAGATAATTTTGCTAAAGAATGCTTTCAAGACTTGGGTTTATTTCCAAAGGATAGGAAAATCTGTGTTGATGCACTATTGGACATTTGGGTTTATGTTCGGGATCTAGAGTGGGACAATGCATTTGCCATTTTGTCAGAACTTGAAAGCAAGAATCTTCTGAATTTAACTTGCACTTCAGGGTAATTGACTTTCTTTTTTATATATTCAATTTTTTATTAATTATTATCACTTTCAATCATTAAGTTGACATGATTTCACTTATCAGGAGCAAAGCAACAATCTCAAACAGAAATACCTTGGAGCTATATTTTTCTCAGAATAATTTAATGCGAGAATTGGCCTTGCATTTGGGATGCCAAGAGAGTGTAGTCTACAAGAAGAGGTTGGTGATTCCTAGGATGGAGCAGAGTTTGTCACAAAAAATGGAGTTTCTTAGTGCCACAGAATTTGATGCTCAACTTCTCTCTATTCACATAGGTGGGTTATTGCAAAAGTATTTTGCATATTCATTTTTCATGAAGTTCGTCAAAGGTTCTTTCCTAGTGTAACCTTAAGAACTCTTTTCTAGTTTCATTTTTCCATCTCCTGCATTCAACTTCAATATGATGAGAACTTAACCGAAATGAATAGCAACCATAACCAACATGAACAATGATTTTCAACTACTTACACTTCCTTTCCAATTTATTTTGGCAGGCCATATGGAGGAAAACTACTTGAAGGAGATGAATTTTCTCGAGGTAGAGGCTCTCTTGTTACACTTCACTTCAACTGAATGCTTTCTTCCCCCATTTCTGAAATCCATGAAGAATCTAAAATGTCTCATGGTATTAAATTATAGTAAGAAGAAGGGAACTATAAAAGGTCTAGATGTCTTATTACCTTCACTCAGTCAACTCAAAAGTTTCCACTTGGAAAGAATGATTGCACTCCCTACTCAGAAAGAAAGCAAAGAACTTTCAAATATAGAGAAGCTATCTTTAAGCTTATGCGAAGGGTTTGAATATAATCCACATCCTTCAGCTTAAACTTGAGATATTTTAACCTGGACCACTCCAGCAATTTGGAGTAGGTGCCACTTAATTTCTGTTATATTCCCTTTGCTCAGATATGGTCTATTACCAATTGCCACTTGATTCAGAAGTTACCCTATGACCTTGGGAATCTGAACTCTCTGAAGATGTTAAAGTTGTCGGCATTGCCTAGCCTAAACGAGCTTCCATCATCAATAGGAAAACTTGGGCAGTTGAAATACCTAGACATTTCATTCTATGAGGGGCTGAGAGAACTTCCAGAAGAAATTGGCAACTAAAGAAATTGAATGAATTTGATATGAGACAATGTTCTTGTTTGATGAGGTTACCAAGAGCTGTTTGCGAGCTAAATTCCCTAAAGCTTGTTATATGTGATGAGAAGGTTTGGAAGCAGTGGTTGTGGGCCAAGAACAGTTCTATTACAGAGTTTAGAGTTGAAATAGCGGAAGCACGGTTCAGTTTGGATTGGCTCGATGATTGACTTCTTTCTTTACCTCTCAACCCGAAGCCAACCTGAAAAGCACAATTTCATATAGGGGTTAAGCATATAATTATAAATATTTTCTCTTTCAGAAGGAATTTGTTTGTTTCGTAGAAGGCCAAGAAGTGGGTTCTGAAGTTAGTAGGAGTCTTTGCTGTAATTATGTTTGGCTCAGTCTACATAGACTTTGCATTTTATTGTGTTAGAATAAACTGAAACACCAATATATGGAAAAAAAATATTGCTATATTGTCACATCCTCCTCAATCTTATAATTTCTCTTCTGCTAAACATTTAATCTGTCGGTGTAGTTTGAATTAAGACCATTTTTTTTCTTTCGATTTAAGCATTTAACATGTCAATGTAATTTAAATTGAGACAGAATATTTAACACTAGAATCGTAATCACATTTTGATATTTTTTTAATGTTTGTATGGATTTGTTAATTAATAGCATCGACTAAATATTTTAATCATTAATTATTACAATTGTTGAACATTTAAAAGATTGTAAATAAATTGGTTCCATTTTAGTTTACACACATAGTGGTATTTATACCTATATGTTATCATTTGGACTAACAATGCATTTTTGGTAACATGCATGTTAGAAAATAGAAAGGTTTCACAAGTGCAAAGATGCAAGATTGCAAAATTAGTAAAGCTATCTTGAAAACAATATAGATGTCATTTGACCCTAACTCTATAAACCTAAGTATGAGGCACAACTAAATGGATCACTTGTTTGTGAATTTATCACTGCATGGAATTTTTAGCCTAACCCTTAGCTTATCCCAATATTTTCGAATGGTAGTCAAATTTAAACCTATTACCGCCTCTTAGACATTCTATAAATTTCTATCAATAGTGGGCCAATGGTTTCTCTAGTTCCAAAAATTGAGTGTGGACAACCCTAATCATAAGATTGAAACCTCTTTTCCAACTAATTGTTAAGCTATAAATTAATGTAAATTATAATTAGGCATGTTTGCATAAAATATTGCTAATAAATTCAATTATAAATATATATAGACATCGATAATTAATAATAACCTTAGGAGGGAAACACAAAAGAAATATGAAATTAGAATAACATAAAATGAATACAAAATATAAGTTAGAACCAAAAAGGATGTGAATAATTTCAAATGGGGCATTAAAGAGTAACTTTTTCTTCATATAGTTTGTGAGACAAACATTAAAATGTAGGAAATGGCACAAGGGAATATGGGGATGGTTGAGCCACTTATAGAGCATGACATCCCACTGTATATGGTGAAAGTGGATAAGCAATAATGTTGAAAGAATAAATGAATTCAACCACAAAACCCTAGCCTAAAAACAACAAAGATCCACCATAACATATGAAGATTACCTAAGACAATGCAAATCAAATGAAATCACAAAGATTATACCAGCACATGTCCAATAGGGTTTGAATCTCCATTCTTCCTATCTCCATTGATCTTGCTTGATATATTTGCTCTCAGATTTTATGTGTGCACAAGAGCTCAACAAAGAACGGAAATGTGGTTGCAAGTAGGCTTGATTGCATATGCAAGTTCGAAAGCGTAGTCGAGGGTCAACTAATCAGGGTTGATAATGAAGGAAGCATCTCCTTATATAGAAGACACTATAAGAAATGGAGGGATAAGATTAAGAGGTGTAAAAGAGGTCGGCTATGATTAGAGGGTAGGTAGTGTATGAATTAAGAGATGAATGACATGTGTCATGGGTAGAAAAGGCTAATGAATTAATTAAAAAATTAAAGATTTATTTAATTAATAGAGGAAGTGGGATAATTAAATAAATAAGATATTTATTTAATTTAGGAAAGGATAATTTAAATAAATAAAATATTTATTTAATTAGACATGACGATTTTAGGTGTCTACATTTTGCCCCTCTTTAAGACAATGCATCTTGTCGCGTTGTTTCAAAGAAGATAAGATGAACTGATACAAAGTTGCCCCAAGATGGAAATGATATGCCCCCTCGAGAGATTGGATGAAAATGTTTGAAAAGATCACAGACAATCTCTTGATAAGAAATAAAGGCTAGAATGGACTGACTAGACCAGATAGAGTGACAGAGTCATGGGATAATGAAGACTGACTCAGGAGATGAGGGCTAGGGTAATCTATAAAATAGACCACAAGGGCAATACATCCTCATTATCATCCAAAATTCATATAAAATGAAACTTTGATCCAAAAACTCTAAAATTTTTATTGAATCCTTCTGATACTTTTCCTGACCTACACAAAAAATTTGATGCCAAAATTCGAAGCCGTTTGTGAGATATGATCAAAATAAGGAAAAACCCTAATTTTTAAAAATGTGGAGGTGCATCTGTGTAGGTGCCAGGCACGTCCGAGTTGGCTAGGCGCATCTGGGTTGGCTAGGTGTGTTTGTGCTAGGTAGGTACGTTTGTGATATGTGGACGCGATGACATCGATAGGATTGGCACTACCAGCAGTGCTGGGAGGAGTGATCAATGGGTTCCTGTGTCCAGATAGGGCGACATGAGGGTTGGCTGTATAGCCGTATGTATTTTGACATCATTGTATCATGACACTTATGATTATATATATGAGATGATTCATCTTTGCTGTAGCTATATGCATGTGTACCTATGTGATGAGATGTTTCTATGTGATGCTTATGATATGGATATAAATATGTACATGAGGAAATGCAATATTTTTGTTCTTTTATATTTTAATATGTTATGAAAATGCAAATGTGAATGTATGAAATGTAGATGGATATGATAAAGCAAATAACTATTTACATGATGAAAATGTAAAATGTGCTAACATGTGTTGTGTGCAAGATGTGATGCAATTGTGATAACTATATGTATGTATGAAATGCTTGATAAATGATAATGCAAGCGCAACTACATGAGATGCAAATGTTTTTGGCATGTCATTATACTCAGTCATGTGATACCAGGCTACACGAACTCAAGAATGACGATGGAGGTCAATCAAGAAAGGGGGATGGAAGATATAATAAATGAAAGTGAAAGAGCTTCTTGTGCTTTATCATCATTGAGCTTTATTATGGCAAGTAGGTTATGACAATTGAGGCATATGTTCAACCTAGAAATTCATTGTACCCATTTGCATGGAGATAAGACATTCACAAACAAGGAATGCCCCAGTTCATACTAGACTCACAATGTCCTCATATCCTTGGACATGTCATAGCATTAGTAAGAGACAATCCACAGACATCAAAAGAAAAATAGGTGACAATACCCCATCCTCGCTTTTCTAGTCAAAGACATCTTGGAGATAGAATCTCTAGTCAGAGACATCCCCAAAAAGCTAAAAGATATGTCACCAAAAGATAAAATCAAAAGAAAACCAAGAGTTGACAACAACATCCACTGTAGTCCTCAAGTTTAGTGTCTCTTGTCACTTGTATAAGTCTATTTGATTGGGGTCACAATGTTTACTTTCACAAAAGGATAGATAGCACTGAACCATAATGCTACCTAAGTCTATTGAAAGATTTGATTTTGTTGAAGCCCATTGTTGCTGATGTGTCTCATCTGAAACTAACTGAATCCATTGAAACTGATACTTGATTACGGAGAAGATGGAACTTTATTGTGGATTGGTGATGCAAATGTTGCTTTATTGTGGATTGTGCGTGGGTAAACTGAAGAAAAATGGAAGAAACCGTACTTCTCAGAACGTGTGATGCTCTCAGTTCCACACCCATTTCTAGATGTAGGATTTTCCTTAGCCACAAATAGGAGCTGATTTATTATGGATGGAAAGGTTGTGAAAAGGAAGGATTATTATGAATGGCTAACCAATCTTAGGTAGATCAATAACAAACCATGATGGGAATGGGTAAGTTTATTATGGATGGATAGGTTGTGAGTGTGTGCAAAGTGAAGTGATGAAAGAGAATCCTAAAGGAGGGAGGAGCAATGTCTCTACACATAGCATCGGTGACCCGGTTTTCACCACGGTACTTGCTCAGGGCGCCACCGAAGTGGTTTTCACCGTTGGACGAGATGTTTTTCTATTTTTCAATTTTTTTGTGTCACAAGGTGCCTGTTTGCTAGGTTTTCACCAAGTAACGATTTTTTATGTTTATGATTTCTTTTTGTATTTTTGAATTTTTTTTGAATTTTTTTTTTTTTGTATTTTTGAATTGGGATACTCTGAAGAGCTATGTGTAAAACCTGCGAAGGTGCATGTTGTTGATAGGATCCTCCAAAGGTTCACCCTATGTGGTTGAGAGCTGATATGCACCAAATCCATATGCTACTGTGATGATGTAAGGACCAAGCCAGTTTGGTTTGAACTTGCCCTTCTTTTCTCTGTCTTGCTGATTTTTAGGATTTTCTTTGAGAACTAAGTCAGCCACCTCAAATGTGTGAGGCTTGACTTTATGATTGTAGCTGCATTGTTCATTGACTGAATGATATGTAGCTTGAGTGACTATCTTCCTTGATAAAGGAACTGAGATAGAATTACTAGTGTGTGGACTACAGTTGCCAATATGCATGTCACCTAAAGAATTTTGGGCATCCCTGATAACAAAGTCCCTTGAGGAAGCTCCATTAAAGGTCCATGATGTATCGCCAGAAGGGAAAGGATGTACGGAACAAGTGGATGAGTGATGAAGGCTTATGATTGCAAAAAAAAGTAAAAGTAGGATGGCATGATGGAGACTTAGGATCAACAAGTATGCTTTTTGACTTGCAATTGTAGAACTTTTTCCTCCAGTTATTTTTATATTAGGGGAGATCAACTCTTTCTCTTTTTGATTCATAGGATTTTTATCCTTGAATTTGATTTTTGTAGAGTCCAGTAGCTTTTTATTTTGATTTGGACTAAAGGACTTTTCTTTAGTTTTGACTTTCAAATTTTTCTTTTCAAAGCTTGATTTTTGATCCCCAATGAGTAAGGGCTTTTGTAATTCTTGTTGATCCAAGTCTAGGAAAGGAGTGGAAATGGAATGAGTGGATGATATGGTAAGACTATGTGATCTCTCAAGAGGGCTAGCGATATGCTCAATAGATTCTTCACTGCAACCACTCTTAGGACTGTTGATATCAAGAGTTGCTTGCACCACTATAGGAGATTTGCATTCAGACTTAGTAGCCACAACACTAGGTGGTTCACACCCAATTCCTTGGCATTGCAATTTTTTTGTAGACTGTTTCTATTGACTGAATACCTTAGGAGATAGTGGGAGTTGATCAACATGAAATATATACTCACCACATCCCATGTCTTTAAACTTGAACTTTTCTTTGATCTTTGTTTGTTTGGATGTAGAAGCTTTTAATGATTTTGGATCCACATATGTTGATGAAGGAATAGCTTCTCTATTAACTAGAATTGTTATTTCTAATCTAGGTTGCAGATTGTTGCAATATATGAATGGATTTAGATCAACTTTGACAGTCACTTCAACTCCATTGTATGGAAACTTGATACATCGATGATATGTAGATGGGATTGCGCTCATCTCATGAATCCATGGACGTCCTAGCAATATGGTGTATGTGAGATCCAGGTCTAGGACTTGACAAACCACATCTTTTATAATTGGCCCAACTCTGAGAGGCAAGGTGACTATGCCTTTTGATAAATGCTCTTCATCATCATATGCCTTGATGGTAATTTTGTTTGTAGAATTCACGACTTTATCAGAATATCCCAATTATTTAATAGTGCTTAATGTACAAATGTTTAGACCAGCTCCTCCATCTATCAGGACTCGCTTTATTCGATGTTTGTGTATCAAGGCTTTAATGTGTAGTGGTGCATTATGTGGCTGACTTACAAAGGCATCATCAGCTTCTATGAATGTAAGGGAGTGTGGAATGGAAAGGTATCCCACCTTGGCTTGAAACTGGTCCACGTTTAGATCAGTAGGAATGGCAGTGTCTCTCAAGATTTTATCAAGAATGGCTTTATGTGTGGGAGATATGCGTAAAATCTCAAGGATGGAGATAAGCATGGGTGTCTTCCCTAACTATTCTACAAGATCATACTCAGGCTTGGTTGATGAAGAAGTGATGTTTTTAGCTGGAGTACCTTGCAAAGTGAATTTACCTCGATGAGTTGTGACATTACATTCAGAGGTAGGTTCGAAAGAAGATCCAATGCCTTTTAGGACAATCTTGGGTCTTTGGGTAGACTTCTCAAGTGTTTTGTCCTTGATGATAATGGTAGAGACATAATTGTCCATTGAAATATGATTGATAGTTGAATCATAGTTGTAGGATGCTCTAGCATAGTTGGTTTGATCATCTGTGGCTTTAGACTTTCCCTTGTCATGCTTTGAGAATGGTTCCTTAAACATCTCATGTTCTTGGTTGGATGAGTGTCCTTCAATCTCAATGTCACGTCTATCAATGAGATCTTGTATGATGTTCTTCAGCCGATGGAAATTTCCTATCTTATGACCTTTGCTCTTATGAAATTCACAATATTCATCATCATTCCACCAATTTGGTTTAACCTTTGGCTCATATGGAGGAAAATCTGGAATAGTGATTACTTTGTTTGCCACTAGTTTCTTGAAAACTGACTCTAGTGGTTCTCCCAATGGAGTATACTTCCTTCGTGACTTTGAATTTGTTTGAGTATTCACTTGATTGTTTGTAGAGCTTGATACAGAAAAGATGATTTTGGGTCATACTGTATTGGCATCAACAACACCATCATTGACTGTGTTCTTGTTTTTATTCCAAAATATTGGCTTGTCTTTTCCTTTAAAGTCATCTTTGTTTTCCTTGAATATCTTAATGATGCCTTGCTCAATTAGGACCTTCTTTGTCGCTAAGCCTTTTTCAATGACGTCCTTGAAGGTGGACAAACAAGCTTTTCTTAAGTCATAACCAATGTCTTTGTTAACATTTTGGGTGAACATTTCTACCATTTATTTTTATGGAATTGCACAAGAGCATCTGCTGGCTAGATTCCTCCATCTTTGTAAAAATGATGAAAAAGATTCTCCATCCTTTTGTTTGGTGTTGCACAAAGTAGTGATTGATATGTTTGTCTCTATGTTGTAGGAGAAATGTTGGATAAATGCCTCTGCTAAGTCACCCCATGACTTAATTCTAGGTGGGAGCTGAGAGAACCATTCCATAGCTTGATCACCTAAGCTTTGTGGGAATAATCTCATAATAAATATGTCTCTTCTGCTGCTACCTCAATGAAAGCTGTGAAAAACTATCTTATGTGTGCCTTAGGATCCCCTTTTCCTCTATACTTATCAAACTTAGGTGTCACAAAGTGTGTAGGAAAAGGAGGCATTGGAATGCTCTTGTCAAATGGATAAGGACATATGTCTCTCATTGTGTATGTTGGCTTCGGTGTATTTATGTCCTCCATTTTCTTTTGTAAGTCCCTAATTTGTTGCTCCAAATTGTTCTTAGGTGGAGATCGACTTCTTGGACCATACCCCATGCTTGAGGCACCAATTGGAGGAGCAGCATGTTGCATATATGGATGATATTAATCATACACATGCTCATATGGAGGAGGTCTATAATATGCTGCATATATGGACCGCTTGGAATAGAGTCATGTTGAGGAATGAAATATCTGCTTTGTCCATGTATACCATACTCTATAGGAAGTCATGAGTTTGTTCTAGTGTGTTGCCCCCAAATTTGATGCGGGGTTTCCTTGTGTCCAAATTTTGAGCATGCCTTTGAATATCCAATTGCTTTGGTGGTTCCTTAGCATTGGCACGTGATTGAGCATATTTTTCTGCATAAGACTTCTATAATGGTCTGCGAAGGTGAGTATCATATGCTTGACCATGTGTGTATGGGACCTCTGGTTTTTGAAACAAAGATGATGGTGATTCAGGTACAAGATGTGGTCCTCTATTGCCTCCACTATTAGGCCTCCTTTGATCCATGTTGGAGTGAGGTTGTTGCAAAGGTCAATTTTCCATTATTTGAGACATGTTAAAATCATGAGGGATCTTGGCTCCACTTTGTGCCATCATTTGTAAGAAATATTGTCTATCCCTCCTCATTATTTCCTCAACCAATTGATTGAAATAGGGATCCATAATGGAGTCTTCCACTTCTGCTAAATGTATTGAAATGTTGTCCATATTGTCATTGTGTGTATCATTGTTGTTTGTAGTGTCCATGTGCTCAACATTTGGAACGTTTCTATAAGCATCCATGCCAGGTAATGTAGTATGATTAGTATTGAAAAAGATATCATTTTCATACTCATAGGAGCTCATGTTTGCGGACTCTTGAGCCTCTTTAGTTTCTCTCCTAGATTTTTGGGAACAGGTTTCAACCATGAACTAGGTATTGACCAAGATGTGTGAGACTAGATGAAAATGGAAAGAGTATGGAAGACCAAGAGTTGGATGGAATGTAAATGAATCTGAAGTTTACTTGCAATGTCCAAAGTGTAAGACCAAGTATGTATGTAGTAGAGTAGGTGTGACTTCCAAAGAGAGGATAGTTTCTCTTGATGAGGTAAGTTGACCTTGACTCTAAGTAAGACCAAATGAGACCCAAAGGTGATAGACCTTGATGAGGGACTACTTAGCAAAATGTTGTTGTATGTAGTGTGTTGACAAAGTATGATGAGGACAAGCAAGTGACCTTTTGACTCAAGTTTAGACAAATGTGAATGTAATGTAAGGTGTAAAGCAATGACGGACTTTGTGAGACCCAAAAATAGGCTAAATGCTAGATGAAAACCTTAAGAGATAGCCTAGGAAGCTCAAGAATGCTGAAACTGATTGCTCTTGTTTGTTGGATTGTAAATTTTTCCAATTTGTGAAGTTGTTGTTGTGACCAAATCTGAAATTTTGACTGTATTTCCGTGACAAGAGGACACAATGTTGATGAAGACTCAATGTTTGCAAGTGTTTAGACTCAAAATGACTCAAAAAAAAATGTGTTGTTTGATGTAAAAAAAATTTGCATACACTTGAAGACACAAAAGACACAATGTTTTGTTGTTTGGTCTTGAATGTTTGATTGTTCACAATAAGTCAAGCACAATTCTTATGGTTGGCCATGACAATAGTTGTTGATCCCACATGGAGTTTCCCCCAAGGCTACGCTATTTAAAGTGGATACTTAGATGCTTGACCCCACTGGCTCCGCCCTCGACACTCACTTCTTGGGGTAGCCAAGCATCAGTCCCCACAAAAACTCCCCGTGGTGAACTTTGTATCTCTACTAAGAACTATATGTGTGTGGGCCGCTACCAGAGGTCTGACCTCCTGCCCCAACAACTAGAAGGATTTTGGCTTCTAAAACAAAAACGTGCTAGTAAGGGCATCCACTCATGTGACCATACATGTGGCACTTTCAGCTCTATAAATACAGAAGGCTCCCAGTCAGTAGGGGTTACGCCCTACAACTGATCAAATAAATTTGATCAAATGGGTTTATGGGGAGACATAGTGTCGGTATGAACTAATCAGCACACGTTATCCATAGTTTTCACCATGAATACAGTTGTTTATAGTGGTTCGAAAGAGGTGGGTTTTCCTTGCTACCACTTGGGTCATTCTCTCCTTACTATTAGTCCTAATGACCACACGGGGAGATAGACCCTCTAAAGATGAAACAAAAAGAGCCTATTGCTCAAGACACAAAAGATAATGGTTCAATTTTAGTGCACCAATTGAAATGTTTGTTAGTCTATGAGAACAAAGCACACAATAAAGATCAAAAACCCTTGCCAAGGTCCTGCAAGAAAGATTTGTTAGTAGTTTGGATTGTTTCAAATGATCACCCCTTCCTGCAAGCACACAAGTTAGGTAAATTTTACATCTAAAAGACTTTGTGAAACAGGGGCCTTCAACAATGCATTTTGTTGACCAATTCAAAGATCTGATTCATCATAAAAAATGAACACCTGTAAAATTTTAAGAGATTTCCGGAAATGTAAGAAAATCCAAAAAAATTGCTAATTTGCTCCAACAATTAATTTTTTATGAAAAATCATAAAAAATTCATATAAAATGTAAAATCAATCCAAAAAATCTGATATTTTTATTGGACTGTCTTATTGATCTTCCAAACTTGTATAAAAAAATTTCGGCAACAAATCCAAACAGGTTGTGAGATATGAGTAAAATAATGCAAAACCCTAATTTTCAAAGATCCAATTTTTGAGGAATAATTTTGAATCAAATTTAAAATCACAAAGAACATATCCTATGTATAATTCGGAGAGATGTCCAAAAATGTAAGAAAATCCAAAAAATTCACTAATTTTCTCTCAAAATTAATTTTTTATGAAAAATCATAAACAATTCATATAAAATGAAACTTTGATCCAAAAACTCTAAATTTTTTTCTAAATCCTTCTGATACCTTTTTTGACCTGTACAAAACACTTGATACCAAAACTTGAAGCAGTTTGTGAGATATGATCAAAATAAGGAAAAACCCTAATTTTTAAAGATCTGATTTTTAGGGAAATATTTTGCATCAAAATTAAAATAAAAAAGAATAGATCCAGTGTATAATTATGAGATATTTCGAAAAATGTAAGAAAATCTAAAAAATTTCCTCATTTGCTCTCAAAATTAATTTTTTATGAAAATTCATAAAAAATTCATAGAAAATGAAAATATGCTCCAATATATCTAAATTTTTCTTTGCGAGCTCTTGATACTATCTTCAGCTTCCAAAAACAATTTGGTGCAAAATTTCCAAGCTGTTTGTGAGATATGATCAAATCTCTCCAAGATCTTGATTTTGTGTCCAAAACCCTAGCTGTACAAGGTTATTCTCCAAATTGTTTTACAAAATAGCAATATAGGGCTAGAAAAATCTGCAAAAAACATAGATCTAACAAAAATCCATGTCCCACGGGGCATGCCAAAATGTATATGGTGAAAGTGGATAAGCAATAATGTTGAAAGACTAAATGAATTCAACCACAAAACCCTAGCCTAAAAACAACAAAGATCCACCATAACATATGAAGATTACCTAAGACAATGCAAATCAAATGAAATCACAAAGATTATACCATCACATGTCCAATAGGGTTTGAATCTCCATTCTTCCTATCTCCATTGATCTTGCTTGATATATTTGCTCTCAGATTTTATGTGTGCACAAGAGCTCAACAAAGAACGGAAATGTGGTTGCAAGTAGGCTTGATTGCATATGCAAGTTCGAAAGCGTAGTCGAGGGTCAACTGATCAGGGTTGATAATGAAGGAAGCATCTCCTTATATAGAAGACACTATAAGAAATGGAGGGATAAGATTAAGAGGTGTAAAAGAGGTCGGCTATGATTAGAGGGTAGGTAAAGAAAATAATGAAATAATGAGAAGGTAGGTAGTGTATGAATTAAGAGATGAATGACATGTGTCATGGGTAGAAAAGGCTAATGAATTAATTAAATAAATAAATATTTATTTAATTAATAGAGGAAGTGGGATAATTAAATAAATAAGATATTTATTTAATTTAGGAAAGGATAATTTAAATAAATAAAAGGTATATATTTAAATGAGAAATAAGGCTAGAAGAGGATAAATGAATTAATTAAATAAATAAGGATTTATTGAATTAATAGAAGAATTAGGCTTAAAATAATTAAATAAATAAAATATTTATTTAATTAGACATGACAATTTTAGGTGTCTACACCCACCTATTTTGGAGAAATTTATAGGTGAAAGAAACCGAATCCAACGTGAAAGGGGAATCAAACTTTGTCTAGGTATCGATTTGGAGGAGAAAAGACATAAATATAGGTGAAAAGAGGAAACTAGAGTTCGGTAATTCAAAGAGTAATTGAAACCTACGCCATAATTGTTGAGAGTAGTCTTAGGTAGATAATGACTTGAATGGTTAGGCATATGGTTTATGTTCTCGTATATACAATTATTTAAAAAAGATTGCTATATTGTCACATCCTCCTCAAACTTATAATTTATCTTTTGCTAAACATTTAATCTATCGATGTAATTTGAATTAAGACCGTTTTTATTTTGATGTAAACATTTAATGTGTCAATATAACTTAAATTGAGACACAATATTTAACAGTGAAATTGTAATCACATTTTTTATATATTTTTAATGTTTGTATGGATTTGTTAACTATTATCATAGATTAAATAGTTTAATCATTAATTATTACAATTGTTGAACAATTAAAAGATGGTTTACAAATTGGTTTCATTTTAGTTTACCACATGGTGTTATTTATATGTATATGTTATCATTTAGACTAACAATGCAATTGTGGTGACATGCATGTAACAAAATAGAAAGATTTTACAAGTGGAAAAGTGCAACAATGTAAAATTGGTAAAGTTATCTTGACAAATAAATGGATCACTTGTTTGTGAACTTAGCATTGGTTGCAATTTTTTATCCTAACCCTTAGCTAATCCCTACATTTTTGAATGATAGTGAAATTTAAACCTATTACCACCTCTTCGATATTTTATAAAAGCTATCAATTTTGTGCCAATGGTTTCTCTAGTTGTAAAAATTAACAGATGACAACCCTAATCATTAGATTGAAACCTTTATTCCATTTAATTGTTAAGGTTTAAATTAATATGTTATAATTAAACATGGTGGCATAATATATTACTAATAAATATAAATATAAATATATATAGACACCGATAATTAATAATAAACTTATGAAGGAAACACAAAAGAAATATCAAATTAAAATAAGATAAAATGAATAAATAATAGGAATGAGAATGGAAAAGGATGTGATTTTTTTTCTCATCCAAAAATAATTTCAAATGGTACATTAAAGAGTAACTTCTTCTTCACATCGTTCGTGAGATAACTATTTAAATGTAGAAATGACATAAGGAAATAGTGGGATGGTTGAGCCACTTATAGACCATGACATCCCAACTATTTGAGAGAAACTTATAGGTGTAGGAAAACAAATCTAGTGTAAAAAGGGAATCAAATCGATGAACTCAATCAAAATATCTCTAGGTATAGATTTGGAGGACAAAAGACACATAAATGCAGGTGAAAAGAGGCAATTGGAGTTTTGTACTTCAAAGAGTAACTAATACCTAGAGAATGAAACAAAGAACATAATTAATAAGAGTAGTCTTTGGTTGTTTCTAATTAAAATGGTTATGTATATGGTTTGTGTCATAGTTTGTACAATTATTTACTTCTCAATTCTAAAGTTATTTAATAAAATTAAAATTATTTTCTATTTTAAATTTTAGATTTAAATAGTTAGGATTATGCCAAGCTTTTAGCCTTTGGTGTTATAATTTTTTTATCCTCAATATTTTTTAAGTATACATATACATTGTATATCTATATATACACATATCTTACTTTTAATTGACAAAAGTATGTGTTCAATGGATAAATAGAAAATGACTTGAAATTTAAAGAACTCTACTAATTATCTAGGATAAAGAAGAAATTTATAATTAAGAAGATCCACACTCTGAACATAAAATTATAGATTTATAAGCCAAAATCCTATATATTTTGTGATCTAGTTTGAATTTCAATTAGGCTAATCAAATAGTAAATATACTTTGTAATTAGTTTTTATGCATTACAACCATTAATATCTAATAGCTTTTCATATTTGTAATTAAAATTTACTAGGCCTACTTTATGGACTTTATGCATTTAACAAATCCTCATGGATTATAAATTTTTAGTATATGTATCGCAGATAAAATTTTAGTTATATTATTACATTCATATTAAGGCCATCTCAAGAAATTCCTCATTAACACTGGCCAAAATTAGTATGAACAAAGATAGGGAAATATTGAATTATGTTTATCAATACTATCCATTCTATAAAGCATTTTACTTCTTATATTTCTTCTTAAAAGTAAATTTATGAATACAAGATTATGACAATTAGTTCTATTGATAAAAGGAAAAGTTGAAAGAAGCATGTACTCTAGCTATACTCACCTGTATATATAAATGTAGACATTGTAAAAATAATGATACCATAGGATTTTCTTCATCTATTTAGGTAGGAGGCAAAACACAACTCACAAAGGAAGCAATGTTCCAATTAGTTAGAAGAAAGATACTTTAAAGATTATGTTGATAGCTCACATGGACTATGATCACTAATATAACTTGAGGCAAAATCCCACATAAGTTGAGTTTAGAAAATTTAATAGAAATAAGCTTCTATTAAGTTGATTCTTTTTTGGTTATCCTTAGTTTTTTTTTTAGAATATACCTTTGGTAGTTCATTCTTTCATATTTATAAGAAAGAAACCACAATATTGTGGCACTGTCCCTATATTGTATGTCATATAAAATGATAAGAAATGATAAAGATAGACAAAGGTATATGACATATAGGAATTAAATTTTAATTCTTTCATGAGGCTTATATAGATATGATGACCTAGTTGAGGACCCTAGAGGTCATCTCTACTTAAAGTTATAATGATAGAAGATACTAAATTTCTATAATCTTTATTAATAATATGGTCACTACCAATGTGTACATAATTTCCCAATTGAAATTAATATGTGATACTCTATTACGCCTCATGTAATAAGAAATTGTACAGTTTATGAGAAAATCTAAATTTTACTAATATATGTAGTAAATAGAAATATTTTCAAGATTAGATAGCTTCAGAGGCTAGATCACTATTGGGAGTTGGAGTACACAAACAACTATATTTTACCATGGGTTGTGATTTATTTCAAACCATCATACTTGTATATTTGTGTATTAAGACATAGTATCAATGTCTTTATTCTTGATGATATATTAGTACCTTCATTCCTTTATTATCCATCCATATATAATTAATGATTATATTTTTTATGAACAATAAGGTCAACCAAACAATGTAATAGTGACTTATTTCCTAATCATATATAGGTATGTTTCAAGACTCATGATTTCTATATCTCCAGGTATCCAGATTCAACTTAAAGTTCAACATGAAATGGTGTCCATTATATGACTATTAAAGCTATAATTATAGGAATTACTAGGATAGTAGATGACCAAAAGCCGAAACCTACATGATACTATAGCAATTAGAAAGGTATCTTCTATGTTATATAAGTGATCCAAGTCAGGAGATGCTAAAATATCTTATTGTCGAGTCGTAAATTATGTTTGTATAAAATTTCACACCCACATGTGCCTCAATTAGGTGCTTTTGCCCTCTCTACCCTCATTTTGCTTGATTCCACTCACACTAGTGCCAAATCTATTGTCTTAATTCTCTACTTTAATCTTGGGACCTTTTTCTAGCTTAGATGGACTAGACAAGGGGGCCTAGCACCCTTGTACAAACCAAAAGGGCCCAAATTTGAACCATATAATTGTCATAAAATCTTGAGCAAGAAACAATTTTTAATATCAACATTCTTCATAATTTTTAGCACATTTTATGAGGACGGGTATAAAATCAATGTTATTCCCTAATTTAAAAGATATATTAATCTCTCAATTACATTCTCTCAAAAGAAATTCAAATTCAAGTGAGTAATAAATCAAGCATCATTAGAGATTTGAAGGGGAGGTCAAGTATTTAGATTTCAAGCATTTGAGTTGGCATCCATGATTGAATTCTTATGAAGACATCCAAGAATCCTTACATGACAACATCAATACTTTCATGAAGACTTCAAGACAAAAGAGATTCATAAAGGTGTAACATTTCAATTAAGCATTTCAATTTCACATCTAGTCTCTTCCCTATAAGACACACTTTCCATTTTCTATTTCATTCATCAAAATGTAAATTCCAAACCTAAGGTTTGGCATAGGAAAAACTCTATTAAACTAACAATATTTTTCCTCTTGTGTGCATGTAGGTGATAGATTCTAGAGAGAACAAATATAAATCTAGAAAGTGCAGATTGAGACATACAAAACTAGATTTTGGAGAAGAAATAAAGGTGAGACAAGGTCACCTAGCTGATTTGTCTGATACTTTTTTGACAAAAAATCATGCATATACTTTGAACAATATCTTGATACTAAATTTGTTTTGGATATCCATGTCTAATAACTTTGATACAAGGTAGGCTAGCGCCATTGCCTTGCATTTTTGAGCTCAAATTTTACACATAGGTTGTTGTTTGCTTTCCATTTGATTATCTATACTTGACTTCTATATATTTCTTTTGAACTAATCTTTCCATGTTGATCATTATCAATTTTATATCATTAAACCTAATTCACACCCTTTTCATTATCAGTATCAATTTCAATTCAAATAAGGTAAAGTTAATCTATTTTATTCTCAATCCATTTCCAATAGATTTGAGGTTAATCATATTGAATTTTATTCCCCTTAATGTAATGTGTTCTTGTGAAATAGGTTTGATTCCTATCTTACATATTTAAACTACTGAGGCCCATTTTCCAACATTACATTTTTGGTGAACTCGACTTGTGAATTGCATAATTTTTTATTGATATTCTTAGATTGTATTGTTATTGCATGTTATTTTAATATTTAGAGACATTAATTGTTTAAATATATCATTTCTATATCCTTTTGCTTAAATGACTAGTGTAATGGGAAATTGCATATTTTAATCATTTCTTTTTCTTACATTATCTATTCTATGATAGATAGTATGGGTACAAAATTATTTCATTAATTTTTACCTTCTTTTGTATTATTTTCATGTCCTTTTGTACTAAATATAATATCTTAGTGAAAAGAAGTTATAGACTTATGGTTTCCTAGAATATTATTGAGCTTGACTTGACTAACCAATTCCATGGCAACTTGGGTGAATCCTCTATTACTACAAAAGACATAGCTAAAAATATGGAGAATAATTCCCCTCATGATTCCCATGATAAGGATGACTCTTTAACTCTAGTGACTATTGACAAATTGTGGAAGCTTGACTAGGATTTCTAGATAAACTTCAACAATAGATGAGTCAAGAATACTTGGGGGAATAGATAGTACCATTTATTAAGGGTTTTAGGAGAATGAGGCAAAGTGATGAATAAAATATGAATGTATAACTATGTATTATTCTTTATATTATGTATTGTAATGTTATGACAATGAAAAGTTGTGTTGAATTGTTCAATCATTCTTATCATAAAATTCAAGCTGAGCATTCCATTAATATATATTTTCCCAATGTGTCTACATATACATCTCCTATCATGTGCACCTCTATATGTTAATTCTACACACATTAGTCATGAGATGGAATTTTATTAGTCAATACTCCTATATACCTCCTTTCACTAGCCTTCCATTTCTTTCCAAATTATTTTCTTTACCCAGCTATCATAATCTTCCACCTTTCTATTCTAACACTCCACCTACCTATAATAATATTTCTCATCCATCACAATCTAGTATGTCCAACTCCAATTCATCCATCAAAACTACTATAAATAATTTGGCCCAAATTGTTACATATTTACAACAACAATTTACTCTCATAACCCAATCTAAATTCAATGTCCCTACACACACAATACAAAAGGTGACCCAAAGAACAATATGAAATATTTTAAAATTTGTGTAGTGACCTCTCACTTTATCATAGACTCATTTTAAAACTATTTAACTATATCTTAAGAGATAAAGCTTTGCAATAGTATTTTTCCTTGTTCCATTGATTATTTTTATAAATTGTCTAATGTATTTGTGTAATATTTTTAATACAATATTGGTCATCAAATTACTTTAACTGATTTGATTGTTTGTAGGCAAGGAGTTAAAGAAAAAGTGACAGATTTTGTTGGTAGATACAAACATTTACATTTAAGAATTGTTTATCATGTGTCTAATGCTAACGTTCAAAGAATTTTTATTAATATATTTTAAAAAGGGTATTATAGATAAGCTTTTATTTTTTAATTATGATTCTTTCACACAACAATTCATAATTATCAGCTAGAAGTGAATTAATTTGAATCCTCTTCATCAAAGACTCCAAATGATAAGAATGATCAATATTATCAATGCTTTCAAAAATTAAAAAAACAAAAGATAAATTTAATTAAGATAAATTAAAATGATTTGAATTGTATTGATTCTCAAATGGTAGCCACAACATTAGGTGTGACCCCTTTATCATCCATCTTTACATGCTATAATTTTACTCCCCTTTCTAAATCATTGCATAGTATCATGCTTAAATTGATTAATGCTAATGTGATGAAGCTTTCTCCTGTCAAACCTACAGATAATTGTAAGCCTTTAAATATTTATTTAATCTTAAAGCCTTTTACTAATACCATTATCAAGATAGCCATGATACTTAGAAGTGTTATAAATTGAAGCATGAAAAACAATGTATTATTGATTCTAAGACTGTAACTATGGACGGTGTGAATGATAAAGAAAACAAATCCATGGCACCCTCCAATCAAAATTTCAAAATCATTACCAATCTTTTGCCTTATCATTTTGCCAATGTTGTTGAATCTAAGAAACATAATTACATTAATCCTCATGATTTCTCCTTAGATATCAACAATGTTCAAAACCATTGTAGTGCCATAAATTGTACACCCTTGCTAGGGTGGTATAATTTCACACTTAGGTTAGCACCTGCCTTAGTGTGTCTTCCATCTTGCATTTCTTATTTCCTTTTAAGAATTTAATTAATTAATTTAATTTAATTTCAAGTCATATTTCATCACTCCCCACACCATAAAATTGGGCCCTTTACCCTAAGTGTGCCCCTTTTTTATTTTATTCCTCCTATAAATCATTTAATCATAAACCCTAATTATGTCCTATTTCGACCATTAAGGCTTGATTTCACATATCAAAATACCCCAAAATAAGATGCAACTTTGGGATTCTCTCTAATATCATCATATCCAATGGCCCTGAAAATTTCGTGAAAAGTTGGTCGAACCGTGGCGGGAGTGCACATGATCCTTGGCTTTTTTTCCAGAAATTTTGGGAGCACAATTCTATGATATTATAATGCCTAACCCCAAAATATTGGGGGGAAATTCAATTCCTAGGTTGGCCTAAAAGAGGAAATAAGTTGAAATAAGATCTAGGGTTTCATACACAAGAGATCTCTTTCTTCATTTGAAGGCAACTAAGATCTATCTAATCTAAGGGAGTTTTCAACAAAGCAAGCATAAGGAGTCTTCTATATAGTGAAAGAGAAGCCTATGTGGAGTATTCAACAACATTCAAAAATATTCTAAAACATTAAACAACATTTCATCAAGCATTCATCATCAATCAGGAGCCTTGAAGACATTGAAGAGTAATAGGAGATCTAGTGGCAATATCTCTCCCTTTTGGATTGGTATGATATCATGTTATTTTCATGTCTTTGTATGAGGTTCTTTACATCAACTAGCATATTTACATTCATGCTTTAGATCACTTTGAATAATTGATTTATAGAATTTACTTTGTCAATTATAAGAAATTAGGGTTTACTCTTTAGGGTTGCTTTAGATTGTTTGCATTCATTTTAGGATCTTGCATACACACAAGGTTCTAGCACACACATTTTTAGTACATTATCAGCTATTTGTGGAGGTGGAAATCACCAACATAGGGGCTTGACTAAGGAAAAACCCTATATAGCCACCCAAACCTTCCCTTTTCAGTTGCATGTGCATGAACAGGTACCCAGAGGAAGCTTTGGACCAAGAAAAGGTATCAACACCACCCAAAAGTCTCAAAAGTGCAAAAAAATATCAAGGATAGGGGCATGGCACCATGTTCCTTTCTAGGACAAGGGCGTGGTGCCCTAGTTGCTCCACTTTGCAGTGAAATTTGACAGGTTGCAACTTTAGGATCTCATATTTGCAGTTTCTTAGTTATAGCTACCTGTTAGTCCATCAGGGATAGTGGCATGGCACCTTGGTCCTGGTCAGTTTTGTTCAATTTGAAGCAAAAGGTACACATCCATAATCCTCCCCCTTTCATGCTTTTAGTATCTCAGTTTCAGATTTGCAAGTTTGTTCAATTTCAAGTTCATTTATACTTCATTCTTTATCTCCTAGTCTAGTTGATCATTCAAACCCTAGTTTTTCTCATCATTTGCAATAAGAGGAATAGAAACCCTAAGAGGTAATCCTTGGCTCTCTCTTTCTCCCAAGAAGTAGCCAAAGTGATCTACCTCCCTAGGCTCTTTCGTATTCCCAATGTGTTGGCAAAAGTGGGATTAGGTCCTAGTCAACCATTCTCGCTTTTCCCGCCCCCACATTTTTGTGAGCCTGACGTGAATCCAATATTCTTCAATTCTAATTTATGTTCTTAGATCTGAGTGTTTTTTCTATTTAAAATTCAAATTTACATTTACAAGTTTCAATTCCTTGCAATTTTGTTAAAAAATTAGGGGTCAATTTTGTAGAAAACCCTAATTTTTCAATTCAAAATTGAACTTGTGGATAGCTTAATTTGGATCATTAATTTCAGATCTGATTTTGGACATTTCACTCATAAATTTTATTTTATAAATCAACATTTATAGTTCTTGCATTGGTTAAAATTGAATATTTCCTTCTATTTTTCTTATGTTATCATTTAAATGGGGGAATTTCTTTGTCACGATGCATTGATTTCATAAATGTGATAATGGGTTAGCTTCCCTTGTTCCAATTTTTCCCTCTTAAAGAACCTCCTACCATTTATGACAACATTTTAGTGCCTAAAAGAGTTGTGACCAACCCCTTTAAAACTCTCCCATTCTCTGAGGATGACGATTTGAAGAGTGATCTTGGTAATTCTCATAAAATGTGCCCTTCCCATCTAGCTATCATAGAGGAAGAGGATGATATCATAAACACCTTTCTTAATGTTACTTTGCCTTTCTTACATGATGCCTCTCTAAGTGAAAAGTTATTGATGGACATTGACTCATCTTCTCCTACATTTGGTCTTACCAATGGGGGCATGTTAGTACAACAAGAGGTTATGAGAACTTTTTCCAAAGATCTCCTTCCTAAGCATGAATCTTTGGAGAAAGATGTTCATCTCCCTCCTAAAGAATACTCCCCTCATGAGGTTCATTTTGTGCAAGAAGATGGTATTGTCTCTACTTTTCCTATTGATGTCATTTCCTCTTTTGATTCCAACAAAATTCCCACTAGAGATGATGCATTAATGAGAAATGCTTTCCCTTCTCCTAAAGTTTGTCTTACCCCTAAAGATGCCTTAGAGAAAGAAGATGAAACCATGACCAATTTCCTTACTTCTCTCTCCCCTAAAGATCCTATTGAAGATATTTTGAGGAAATAGGATGACTTTGACACATGTAATGATGCTCTCATTCCTAAGGATGAAGAATTAATGAATAATGTTATCCCTTCTCCCAAAATTGGCAATAACAAAAGGGACATCTTTTTGCAAGATATTCCTTTCAATGACCTCACTATTTGGGATGAACCATTAGAAGAAGGTGTTGATTATTCTCTACTCCATGAGAGAACCCTATCTCAAGGGGATTAAATCATGATTGATAACTCCCTTGATAACATCTCACCTTCCATGAATCTCAATCATTCTCCCTCTAAAATATATCCCTCTCCTCAACTTGGTTCTACACATAAGGATACCCTAGTTGATGGTAAGATTGTTGACATCTCTTTCAAAGATCTCCCCTTCAAAGGTGAGAGTTTAAAGAGTAATGTTGATCCTTCTCATAGAGATTTTATTCCCCATGCATACCCTTTGGTGATAGAGAATGATATGGCCTTGAATACTAATAATTTTCCTCCTAAAATATCAATGCTTAGTTCTAGTCTCCCTCCTAAAATTGGTCTCATCCATGATAATATTTTATTGCAAGAAGAGACTATCAGCAATTTTTCCAACAATCTTGTTCAATCTTCTTCCACGGACACCTTTGATATTCCTAAACATCTTCAATCAATTTGATACATGTGAATGACACACCTAATAAACCCCTCTTCATAGTTTTAGGTACTTGTCCTTCTCAAAGTTCTCAAAATAAGCCTATCTTAGTGGTTCAAAGTGGTTATGCTAATGATTCTTTTTACACTCCTAAGAAACCTATTATTACTATGCAAGGAGGTTATCCTACTAAGAACCCTTATGAGTATGCTAAGAAAATTACTAGAGAGAGTTAACATACGATTGCTCATACCTACAACACAAGAAACAATAGGAAACCTAGTCCTCCTCTAGTTATCACAACTTCACTTCCTCCCTCTCAACCTACCCTTCCACAAGCATCTTGTATATCAAATCTTATCAAGGAGTATGATCCCACTGAACAACTTAAGGCCACTCTTGCAAAGATTTATATTTGGGATTTGGTTCAAACTTCACCTTCTCTTCATGGGATGTTACAAGATTCTTTGAAAAACTTAGATGTCCCACCTGCGGTGACACCTAATAACATGTCCACTTTGATTGATCTTACAAAAAAATCCAAAGCTCAAATTGTATTCACACAAGATAAGTTACCTTCTCCTAAAATCCAAAATTAATATGATCCTCTTATGATTGTGGTTATTATCCATGATAACGCTATAAAATGAACCCTTGTGGAAAATGGATCTAGCCTTAATGTTTATGGTGTGGACTTATTGGATAAGATTAATGTGGATCATTCTCTCATAGAACCTTCTTCTCTTACTATTCAAGGCTTTGATAATGTTTCTAAACAATGTCTAGGTGTCATAACCTTTCCTATTAGGGTAGGTCCTGTTGTGTTACCTACACCTATTCATGTTATGCTTCGTAATTTGACATATAACCTTATATTAGGGAGACCTTGGATTCATAGCATGCAAGTTGTCCCCTCAACTTTGCATAGGCAAGTCAAATTCATTTATAACAATACGACCTATACCTTATTTGCTGATACCAAACCTCAAGAACCATTAAAATCTAGATCTTCTTGTTCAACTACTTCCGATTCTTCTTCCAATCCTTGTACTTCTTCAAATACATCTATTTCCTTTAATGATGTTGTTCCTTCTAGTACTTCTGATTCTTATACTCAATTGGAATCTCCTCCCAAGGATATCTTTTCTTTCGAAGGAGTGCTCTCAGATGATGATTGGAGATCTATAGACTTTACCCCTACTTTTATAGGAGAGTATAGAGTATCTTGGAAATAATCTAAGTTTGAGAAGGATAAATCTAAAGAGGAACCCAAAGAGAAACCCACCTTGTCTAAGAGACTAAGTAACAACTTTGTGGCTACTTATAATTCAAATAATTCTTCAAATCCTTCCTCTAATTCATATAGCACTGAGACCTATGAGGCATCACCATCTCTTTCTGATTTGGCATCCCTTTTTTATGGTCCTGGTTTACATTTAGACTTGGATACAATCCTTCTAAGCCCACCAAAGCATCTAAAAGACCATCTCTCAATGTGAAATCTATATTTGGTAATGATGATAACCTCACCTCAATTAAATCATCTTTTACTTCTTTCAAGAGTCATCCCCCTCATAAGGAAATCTTGGAGATGAACAAAACTCTTTATGAATCTCCTCAAGATATTTCTAATCCCACTTATGAGACTTTATTTTCTCCTCATTCTAAAATCCCTTCTTCCAGGAATATGACTCTAATGAATTACACTTATCCCTCTCGTAAGATATCTTGTATGCAAGAGAACTGTGATTTAGTGGCCTATTCCTCTCCTATAATATTCTCTCTTTCTAAAGACCCTTTAAGCTTCATCATCTTATACATGTTTTTAATCTGACTTATAGTAGATAATTTAACATGTCATATTCAAATATCTCAATCAATCTATCATGTCTTTAAATAACATTATTGGCTATTATGGTGCTCATCATTATGGGACATTGGTAGCTCACATATTGGGGGCTCATTGTCATTTGTGATGGTACAATTTCACATGCAATCATACTTTTTTGGAAGCAACATAATATCCTATTTCTATCTCATCTCTTCTCCCTATATATATGGGGGCAAGAGTGATTTCAAACATCTCTCCTTCTTAAGATGAGAATTTCCCCTTTGTGAAGTAGTCTCTTCTATAAGGGTTTCTTATTGATTGTAGAGGTGTATTCATATTTGAATTCCTTCTCTCATATTGGAACAAGAATCCCTAATGGGGATCTTAAGTACATATGCTTAATTGGGATCTCCTCTTTGGTGTTGGAAGTCTTTGATCATTCATCAATTTCTTTTCATCATTGAGTAGTATCTTTTATAATAAACCCTTCTATTTTCTGCACGTGCATATCCTTGATGAGGATCTCTTGCCTTATTTTAGAAGAGTGTTGTTATAAATAATATCTCTTTGATGTCATCTCAATCCTCTACTCTTTTCAAAAATATTGCATTCATTCATTCTAGAAGATGTTACATTTGTCTAAGACAACTCATCTTTAAGGTAGATGTCTTTTGAACAAAGATCTCTTCTCCTCCAAGGATCTCCTATACACTTATATAGCAAGATATCTCTTTTGAACTATCTTGTCCTTGCTTGAAGAGTATTGCCTCTCTTGATTGGATTTATGATATTGTTGCATGATGGATATATTCTTGTTGTTGAAGGTATGTATCCTTGTTCTACTTGCACACACATGCATGAGGCTGAGTGGAACTAATGGTGTTTTCACTCTCCTCCCTTACATGGATCACCTAGACAGACTCTGGGGGGCTAGTTTTTTGTGTCCTTTTGTCCATGGATCTAGTTTTAAGGGTGAGATGTCCATGGTTCCTTTTATCTTCTCATGGATTACCAAAGTGTGTATTCATGCTTTCTATCTCTTCTTCCTTCTCTTTGCATTTATTTCCATTTAAATCTTTCATCTTGTGTTAGAGAGCTCTCAAGTCCTCACACTCTTTGTTGTGTTGGAATTGAGGTTTAGTCTTCTTTCTTACCAAATTATTCTCCATTAGTTTTGATCTTGCATCAAATCTTCTTGTGAGCATTTGTCATCAATATTCTTTCACAATTTGATGCAGTAAACATGATACCATATTTCAGCTCACTAAAATTAGCAAGCCAAAACAAGGGGGGGGGGCATATACATACCCTCAAATTTTTATCACCTTCCTTGTAAGATTTACGTGATTTTGTGGTTTTATCTAACATGTGGTTTTGTAGGGTGCGGATTCTAACTGTGTACTCTAGATACCTCTGGGGGCTTCATCCGACAACTTGTGGATATATCCTTTTTCATGAATATTTACTTTTCTTTATTTTATCTTGCATATGCACATAGTGTCATATGACCGCTAATGTGGGGACTAAATGTAGTGTCATAAATTGTACACCCTTCCTAGGGTGGTACAATTTCACACTTAGGTCAACACCCACCTTAGTGTATCTTCCATCTTGCATTTCTTATTTCCCTTTAAGCATTTAGTTAATTAATTTAATTAAATTTCAAGTCATATTTCATCACTAGCCACATCATAAAATTGGGCCCTTTATCCTAAGTGTGCCCTTTTTAATTTTATTCCTACAATAAGTCATTTAATCATAAACCCTAATTATGTCCTATTTTGACCTTTAAGGCCCGATTTCACATATCAAAACACCTTGAAATCAGATGTAACTTTGGGATTCACTCTAATATCATCATATCTAATGGCCCTAAAAATTTGGTGAAAATTTGGTTGGACCATGGTGGGAGTGTATATGGTTCTTGACTTTTTTCCCAAAATTTCAGGAGAACAATTCTATGATATTTTAATGCTTAACCCAAAAATATTGGTGGCAAATTCAATTCCTCGGTCAGCCTAAAAACATAATTAAGTCAAAATTAATATATAGGGTTTCATACATAAGGGCTCTCTTTCTTCATTTGAAGGCAACTAAGATCTATCTAATCTAAGGGAGTTTTTAGCAAAGCAAGCATAAGGAGCCTTCAATGTACTGAAAGAGAAGCCTATGCGGAGTCTTCAACAAAATTAAACAACATTCAACAAAATTCAACAACATTTCATCAAGCATTCATCATCAAACAGGAGCCTTGAAGACATTGAAGAGTAATAGAAGATCTAGTGGCAATATCTCTCCCTTTGGGATTGGTATGATTTCATGTTATTTTCATGTCTTTGTATCAACTTATTTATAGAAGCTTTCATATTTACATTCATTCTTTAGATCACTTTGCATCATTTATTTAGAGCATTTACTTTGTCAATTATAAGCAATTAGGGTTTACTCTTTAGGGTTGCTCTAGATTGTTTGCATTCATTTTCGGATCTTGCATACACACAAGGTTCAAGCGCACACATTTTCAGTACATTATCAACTATTTGTGGAGGTGAAAATCAGAAAAATAGGGGTTTGACTAAGACAAACCCCTATATAGCCACCCAAACCTTCCCTTTTCAGTTGCAGGTGCAGCAACAGGTACCCGGAGGCAGTTTTAGACAAAGAAAATGCATCAACACCACCCAGAAGTCTCAAAAGTGTAGAAAACTATCAAGGATAGGGTAGTGGCAACCAAGTCTTGCCCAAGACAAGGATGTGGTGCCTTGGTCCCTCTACTTTAGAGTGATATTTGATAGGTTGCAGCTTCAGGACCTCAGATTTGCAGTTTCTCAGTTACAACTCTCTGTCAGTCCATCAGGGATAGTGGTGTGGCACCTTGGTCTTGGTCAATTTTTTTAAATTTGGAGCATCAAGTACACATCCAAAATCCTCCCCCTTTCATGCTTTCAGTATCTCAATTTTAGATCTACAAGTTTGTTCAATTTCAAGTTCATTTATGCTTCATTCGTTATCTCCTAGTCTAGTTGATCATTCAAACCCTAGTTTTCCTCATCATTTGCAACAAGAGGAATAGAAACCCTTAGAGGTAATATTTGGCTCTCTTTCTCAAAAGAAGTATCCAAAGTGATCTACCTTCCTGGGCTCTTTCATATTCCCAATGTGTTAGCAAAAGTGGGATTAGGTCCTAGTCACCCGATCTCATTTTTCTTGCCCCCACAACCATATTGAAAAAATTAAGCCTAAACCTAACCCTTGTATCACCCTTGAGTAAAGGGAGATTATTGATGCACCTAATGGATACATTACCACAAAGATTAAATAAAAGATCTCATGAGGAGTGCTCATTAATCAACTATGTATGATAAATGTTATTACTCAGGAACAGCTTTACAAAGAACAATTATAAAAAGATATATACAGTACATATGTTGTTATGATTAAGTTGTACGATGGTTTAAATCATACCAATATATGTTCCATCACCATTCCAGTAGAGGTTGGTACTAAGTGCTTAGATATTACCTTATCTAATATTCCTACCTCTAACAATCATTTGATTAAGTTGGGATATCCTTGGATAAATTCAATAAAATCCATACTTTCTACAATCCGTAAGTGTTTGAAGTTCCCTCAGAATAGGCATATAATCACAATCAATCATATCCTTTATCAACCCTTAGAAAGATGTGAATATTTCACCCTTCATTTCTTTTGGCTTTAAAAATGTGAATCTTTGCAACCCCATCAAAACATCCTCTTCTTATCTTATTAAAAATTCAAACATGATAGGGTATTGGCCTTGAGTAATCCTAAAGATTCTTCACTTATGGATATGGATACCTCTCCTCAACATGGACCAAACCTAGAATTAAACATATTTGTATGATTTCTTCTATATATTTAGTAGTCCCACCTCCTACATATTATAAAGGTTTAAAAGGAAAATAACCAAAATATTATCTCTCATAGCCTAGAGAGGAATCTTTAGTTCTCCGTTCTACAAAAGAAGAAAATAAGCCTATGTTGATTGATCTCCAACCTTCCCAAGCTCTAAGTTGTACAAAGATAAATTGTAATGCAAGAGAACACTGTTAAAGACATTGTGTCAAGGCTTGTGATTTGTCTTTCCAAAAAAATTCCTCCCTAAGATTTCAAGTGCTATCTTGGTCTTATTTTCCCAATATGTTCCCAATCCTAGGGAGGAGATTTATCTTAGGAAACCACATCAAAATTTAAAATTGTCGATCTAAAATGGTTTTTATCCTTCATCTCCTTTGTGCATTATATATCTAATTGTTATCAATTTGGATGATGATGTTGATCCTAATAATATGGAGACTAATAGTTTAGATAATATATATGAGGTTATTGATATTAATCATGATCTACTTTCAAGACTTTTAAAATATTTGATCCTACATTTGAGTCATAAACAAAATTATTCATCATTGGATCATGTACCTTATTTGGAAGTTGTAGTATCTCCATCTATTGTTCTTTCTTTATTTCCTCTTGCATCTTGTCCACCATCCCTAAATGATGCTAATAAAGATTGGGAGGGGGATGATTTGCTTGACTATCTTCACTTGTGCAATAGACTCTTTTGTGTGTTTGATTGTATGTGACGTGTTCCATTGTGATGTAATGCTTGATATGTTTTTGTGTTATTTTAACCTAAAAAACATGATTGCAAATTTTCTTTTTTTTTTTTGGGAAATTTAACTTTGAAAAATCACTTAAACAAGTGCATTATGGGCTGATGAGATTAATGCATTAAATTGATTTTGACATTACAAATTCAACTTAAGTAATTTAATCTTTTCCTCAAAAAGAAGCATTAAACTTAACAAATACCATGATTTGATCACAAGGATCAACTACAAGATTTTTTTTATTATATTTCAAAATATTGCAAGTGTAACATTAGAAAACATATCTAGGAGCCAACTCGAAAGATTTGGTATTTTTGATTTTGAAACTTGCCTTAGAATTTGCAAAATATCAAGTTGTCTTTTTGTTATAGACACCTATATATGATAAAATATAAATTATTATTTCTCCAAAATTCAAAGGTTCAAGAAGAAGGTAAATTATATTAGAATTTCCTTTTGTAAGACTTGGTGCAAGTGAAATATAATGATTGATTAAAAAGGTAGACATGTCCCTATTCTTAATATTCATCATATCTATCTTCCTTGCCTCCATATATTTTATCCACACGCCATTAAAATTGTATAATTTTGATAACATTTTCATTGAATTTTACATATTCAAAATCTATTACCACCCTTAAGTATTTTTGGTATATTTCATGTATGACCTCAAAGGCATATATCTCATCAAAAAAAAAAATTTAGTTGAATTTTTTTTCCAATTAGTGAATATTCTAGATTATGGATTTTGAAATTGGTGAATATTATAGACCAAGGTCTATCACCCATTTTTCCAAATTTTATAGTTTTTGGTCCATATGTAAGTTAAGTTGTCATCAAATATTTGGACTATTCATACATATTTAATTTTTATGCTAATATCTTTGAAAGGTTCAAATGTATGTCCACCTATGCATTCACCAATACTAGCTAAATAGTTCAATACCATGATCGTGTAGGAGGACTAATTTTTCTAATCATGTTATAAGTTAGCAGTAATCAAAGGTCCATGATCACCTTGAAAATTGAAATATATCATTTTAATAACTGAGGATATTGGCCCAATTTTGCTCTACCATGCAAAAATCCCACTTAAATTTGCCAAAATTTAAGATCAAATTTTAAAATGCCCCATAGATTTCACCATGTATATATTTGTATAAATATTATCAAAAGTTAATAATTTTTTGACACATCCTATTCAATTTTTAGCTCTTGATAGTTAGTTAAGATCATAGGCAATTTTCTAAGTTACATGCATTTTTTTTTAACAGACTTTGACAAAAACTATTGGTAGGTAACATTTTTTTATAGTATCATAAGATTATTTATCCTCACACTTTGCAAATTTTAGTTCATTGTTACAAATTATTTAGTATAAAGACATTTAGTGCCTTAGGAATTAGTGTCCAGGGATCTATATTCGTATAATCTATAAATGTGATTCTATTTTTTTGCAATTTCTATTTCTTGAGAGATGTCGAGTAGCAAGAATCCTAAAAGTGTTAAAGGAGGCTATTAAAATACCTAATTAAAAATATAATGTCATAATTTGGCAAAGTTGGCAGTCTATCAAATGGAGGTATGACATCAGTAGTTACACAAAAAAATATTACATAAGATCAAACCTCTGAGGAAGATCAAAATGAGTTAAATGACTTAGATGCCAATGCCATAGATAAAATTCCATTGGAATTGGAAACATAGAGTAGCTAGAATAAGTCAATTGAGGTTGATGAAAATGTTGTAGTTGATGTAGAGGGTGTTGTTGGGAGTGAAATAGATAATGATTTTAAAAGTACATGAAAGGGAAAAGATAAGGAAAATCAAAATTGGGGCACAAGTGGGAAAGGACAAGGAGTTTTCAATTAGATTGGGTGTCAAGGTACCGATTCATTGAAGAAGTGCCAAATCCAAGCAAAGATGAACCTTCCATACAATGAAAGTGTATAATATATAGTTGGAAACTTAAAAGGGCCAACAAGTTGCAACTAAAATAGGACACCATAGAAAAGCATATCAATAAAGTGTATGAACAAAAAATCATAGAACGAATAATGTAAATATGTTAAGTATGAAAAAGATTATAAAAATTATATGCAAAGAGTAATAAATATTAAATGTGGAGGTTTTGTTGATGCAGTTTTTCTATTTGGCTTCTCTTGCCCTCTTTCTTCTCCCCCACGAGGAGGTGTTTATGTTATGGGATTTGGTTCTGCCTGATAGTTGCTGCTCTTGTGGAGATGCTCGTGGTTGAGGAAGAGGATGTTGTGAAAGGGGTCGTGCTTGGCTGCAATAGGGATATTTTAGATCGAGGTGGTTTAGCCTTGGATTCAAAAAAAAAAATTCTCCTTTTGGTCCATGCTTGCGGGGCTCTTCCTCCTGCTTCATTTTTGGTTGTGGGGCTACAGGGGGCCTTATGGCTTGTTTTAGTTTATTCCCGGTCTGCCCTCCTGCTCCTATTTCTATCACTCTTTTCTCAGCCATCTAGTTTATTTTTAATATTTTCTCTTGAGGTGGTCCCATCTCATATTGAGGTTGAGATGATGGGTATTAGAAATATACAGTTTCCTATTGAGGTGGAGACAGTGATTGTGATTCTTGTTGGCAGAAGTTGGAGGGAGGCCTTGTAGCTGCTGGCTCTTTTTTAACTTGGACCTAAGTGTGGGATCATTGTTCTTTTCACCCCTTTGCTCCTTATTGAGGTGGAGATGTTGAGGGATAGCATTTTCTCAGAGCCAGATGCTTCCTCTTGAGGCAGGTGATTTTTTGGTTGTTGGATCTTTTCTTTCAAGCTCTTTTTTGTCTTCTCCTATAGAGGTGGAGAGTGTAGTGGTTCTTTCTTGTATGTATGCTATCTTAATGAGGCCTCTATTTTAGCTCAAGGTGGTTGAGGGTACCACTTCAAAACCATTTGATGTGGTTCTAGGAGCCATTTCAAAACCCAGTTTTAAGGTTAGGGAAGCCTTTCAAAATCCCTTTGTTTCTTGTCAGCTTGTTTTATTCACCTTGTCTTATCTTGTTTGGCTAGTAGCTGATAGTTTTCAAGGGCCCAATATAGATTTTGGTTGTTTTTGGTTATGGGCTAGTCATTCTTTTTATTGTCTGAAGTCTTTGTCTCAAGTCAAGGGATTTAGAAACATCCTTGTTGTTTGGTTGAGGGCTTGCTAACCCTCATCATTTTCTCTTAAATTTGGGGCTATAGCCTAGTAGGTGTGGCCGACATGATTTGTATTGATTTTTTAAAAGTGTCTGGCTAGTTATTTCTACCTATGGCAGTGCTGGTGTTTGGTTGGATTTTGTCATCTTATCTATGTTTGGGCTATTGGTTTTCATGGTTTATTCTCTATGGCAGTGATGCACTGCAGGTTCTAGATCCTAGTAAAATTAGAGGGTTTCGGGTCCCTCCAAAACCTGTTGTAAGGGGTTTTGGGTCCCCTCAAAACCTATTTTTCCCATAATAAAAAACATAAAAGTCTAAAAGTCTTTATCTGAGTGTTATTTTTCATATTTTGACTAGAGGACTTCCTATGTCTAACTACCTTGACTATGCTACTTTATTAAATTTTATGAATATTCCTAGATTTTGTCATAGACATTACTCAATAAATAGTAGATTGGAAAGGACAAGTTGTCTTGTTGAGGTGGGAAAACAAGATGTACAAGAAAAAATAAAATATTCAGACTTTATTGCATTATCTTTAGATGAATTTATAATAGTATATAATAATTCTTGGATATCTATGCATGTGTATATCATATAGATGTGTGAATAGTTGAAAACAATGAGAGGGGGAGGGGGAGTGAATTAGTGGTCAATAAAAATCAATTCATTTTAAACATACATTATTTTAACACAATGGTGCCATGACACTATAACATATTATAACAAATCACAAAAATCAAATCAATAGAATCATAACTTATATCCACCATTAGAATACAAGAATCATATATCAATATCACATAGAACAAGTATTTGAGTGGAAACCCTAGAAGGGTATAAATCCACTATGAAAATAAACTTTATTGAGCCTCACTAGCCAAACCTCACTAGTTATAGTCAATACCTCACTAGAAAAACCTCATTGGTTACAACATATGCCTTATTGGCAATAAGAGCACCTACTCCATTTCCTCCAATCATATAAGAAATCAATAAAATATAGAGAGAGTTACTCTATGTCAATACAAATAATAGGTTAAATTTCTCTGCAATGAAATTGGGCATAAATAATATACTTATATCTCCATTAGTAATAAAATTCTCTATTCCATCAAACTATTCTCCAACATGGTTTTTCATTCAAGATCACCAAAAATCCTTATCATAAAAAAATATATCTATTATAGTAAATACATATATATACATTTTGTAGTATTAAAGTATTAACATTTTATTTAAGCCTTAATACCATCTATAGAAGAAAAACATCCTTTTCTTTTATACACATTCCAAAAAATATGAAACAAACTTCTTTATTTTTCAATCTTCAAAATCCTTGAGAAGTTAATAGAATATGTTACTTGTAGAGTTGAACTGGTAACTACAAGTCAAGTTCCTATAATAGGAACTAATCATTAGTGTTTAAAAAATAGATGAACTTCATTCTCTTGTATATTATCAACTTTAGACATAGGTATAGAGATCACTTTAATGATTAATGTCATTATCATCTAGTATTATAATATCTATTGTAATCATTATAGTTATTGTTCCTATAACTAGTTCTTGTCACAAATTCCTCTCGTGATGTAGATAGGTTTAAAATCTCACATTGTTTACCCTTGTTTACAAACTCTAACTATTTTTTCTACATTAATACGCCAAGAGAACACATCATTGATATATGCAATGCATCTTAATAATCATCAATAAACCTATTTTAAATAACATATGGCTTCAAATTTTTAATTATTTAAACTTTAACTCAAATTTTCTTAAGTGTTGAAATTCCTTTGTACTTGACATCTACTAATACATAAATGATCCATTGTACATTCAATAACTTTCAACATTGTTCAAAAAAATGAGAAGGTTCCTGGAGACTATGCTTACCATATGAAGTCAACGACAAACATATGCCAACAAACTTGCCCTTTGGCATTGATGTCAATATCTACAATAATTTTACTTTTACTCCCTCTATCTAAATACACTTCATGACTCTAACTACACACTCAATCCCTCTGTTAACTTGTCTAGACAATCACACTTTTTTCTTCTTTTTCCTTATCTATACTGCAACCTTCAAGCTTAGTTTAATGTGCAACTTCGTGTCATAGGCAACTGTAACTTTGAACATCATCAATAAAGACCAAAAATAACTATTGTACCACAAATGTAATCTATATTCTAAATAGTTATTGGTCTCATCTCCCTCTTTGACATCAATGACAATGGGGAGAAACATGAGGTTTCAAGCAAAAATAGGTGTAAAATACATACTTTCCCTGAAACCAAACAACTAGCTAATGAATTAGGAAATATAGGAGAAGGTTAGGACACCCAACTTCTATCTCAAACATTTGAATAACTCATTTTCTAAGGGTTTAGTGAAGATATCGACTACTTGGTCTACAATGGAAACATAAGTCAAATTAACTATATTGACCATCTCTCAAGAAATGATATCAAATGTTAATTTAATTATTTATTGAGTTCATAATATGGTTTTTATAAATTTTTATGCACTAGTGTTATCACATAAAATTGAAACCGATTTAGGAACTTCTACCTTCATGTCTTAAAGTGGTGCAGGAGCACCTTGGGGACCTAGGTATGGCCAATAGGATCAAAATTTTGGATCTCAATTTATTTTGTGTTATTTTATGAAAATAAGGATATTTGAGGAAATGTTTATGTATTGGGACCTAATTGTGAAAGTTTGAGGTCCTTTGGGCATAATTTGTAAAAGTTGCAAAAAGTTGTCAAGACAATTTTTGCAGCTTTGTAACAACTTTTTAAAAATATGGTTGAGAAGTTAGTTGTGGGTGGTTTGAGTTTAAAACCCACTTTTATGGGCATAAATATGCCTTAAGTGTGCCATCCAAGGTTGGGTTGGTTGATTTTTGAAGGTTTTTGCTAATGAAGTTGGAGTTTTTTGTGTATTCCAATATGTTGAAGACTAATTTTCATTACTTTTCACTATGAAATCCTTCCTATTTTTATCTAAAAACTATTGGGTGTGATATAAAAAGTAATGCATGAAAATTTTCCTTTTTTTTCAGTGAATTTCATTGTGATTTGAATTAGTTATCATCATTTTCCTAAAAACTATCAAAACCCTAGATAAGTGTATCCAGTGGCAACAAAACCATGTATTTTTGTTCATTCCCATATTAAAAAATCTTAAAAATAAGTGGCATTACCAATTTAAATATTTTTTTTTTAATGTTTCATGTCTTTTAGGGCTTCAAAACCGAATAACACATGCATATGAGGACTAAGTAGTCTGATTTTCTGAGTATATTAGACGTTATATGAGACTGAGGTTGAAGAAATTTTTGGAAAAACCAAATGAGTGGTCTTATGAAGATGTTGATGTTAGAAAGAGGGGTTTGAGGACCATATCCATCCTTTGAAAGATATTTGAAGTCATAAAAATAAGAAATACATCATGGGAAGAGGACTAGACCCTAATGCTTTGATTGTCACAATTTAATCATTGACATAAGGAGAATTTGACTTGCATGCTCAAGTGAATGGTTGGTCCATGTATTCTTTCTAAGAAAGTATTGAAGGATCCCTATAAAAAAATTTGAATATTTATAAATCCTAAAAAAGTGGAAATAACTTAAAATTATATGACTGACCTAAGTGTTGAGGCTGCTACAGTCATTCATATTCTACAACAGTGAATTTGGGAAGCCTTTCAATGTTGTATAAGCCAATCTTAGGGTGTGTCAAACTTGTATAATGTCTTCACAATCAATCCTAAAGATTTCATAGCCTTAGTAGCATTGAGTTTTACCATTTGACTATCTTGAGGCCAGTCTTACTTGTTAAGTATTGAACCATGTAAAAGGGAATGAAAGTGGTAATTTGAAAACCTAAAAAATGAATGTTTACTGTGATGTCTTAGCCTTAAAGATAACATGTAGACACAAGAAGATGTTGATACTCAAGGATAGGGGTGTCCAAGCCTTAGTGTAAAGGGCCTAAATCTATGGAGACCAATGTTGGAATTTACTCAATATGCTTAAAGGAGTTTTGTTTTGAATCTTGTAAGGTGGAAACCGGACATGTTATGATTGTCATTGTGATTCTACCCCTACCTCTGCATCAATTGGTATTAGAGAATAGGTATTAGATATTTTGAGGGAGATTGGTTGTAGCTTGCATAGAGGAAGGTTGGAAGTTGTAAAGTCAAGATGCCTCCTAGGAATAGTGGCACTGCTAGAGAGTTGCAAGAGTTAAAAGAGACACATGCAAAGTTGTTGAAGTCCCATAATGTTTTGTTATGGAGGATTTTTTCCCTTGAGTCTAATAAATTAAGATATGTTATATTAGATGGTGAAAGTGAATCTGAGGAAGAAGAGGGAGAAGGAGAGAATAAATGAGAGGAAGAACAATTAGACCCTGAGGAACAAAGGACACTTAGACTTCTAAGAGAAGTTAAAGGTGATGAACATAAGGTGAAAATTGAGTTGCCTATGTATGGAGAGAATTTCAATGATGAAGAGCTTCTAGATTGGATTGGAACTATGGACAATTAATTTGAATGTGAGGATGTTCCTAATGAGCAGAAGGTGAAAGTAGAAAAGAGAAAAACCAAGGGACATTCATTACTATGGTGGGCTATGAACAAGCTAAGAGGAGAAGGAGAGGTAAAGAAAAGATAGTTTGGGACAAGATGCTTGCTAAACTTAAAGGTGAGTTTCTTCCTAAATACTATTAAGTTCAATTGTATAAGAAACTCAAAGATCTAAAACAAAAAGAGATAGATGTTAAGACTTATACTAATGAATTTTATAACTTGACCATAAGATCAGGTAGAATGGAGGATGAGGTGGAAAAGGTTTCTAGGTATTTAGGTGGACTAATATTCAACATCAAAGATGAATTGATGGTGGAAAATCCAAAGATAGTTGAAGAGTGTTTTTAGTTGGACATTTGAGTGGAAGAGAAGATAAAAAGAAGGCAAGACAAGTCCATTAGAGGAAAAGGCAACAATTAGAGAGGTAGAGGATCCTTTGCTACATAAAAATAGTCCTATGAATAACAAGAATATGAAAGAAAAGGTAAAGAATAAGTCACTAATTATAGAGGTGGTTTTAGAGGAAGGTTTGGTGGGGGTAGAAGTTCCAATACATTCCCAGGAAGATGATATAATTGTAATGATTTTGGTCATCTAGCATTCAAGTTCCCTATAAAACAAGGATCTTCTTCAAGTAGAGGTGAAAAGAGAAGTGAAAAAAGAGTGGAATTGGTGGAAGAAGATGGAGATTAGAGTGTAAACTCTCCAATGCAATATGTTGCTCCAAAAGTGGGAGAATCATTTATGGTGAGAAGCACAATACTCAAGGAATCCAAGGAGAAGGATATGACACAAAGGAGGACTCTTTTCAAGACTACATGAAAATGAAAAAGGTAAGGTATGTAAGGTAGTGGTAGATTCAAGTTCTACTGATAATATGGTGTCTAATGAAATGGTAGATAAATAGAAGCTAGAGAAAATTCCTCATGAAATATCATATAGAGTGTCTTGGTTGAATTATTATTAGTCCATTTTTGTGAATGAACAATATTTGGTTGAGTTTAATATTGGTGAATATAGAGACAAGATTCTTTATGATGTGTTGCCATGAATTGTTTCCATTTGTTTCTTGGAAGGCCATGGGAGTTTGATAGGCATGAAATTTATGATGGTAGACAAAATACCTACACTACTGAAAAGGATGGAACTACTTTTACACTAATACCATTGCAAGAGACTATTAAGGGGTAGATCAAGGTAGCGAAGGTGATCATGTTAGGTAAGAAGGAGTTTGTCAAGTTTGAGGAGGATAACCATGAATAATGTGCAACCATTTCAAGGCTTGAAAATGTTAGGGAAGTAAGTATGGTGAATGATTCAATATGGGAGAGAGAAGAAGGAGATGTGGTGTCCAAGACAGATGAAGAGAAGGTCAATGATGCATTGCTTATGGTAGGACAATATTGGTTAGAGAACCATGATGTGATCTTGATAAGAACAATACCTTGTTCCTTGGTTCCAAAGAATATCAATGGACATTCATTTTTTGTCAAGAAAGAGGCCTGTGTAGCTTAAGAAGAAATTTTATTGGGGTAGAGAGTCTAAAGAAAGAGATGAAGGCAAAACATGGAGTGAGCCAAGGTAAAAGGCAAGGCCAAGTGAAGGAGTTTGAGTGTCATTCAAGCCTAAAGAAGAGAACAGTCCATGAAAAAGGTGGAAAGAGTATGTTTCCAGGTTTGAAAATAGATTCATCATCAGTTATAAAGGGGGAAAAGGTCAGGAAGTCTGTAGCAATACAACCTATAAAGGTGGAGCATGGTTTAGAGGCCAAAAAGTTCAAGTTTGCAAAGGAGGATACTAATATTCAATACCTAATCCAATGGAAAGGGTCACCAGATGAAATAAATTTAGAGAAAAAATAAAAGATGTGATAAAGCATACTTTTGTGTTGCAACATGGTACTCAAGGGACTTGAGTTCTCTTTTAGTCTGGGTGTTTGATGTAGGAGCACCCTAGGGACCTAGGTTTGGCCAATAGGGTCAAAATTTGGGTTATTTGTTTATTTTGTGTTCTTTTATGAAATAATCCATTTGAGGCCATTTTTTATGTATTGGGACCTAATTGTGAAAGTTTGAGGTCCATTGGGTACAATTTGTAAAAGTTGCAAAAAGTTGTCATTGTTGTAATGACAATTTTTGCAGCTTTGTAACAACTTTTTAAAAATATGGTTGGGAACTTGGTTGTGGGAATTTGGAGGTTGAAACTCACTTCTATGGGCATAAATATTATTTTGGCACACCATCCAAGGCTGGGTTGGTTGTTTTTTGAAGATTTTGCTAATGAAGTTGGAGTTTTTTGTGTATTCAGATACATTGCAGTTTGATTTTTATTACTTTTCATTGTGAAATCCTTCTTGTTTGCATCTGTAACCTATTGGGTATGATAGAAAAATTAATTTTTTAAAATTTTCCTTTTGTATCACTAAATTTTATTGGGATTTGAAGGAGTTATCATGTAATAGGGTTAACCTAGTTTGCTCGCACTTCACCTAGTTGGTGTTGCTCAATTCCACCAACCTCACTTGGTCTAGCTATGCTTCAAGACCTCCAAGTCCTTGTCAATCTCTTCTAGGAATCTCCCTTTTCCAATCTTAAGGTGTTTCCAACAAGTGTTTTGACTAGGAACTCTACCAATTCAATATGCTTCCCATATACTCAATCTTGCACCCTTGACAACAACTTCTCAACTTCTCACTTTTCACCCCCATACTGTTATGAGACATTGTAGAGGTTTGGAGGTGGTATTAACAATTAAATGAGATCAACTAGGTCCATTTGAGGTTTTTCAATCTTCAATTCCCTTATGGATTTCATAAAATTGCTTAGAAATAGGGCTACAAGGATGAGCCCCAATTAGGCCTCCTAAATCTAGTTTTTAAGGGTTTTGAGCAAATCCGTCCAAAAGCCCCAACAATAAGGTATATGATTCTTCAATCACTCAATAATCCTCAAGATATTTTTCTGGCTTTAGTCTCCCAACTTTCCATACAATGCTCGAACCCAAAAAATGGGGTTTTGTTAGGGTTTCTAGGCTTCAACTAGCTGTGACTATTCAACAAAGGGGTAAGTAAGGATATGGAATAAGGTTTTCAAAGCTTATTCTCTCAATTGGAACTCTGAATGGACCTATCCTTCAATTCCAAATGCTATATTTTAGGTTTTGAAGTCACCCCTGCAATATACATCTAGTTTACACCTTGTTTTCTCTAGCCAGGTTGCTCCTGGACTCGCATAGGACAACATGGTAACAATAGTTGCCTTCATTTTCAGTGCTCCTCCCTACATATATACAATATACATTGGGTTTCCAACCATGTCCCAATAGGTTGTGAATTTTCCATAGTGGAATTTTATGGGGCACCCATTTTTACATAGTTTGCTATTTACAAGCCAAAACTGGCCGTCTAGAAACAAAATAGTAAATACACTAACAAAACTTAACAAAAAAGCATGAAATTGATATAAAAGTAATAGGAAACAACAAGGAACCCAAAACCAATCTTGGAACAATGGTTTTAATCCATTTCTAGTGACTATTCAAAGCAAAACAAAAGATAATAGTGTCAATAGTCTGAAAATGAGTAGTTTCAGATTGTCAAACTCAAAATACCATGCATGTAACCCTTGTCTCCATAAAAAAGAGGTTTTATATAGTCATCTCCATGTGTGGAGGCATCTTCAAGCAATGATTCAACCCTAACTTCACCGGTAGCTAGTTTAGGACAAATTTTGTCATGACATCTTTTACAATTGTTCAAATCTTGCCTTTCCAACTTAGAAAACCTATCACATATCATCATTCATGTCTTTTTCAACATTCCTAAGACTATTTTAAACCTCTCTAATTCTCTCAAGAAGTTATGCCTCTTTTGATCATCAAGAAGGCAATTTAACCTCTCAAACTAACACCTACTCACAAAGTGCAAACCTAGAAAGAAAACTAACTCAACTAGGCCTACACTTGACTCAAACCAAATATTACACACCACTTTTGACCCTCCTAGAGTCCTTATTAGAAACCTAAATTGGCTAAGGTCAGTACAAGCCAAAATTGTATGACTATGAGCCTAAGTCCTAGGTGCTCGTGCACCATTCTCCCAAACAAAAAGAAGTCAGGTTACCTCTTTTGGGATCAATTTCTGATCAATGTCAAACTTCTTGAAATATGTCTCAAGCACCCATGTATCCTCTGCATCATCCATCCCATGCCACTTAACTAGGTGCTCCCAATAAGTTTGGTGTCAAGTCTTTTTAGTGACCCTTGAACTCATTATCTTCTCAGCCTTTGGATTTGGTTTTGCTGGTACTTGAAGGTTATTTACATCACTTGATACCTCTAAGTGACTATAATCTAAACCTCAATTTGGTCCTTTGTAAGCAACTAAGTCTTCCACATTGAAGATTGGGGACAATGCTATATCCTTGGGTAGTTCCAGCTTGTATGCATTTTCTCCATACTTGGCTAGAATGGCACATGGACCCACCCTTCTCATCTGCAACTTATTAGGCACTCCTTGCTATAGCCTTGCCTTGTTAAGGTGCACCATGCCAAGATCACCTACTTGGAACTATAGGTTCTTCCTTCTCTCATCAACCTTTTTCTTGATCTTACTTGTTCTCTCCATCAATGCTTGCTTGACTGATTCATGTACGTATTTCATTTACTAAGAAAAATCTTCAGCATATCCACTCCTTGTTTCTACATTTCCTAAGTCTCTTATCTCTAGAATACTCCTTGGGTGAAGACCATAGACCACCTCAAAAGGACTCTTTCCTGTGGTTCTATTTATAGTGTCATTGTAAGTTATCACATGTCTAACCATACTCCTTGGTAAGGCACCTCAATAGGTTTCCTAAGCTGCTATTAACCACTTCGGTCTACCCATTTGAAACAATGCTCATGGGTAAACCATGTATCCTTATCACTTCCTTGAAGAACAAATGATCTATATGACATGCATCATGAGTGGTCTTGCAACGTACAAAGTGGGCCATCTTACTAAACCTGTCCACTATGACATAAATGTTGTCAAATCCCTACTTTGACCTTGGCAAAACCACTACAAAGTCCATACTAATTCATTCCCAAGGTCTATTTGGTAATGGAAGAGGTTGGTATAAACTAGCATTTGAGGATGTACCCTTGGCCTTTTAACACACAAGACAAGTTTCCACATAGTTTTTGACATCTTGAGTCATCCTAGGCCAATAGTAATACCTTTAGACAAACTCTTGAGTCTTGTTGACTCCAAAATGACCACTAAGACTACCATTATGCTTCTCTTGTATGAGATTTTCTCTTAATGAACCTCTAGACACACAAAGTTGCCCTCTTCTAAATAATAATCCATCTTGCAAGGTAAAATCAGAAAACTCACTATGAAAATGATTTTGATACTCTTTGCATATCTTGTAGGTGTTTGAGAAGTATTCATCATTTGGTTATAGGTCTTTAAAACTATCAATACCCATGCTTCTTAATTGGATTTCTTGGTCTATCAAGATTCTTCTACTCAATGCATCAGCAACCCTGTTTAGTTGTCCCTTTTTGTGCTTAATTCTAAATGTGTAGGATTGCATGTATTGTACCCACTTCATGTGCTTGTGGTTGAGCTTTTCTTGTGATTTTAGGAAGCTTAAATCTTGATTGTCTGTGTAGACTACAAATTCCTTAGGAAGGAGATAGTGTCTCCACTTCCTCAAAGCTTGCACTAATGCATATAAATCCAAGTCATATGAGGAGTATTTCCTCTTAGCATCACTTAGCTTCTCACTATGGAAAGCTACTGGTCTTTCTTCCTGACTTAGGACAACACCTATTGCAACATTGCTTGCATCACATTCCACTATGAAGAGTTTCTCAAAACTAGGCAACACCAAAACTAGTTGAGTGGCTATCCTTTCTTTAAAGGTTTCAAAACCTTTATTTTCTTGTTCATTCCACTGAAACTTTGTCTTCATTCCACCTCTAATAGTGTCCAACATTGGTGCACATATAGCATTGAATTGCCTAATGAATTTCCTATAATATTGAGCTAGACCATGGAAGCTTTTCACCTCTATTGCTGACTTAGGAGTCGGCCAATTTACTATGGCTTCAACTTTGCTAGGATCCATCTTGAGATTTCCATGTGACAACACAAAACCAAGATAAATCAACTCCCACTTCATAAATTCACACTTGCCCAAGTTTATGGTTAGCTTTTCTTCATAGAATCTTTGAAGTACAACTTGCAAATGCTTAACATGATCTGCCCTATTCTTACTGAAAATGAGAATAACATCTAAGTACACCACCACAAATTTACCTATAAAGTCCTTCAACACCTCATTCATGAGCCTCATGAAGGTGCTTCAAGCATTTGATAAGCCAAATCACATTACAAGCCATTCATAAAGACCCTATGTTGTCTTGAATGTTGTTTTCCATTCATCACCCTCCTTAATCCTTATTTGGTGGTATCCACTTTTAAGGTCAATTTTGGTAAAGTATTTGGATTCCCCTAAACAATCCATTAGGTCCTCTATTCTAGGAATTGGGAACCTATATCTTATGGTGATTCTATGTATATCCCTAGAGTCAATGCACAATATCCACATACCACCTTTCTTTGGGGCTAAGACAGTAGGTACAACACATGGGCTAATGCTTTTCCTAATTAGGCCTTGGTTTAAGAGCTCTTGAATTTGTTTAGCAATTTCAACATTTTGTTGGGGAGTCATTTTGTAGGATTCTTTGTTAGGTAATGAGGCTCTGGGTATGAGATCAATTTGATGGCTTATGTCTCTTTTAGGAGGCAAGGTGGCTAGTTGACCGTCACTCACAATATCTTTGAATTATTTCAATAGGTCTTGAACCTCTATTGGCAAATCTGGCTTATCTTTCTTGTCTTCCTCTTTAGGTTTCATCGCTAATGCAAACCATGTACCATCACCTTCCTCTAGTGTCTCCAAGAACTATTTTTCACTCACCAAAAGGACATTAGGACCTACTGCTCTCTTTTCACCATCTTCAAGGATAGATTGTATCTTGAATGTGACTCCATCTTCCTTGAACAAATATGCATTCTTGGCTCCATCATGAATATCTTGTCTATCAAATTGCCATGGTCTTCCTAATAGAAGATGGCATGCATCCATAGGTAGGACATCACATATCACCTTGTCCTTATACCTCCCAATGGTAAAATCCACCCATGATTGCTCATTTACCAAGACATGTTGGCCTTTATTCAACCAAGTGACTCTATATGGGTTGTTGTGAGGAATCCTCTGCAACTTGAGCCTACTCATTGCCTCTTCTGACACAATGTTGTCTATTGACCCTAAGTCAATTATCACCTTACAAACTTTTCCCACAATCTTGCATTTGATTCTAAATAGTGATCTCCTTTGGCTAGGCTCTTCCTTGACAAGTTCTTTGATCAAAGTTCTTCTTATCATTAGGCTATCACCTACCTCTGATTCTAAAGCCACTTCTGAAGTCTTACTACTTGAAGATTCTTCTTGAAGGTAGTTTACCCTTCTCTCACCACTCTGTGATAAAGATCCCTTCTCTAGACATAGATATGCTAGATGTCCAAGCTGATTGCAATGGTAACATTTCATTGAGGCAAAATATGAGGAACCCCTGCCTTGTCCACTAGTTCTTCCTCTAAAACCATTGTTTGACCCCCTTCCTCTACTAGATCCTCCTCTATTTGAACCAACTTCTTGCTGCTCAGTGAGATTAGACTCACCTTGTGTTCTTTTCTATGAATTTCTTCCTCCAAAGCCTCCCCTATGGCCTCTATTTTCTTTTCCTATACCTCTGCCCCTACTAGTACTTGAATCATGTTTCCTTTTTAGTTTTTCTTCCACTTTAAGGGCAAGCTGGTAGCTTGGATGTACTTTCTTTGGGCTCAATAGACTGATTTCCTCTTGGATATTCTATCTTAGTCCATTTAGATATCTAGCTACTTTAAGGCTTTCTTCTTCCACAACATGAGACCTAAGACTAAGTTTTTCAAACTCCTCCATATAACCACTTACATCAAGGTATTTTTATCTAAGGTTTTGTCTTTTCCTATGGATCTGCACTTCATAGTCACCAGGGAGATAAGCTTCTTTGATTTTGACTAACATCCCTTTCCAAGAAGAGATGGGGGTTTTACCTTCTTCCTCCCATCCTACACAAATTTCCACCATGTGAGAGTGACTCCCCTCATCCTAGACTTGGCCACTTTGACTCTTTGAGCTTCAGTTATACCTTCACATTCAAAATGGTTCTCCATGCCCTCTATCCATTCTAGAACCACTTTTACTTCCATCTTACTAGTGAACAATGGCAATCCTTCTAGTGATTTACCAATCAAGGCTTTCAATGCCTTTAGAAAAGGTTCATGTCCAAAATAGGATCAGGTTAAGGCACTTTTTCTATTTTTGACACCTCTTTACCCTTCCCTTCTACTCCTTCAACCTTTACCAACACTTAATTTGCCTTGGTTTCAATTACATCAAGCTTACCTTCCAATTTTGCCAATTTGTCCTTCAGGAGCCTATTCTCCTCCTCCTGATCATCCACTTTCTTTGCCAACTTTGCATTGGTCACGATATTTATATTGTCTCCAATAGACTCTTCAAATTCTAAGGACATCAACTTTTACCTAGCCCAAATCTTATAGGCTCTGATACCAATTTGATAGGGTTAACCTAGTTTGCTCACACTTCACCTAGTTGGTGTTGCTCAATTCCACCAACCTCACCTGGTCTAGCTATGCTTCAAGAGCTCCAAGTCCTTTTAAATCTCTACTAGGAATCTCTATTTGCCAATCTTAAGGTGTTTGCAACAAGTGTTTTGACTAGGAACTCTACCAATTCAATATGCTTCCCATATACTCAATCTTGCAACCTTGACAACAACTTGTCAACTTCTCACTTTTCAGCCCCATACTGTTATGAGACATTGCAAAGGTGAGGAGGTGGTATTTACCATGAAATGAGATCAAATAATCCCATTTTAGGTTTTTCAATCTTTAATTCTCTTATCGATTTCATAAAATTTCTTAGAAATAGGACTCTAAGGATGAGCCCCAATTAGGCCTCCTAAATCTGGTTTTTAAGGATTTTGAGTGAATCAGTCCAAAAGACCCTATAATAAGTTATATGATTTTACAATCACTCATCAATCCTCAAGATATTTTTCTAGGTTTAGTCCCCCAACTTTCCGTACAGTGCTCGAACCCAAAAAATGGGGTTTTGTTAGGGTTTCTAGGCTTCAACTGGTTGTGACTGTTCAACAAAGGGGTAAGGCTAAGAAATAAGCTTGTCAAAGCTTCTCCTCTCAATTGGAACTCTAAATGGACCTATCCTTCAATTCCAAATGCTATATTTTAGGTTTTGAAGTCACCCCTGCACTATACATCCACTTTACACCTTGTTTTCTCTAACTGGGCTGCTCCTGGACTCGCCTAGGACAAGGGGGTAACAATAGTTGCCTTCATTTTCAATGCTCCTCCCTGCATATGTACAATATAAATTGGGTTTCAAACAATGTACCAATAGGCTATGAAGTTTCCATAGTGGGATTTTATGGGGCACCCACTTTTACATAGTTTGCTATTTACAAGCCAAAACTAGCTGTCTAGGAACAAAACAGTAAATACACTAACAAAATTTAACAAAAAAACATGAAATTAATAGAACAGTACTAGGACGCAATAAGGAACCCAAAAAAAATATTGGAACAATGGTTTTAATCCATTTCTAGTGACTTTTCAAAGCGAAAATAGAAGATATCAGTTTCAACAGTCTGAAAATGCATAGTTTCAGATTGTCAAACTCAAAATACCATGCATCTAACCCTTGTCTCCATACAAACAAGGTTTTATATATTCATCTTAATTTTTAGGGGCATCTAAGGGAAATGATTCAACCCTAACTTAACCACTAGCTAGTTTAGGACAAATTTTGCCATGACAACTTGAAAAGTTGTCATCTCATCTTTTACAATTGTTCAAATCTTGCCTTTCCAACTTAGGAAACCTATCACATATCATCATTCATGTCTTTTTCAACATTCTTAAGACTATTTTAAACTTCTCTAATTCTCTCAACAAGTTATGCCTCTTTTGACCATCAAGAAGGGAATTTAACTTCTCAAACTAACACCTACTCACAAAGTGCAAACCTAGAAAGAAAACTACCTCAACTAGGCCTACACTTGACTCAAACCAAATACTGCACACACACTTTGGACCCTCCTAGAGTCCTTATTAGAAATATTACTTGGCTAAGGTCAGTACAAGCCAAAATTTTAGAAGGACTATGAGCCTAAGTCCTAGGTGCTCCTGCACGATCATCATTTTCCTAAAAATAGTCAAAACCCTAGATAAGGGTATCAAGTGACAATAAAATAATGTATTTTTGGTCATTACCATGTTAAAAACTCTCAGAACTGAGTGGGATGACCAATTTAAATATGTATTTTCATGTTCCATATCTTACAGGGCTCCAAAACCAAATTGAACATGCATATGAGGACTAAATGGTCTGATTTTTTGAGTATATCAGACCTTATATGACATTGAGCTTGAAGAACTTGTTGGAAAGACCAAGTGAGTGGTCTTTTAAAGAGGTTGATATTAGAGAGAGGGGTCTAAGGACCATATTCATCCTTGGAAAGAGATTTAAATTAACAAAAATAAGAAATACATCATGGGAAGAAGACTGTCCTAATGCTTTGATTGCTATAGTTTAATCAGTGACATAAGGAAAATTTGACTTACAAGGTCAAGTGAATGGTTGGTACATGTATGGTGTAAGATAAAGGAGTTAAGGAGCCCTATAAAACCTTTGAAAGTGTTAGATATCCTTAAAAACAAGAAATAAATTAAAATTATATGACTTCCCTAAGTGTTGAGGCTACCACAGTCCTAATTACTAGTCACTCATATATTGCAGCAGTGACATTATGAAGCCTTTCAACATTGTATAATTCAATATTAAGGTGTGTCAAACTTGTATTTAATGTCTTCCCAATCAACCTTTAAGAGTTCATGGCCTTAGTAGCATTGAGTTTGGCCATTTGATGATCTTGAGGGCAGTCCTACTTGCTAAGTATTGAAATTTGTAAAAGGGAATGAAAGTGGAAATTTGGAATCATCAAGAATGAATGTTTATTTGTGATGTCTCAGTCTTAAAGATAGCATCTACACACAACCACGTGTTTATATTCAATCATAGGAGTGTTGAATCCTTAGTGTAGAGGGCCTAAATTTGTGGAGACCAATGTTGGAGTTTAGTCAATATGCTTAAAGGAGTTTTGTTTTGAATCTTGTAAGGTAGAAACCTTACATGTTGTGATTGTCTTTGTGAATCTACCCCTGCCTCTGCATCCAAAAGGGTTGGAATCATCTAAATAATTTGAGTACAACATGAAGTAGTAACAATATAATCTACCTTGGCTATTGATAGAGACATCAATTATTTATTTTTTCTATGCCATGCTACAAGCCTATCACCCAAGAACAAGGTTGCACCATTAGTACTCTTCCCATCATCAAGAAAATTTGCCCAATCAACATCAATATAGGTAATTAAAGTAAAATCATTATGTCCAGGATGCCACAATACATAGTCTAATGTTCCTTTGATGTATCTAAAGATCCTCTTGAAAATATTTACATCAGACTCTTTCGGAGAGAACTGAAATCTTGCTATCAAACACACTGCTTGCATAATATCAAGCTTAGATGTTGTAAGATATAATGAATACCTATCATAGATCTATAACTAGTTTTATCAGAATTAGGTGAGTCATCAACCTTTCTCAATTTATACCCAATTATCATGGGTGTACTTAGTGATCTAAATTCATCCATCTAAAATCTTGCATCTCTTTTTCATATTCAGTTTGAGATAGAAATATACATTTTTCAAGTTGAGAGATCTGTAATCCAAGAAAGAAGGAAAATTATCCAAGCAAGGACATTTCAAATTCTAATTGCATGAGGTTATTTGCACATATCATCATTGTTGCAACCAAATATAATGCCATATACATACACTTCTACAACAAGTAGATCCTCACCTTGTACTTTTACATATAGATTGTTATTCACGCCTTCTCTAGTATATCCTTATGTGAATAGCTACTTATACAACCTATAGTACCAAGCTATAGGGAGCTTGCTTCAACCCATATAAGATTTTTTCAACCTATATACATAATCATGACTATCTTCACATATGAACCCTTTAGGCTGCTCCATATAGACTTCCTCATCAAGACACCCATTACGAAAAGCTATCTTAACATCTATTTGGTATATTTTGAGGTTTTTGTAGCTTTAAAAGATAAGAATATTATTATCACTTCAAGTCTAGCCACATGTGCAAAAGTATCACCAAAGTCAATACCCTCACCTTCAAAGTACCCTTTACAAAAAAGACTACCTTTATTTTTTACAACCTTACTATTTTCATCCTAATTGTTTTCATACACACATTTTGCTCCTATAGCATTATTGTTTTTGTTTACTCTCCTCACCAAATTTTCATTTGCCACCACTAGTCTCAAAAATCACCTCATGAATATCATATATCACACTATCAACCTTTAGCCTCCCTTCAAAACTATACTTTGTTATTTCCAAAGTTCCTTAGACACCCGTTCTCCCAGTTCCTCTTGTACTTGTGTCAACTCAAGTGTTAGTCGATGAATCTTAGTGGTTTAGAATTGTCTTTAAGGTTCCTAAGTTCTAAAAAGACTCAATCTCATTATCCTTATGATGATGACAAATACCTATCAGTTGATTAGTCAACTTGGGAACTTTGATGTCACTTCAACTGATGTTCAAGTGCCTAACCTTTCTAAGCGGCCGATACTCCTCTAAAAGAAATGCATCATACTAAGTAACAAAGGAAGTCATATTTGCATTGAGACATCATGGAATTTGATAACTTATGAAATCATGCTTTGAAATCATTAATTTGCAAATCATTGCGCATAACACTATTTCCAAGACCTAATCCTATGAAGATTTGAATGTAAGTCTTTGTAGTGGCTCATTAAATAGTGGAAGACATGAAAAGGTGGTGGCATGAGTCATAGCATTTAATGATGTCATTTCTTAGAAAAGGAACTTAATATGTTTTCACTTTCCCATTATAAGCTTCCAAGTTGGTCGAAGTAACATATTAACATGAATTATTCTTCTGAGAATGGTTCTACTCCATAATGATCAATTTCCTATAGATAACTCTGATTTTAATTTGCTAGAGAATGATCAAGGAGATATTATCCTCATATTATATTCTCTTCCATGAAAGAAACAAACTTGTTTTGTAAGGTATAGGGAGATAGTGGCAATGCTAGGAAAGATAAAAAGGCAAGTTCATAATCACAACCACCCATTACAAGAAGAAATTATTGCAGCTGAAATTCTTGGCAATTAGTCCAACAATTGAGTGCTGAGAAATGGTACTTTGAGGAGACGACGTCACATTGATAATGCAACTAGATACAAAATTCACTAAAAATATACAAGAAAACATACTTGTTGAGTTGAAAAACTTGTCTTTCCAAGTAAAACTTATATTAGGAAGCTATTTTCTTTAATATATAGCAATAGGAAGAAAATTCAAAGGAAGGACAAATCCCCCTTATACTTTGATGGATGAGTGAGAATTGATCGATTATCAGTTTTGTTGTTTTTAAATGAAGCTTTCAAAAGCGACTGCATGCTTTTCCTTTTTAGGAACATAGTTTAATATGCAGAAAAATGAGACTTTGTGCTTTGAAAGTGATTCTAAGAATGGGAACTATATGAAGCTTTTTATTCATGCATGTTCTTCTGGTTAACATTTACTTTGAGATTTACAATCATTTCATTGAATTCGGCTTCCTATTATGTTATGGATGTATATATTTTTAGAACTTTGAGTCTTGATGCATTGACATCATTTGAGAAGTATATCTATCAATTTCTTGAGTCCATTTATTATGCGTTATGAATGGATAAAATTTGTGTCACCTATCTCATGTTTTATATCAACTTTGTTCTCTTCTTTTATTTTGTTTTTTGTGTTTTCCTTTCCTACTTTTTGGTTAAAAGAATACTTTTTAAAAACCCAAATTATATCATAAGAAGGAGTTGTAGCTCTAATATTCAAAGGAAAATTACTAATTTAATTAGTAATTTTTGTAACTATTTGTTGCATATTTGTCTATAGTAAAAGGGCACAAAGTTTTGGATTATCTTCCTAAGGGACAAATTTGTACGCAAAGATATTTTTGGTGAATCCATTAGGGCCAATGAATAATGGAGAAGAATTGTGTTTTCCCTTTAAAATAAGGCTAGTAACAATTTTCATTTAAAGGACCTCTCAAAAGTGGTGGAATACCAATCAAATCGAAGAAACCCACCTTAGAGATGGGTTGCACTAGTGATTCAAGAAATTTTGACTTCAGAAAAAGAAATCTTCTATGCATTATACGATGGCAATAGAGAAATTTTTTGTAGGGATAAACGAAATAAGCTGCTCCTATCTAAGGATAACATATCTATGTCTTTGCTAAGGGGTTTGATAATAGGTTTTATTTGGTTAAAGAAACTAAGCATGAGATTCAATAGTTACTAGCAATAGTCAAAGTTATTAATGTATCCAAAGAAAAATCTAAGAAGGAAAATCTTTTCTCCAATAAAGTACAAGATTCTACATTTTATAGAATAGAAAAGAAGTTAGAACCTCTACTAATATGTGCACAAAAGGATGACATCGAGCAACCATACTTTCTTCTGAACAAAAAGACTTCAAGAAGATTTCTATCCCAAGTTGGTGCATGCACATACCTGATGATGAATTTTGATGTGGTGTTATGGGTAAATTTGGTCACATCACTAAAGTTAACATTGACCGATTTTATTCTGATGTCATGAAAAATGCATTTAGAGAATTCGAGGGAAGATTCTTGAGTTGAGCTCCAACTGTGAAAGTTCTTGATTTAACACCTATTCAAGATGAGAAGAAACCAATCGAAGGAATGGAAAAGTTAGTGTGCACATGTCTCAATAAAGCTAATAAGGTTAAAAGTATCAATGATTTGGTTTCTTTTTCTTATAGTTATGATGATTTTCTTAATATTAGAGGAGAAGAGAGTGTCCCTATAAGATCTGATCCCATGCTCGAAGAATGCAACATCTTTGGGTCAAGAGGAAAAGAATGTGTAGAAGGAATGTTTGATTTCTTATATCTCCTTTGATAATGCTAGGTGTCTCTTTTGAAATTTGACTCACCCCTATGATAAGCCCTTTTTAGATGAAAAGGAGAATGATATCTCTAATACAGTTCCTAGCTAACCTATGGAGTACGATAAGGATACATTTTGGTTGCCCTAGGAGCTCTACAATGAAGAGAGGTTTTTCAAACATGGATTTTATTTTCACCTCATCAGTTTGAAAATTGATCTTGCAATAGTCACATGGAGGTACCATTTCGAAATCAAATTAGGTAGCCTATTAGCCTCCCCCCAATTTTCATTAAAATTTCAAACTCGGAGGTTGCCTTTTGGTGTTTCTTTCCTCTTTCAGTCATATATTTCCTTTCTTTGAACTTAAGTCATTGAACCTTTTAAAGTTCAAGGTTCAAAGTTCAAAATGTTCTTTAAAGAATTTTCTTCGCGACTTTATTTTATGGTAAAGCGAGCGCTTTGTTATAATTTGTATTGAACTTGCACCATTGAACCTTTTTGGTTCAAGGTTCAAGGTTCAAAGTCAGTCATGCATTGGTTTTTTCTTTGCTCATTAGCTGAGATTTGTCTTGTGGCATAGTCGGTGTTTTGTGTTGCTCTCTATTATTTATCAATATTAAACTTGAACCTTTGAACCTCTTGGTTCTTCGTTGAAAGTTCAAAGTTTGAATTCTTAAAGACTGAATTTTTATGTAGAATTGATATATGCATCATAAAGTGAATGTGGTGGCATGAAAAGAGAATATTCCAAAGAATTCAAAATATTATTCTAAAATTATGACAAGCAATCATGATAATTTGTGAGTATGTGATGGAGTGATCTCAAATTAAATGCATTTCGGCTATATGTCAAATCAGGCATTAACTCACATGAACTTACTTAATTAGTACAACCAGCTAAGTCTTGAGTGTCATTTTGTCTATCTTTGTTGCAAAAACTAGCAATTTTTTTTAGAATTTTCTCAGTAGTAATGCAAGTGGGAAAAATTGGACGTAGTGTATCTGCACATAGAAGTTTTCTAGGAATTTTTTGTTGAGATCAAGTTAGTTTCAGTCATTCTCTCTTCTATTGTATTTTCTTATTCTGGAAGCTAGATGTTGTTTGTTCCCCTTTGTTATGTATAAAAATTCATTGCATTCCTCTAATTGTTTGTTTAAAATGAGAGGGGCTATAATGGGGCCTACTCTGCCAAAATTAGGCTGCACTTCTTGCCTAGTTAGTTCACTCCCAGAGATGGCAGATACCCCATTAGCCCTAGCGGATCTCTCTGATTTTCTTGAGAGAGCCAAAAATTAAGCTCACAATTCAATGATGGAGAGAATAGTGAAGAGTGGTTTGATTAAGGATGTTGCATTTCCCATTTCTACACCACGCACAGAGTTAGTATTGGAATGTATGAATAGGTATGATGCAGAGCACAGGTGTATAAGGAATATCAATGGCGAAGTGTTGTTAAAAATTGAGGAGACTTTAATGGCAGCCATGGGTATACCTCATAAGGAGTTATATGAGGACTAGACTATTGGCACATCATACTCATTATTTTCTAAGAAGAAGAGTACTTATTAAAGTGTGATTGCCTAGAATTGGTTACTGAAAATTCAAAACGGGGGGTCCAGGTTGCCAAGGCCGCTTACTAGAGAACACTTCATAATAGAGGTGCAGGGCATTATCATTCTATTGAATAGGTTAAAAGGAAATGTCCATGTCTTCTACTGGGAAGACTAGATGTACTTCTACATCCAAGTCATGCTGAACAAAAGTGTCTACTTGCATTGGGGGTGGTTAATTACAGAAAGATTGCACAAGAGTCTGAATAGGTTTGCAAGAATGAGTGGTTTATTTATGTCTTCATATTTGTCTTATATGCTTGCATGTACCCAGGATTTAAATGGACTATATCATGAACCCTGGATTGATGGAATAAAGGTATATGAATATTACCCTCACCTGCAAGAACAAAGATATCAAGAGAATTTTATGAGATGGAATGATATTTTTGCAGGGAGATTGATTTACAAATTGTAGGGAAACACAAATAAGAGGTTGACAATGTAGGCAATGGAATTCATCAACATTTATGGTAGTTACTTTATCCAATTCCCTTAGTTCATTTATATTTGAGTTGGTGGTTTTCAGGGTGAACCTTTCAGGTTACCTTGGTTTGTTTTGGATAGTTATGTTTTAATTGAAGTATGTCGTCAACTAGCATACATTGACAAAAAGAGTGGAGGGAAGTCTAGGGTGGTATTTCCTATAGAACTTGGTCACTATAGCTATGCATATATTTCAGACGCATTGAACCTTGAACTTGAATTCAAAAAGTTCAAGTTCCAATTGTATGTTGCCAGATACAAATTTGATAGTCAGACATTTTCTATAGAGAATTTAGAGGTTGGTAGTGATTTTCAGCATGAACCTCAATTAGAGGATTATTTGGAGAACTGTGTTCATGAGTTCAAAGTTAGAAGAAGGTTGTGGTCAAGGTTCATGGTTCAGCAAATTGTCACAATGGGCTTATCTATGAATGTTTTTGGGGTGCAAGAAGATGGAGATGAAGAAGTAGTTGATCGCGAGTTTGATGAAAGGATTCAAGGACAATCTATCCCATAAATTGATTGGAATAGGGAAGGGGATGATAGCATCCAAGCCAAAACCTTTAATGTGATCAAAAGAATAGAAAAATGGTTGAAAGATGGTCGCTTCAAAAAAAAGCCTATACCTGCACCTAAGGATAAGAAAGTTAGTTGAACTTGTGTGGCTTCCCAAACATCTCTTCCTTCTTCTAACGTTGTTGTTGATATTGTGGGTGAAGGGAAATGGAGGACGGGGAAGGCCAAAATTTCAAGTCTAGGAGAGTCTTATATGGGTTCCACCTCTGCCCGCGTTACCATATCACATAGTAAGAAAGGTAACCAAAAAACCCTGGCAAGTTCACTGGTATTGAACTTAGATTCTAAGGAAGAAACTCAAGAAGCAATGGATACTTAGATGCAAGACCAACCCATCAAATATGTTGTAGATAAAGGAAAGGAAATCTTTAAACCTGAGGATTCTGGGAATACCATGGTTGTTATCACCATTAACAAACAATTACCATTACCAAGGGAAACATCAACCACTCCTAAGTGGCTGAGTGCCTCACTTACTAAAAAGAGGAATGTAATTCCTATTTTAATCTCAATGGAGGATATGGTTAGAAAATGCTTGGGAAGGACTTCAAAGTCCAAAAGACTCAAAATAGAAACCATGATTGATGTGGATGAGAAAATGAGACACTGGGTTGCAGAAGTGGCTAGACCCCCGACAGATAAGGAGGTTGAGAATATCACTAAGAAAGATTTTATCATTGAAAAGATTGATCTAGGGGTAACTTCTCGGGCTACTGATGTTAAACATTTGGAATCTTCAACAAAATGAATCCTCACCAGGACTTAGAAGGATCAAAAAGACAAGAATGAGATGAAGCAGATTATAATATAGATGGCTCATTATATCAATGCTATCCAGAATCCAAATCCCCAGCCTCTTTCCCAAGTTTATTTATCATTCAATTTGAAATCACCCATGAACCAGAAGTTACTTGATCAGGTTCAAAGGAGTCAAATGATTACATATGTCTTTAGCAAATGGCTTCAATCAATCGCACAACAAGGAACTAGATATATTTTTGATTTGGTCAAAGTGTTCAAGAATGCAAAGTCTGTTGGGAAAGAGTTAGAAATAGAAATAGTTGCTTGGGAGAAAGAGAAAAGTAAATGGCTGGCTTTGTTGAGGTAGATGAGAGATACTCAAAGATATGGAGTGATGAACTTCCTCGCTGAGAAGCCGGTTCATGACCTTGATGATAACGTACTCTTCATTTGCAAAGAAAATATTGAGTGGAGAAATTCAATCATTCAGCAAGGACATGAGGAATTCCTCAAACTTCTAAGAGAATTGAAGGAATTGACTGACACTATGCAAAAATACATCAAATGCATTGACCTTCAACTTCTAAAAGAGGATAAGAAAATAGTTGAGGATTCATCAAAGATGATTCGAGTTTTCAAAGAGCGAATACAATAGATTCAGGAAGCAAAGTCCTTGACAATTGAAGATCTCTCAAAGGTTGCAAGAATTAAATCTATGTTGGTTGTCTGCTTCGATCATTTGGATATGCAAAAGAGTAAGGTCCTACAGGTAAGAAAAATAGAAGAGGTATGGAAGCAGCAAATCCTATATATAGGCCTCCCAAATTACCATCTCATTCTAAACTTCTCTTCAGCTCACCTGGAATGGCGAAACATTTGAATTACTTCCTCATCACTAGACAAATAGGTTGAAACCACGTCATCTGTTGGAGTCTGATCGTGCCTCTGTTACTTGTGGCTCATGCCACTTTTCTAGTTTACTTATTGCTTTTCATTTTTAAGAAACTAAACTTCTTTAACTTTGGGATAGAGTTAATCATTTAACTCTTGTTTTATTTGTAACAGACTGTCATAACCTAGTGGCTATTTATATGGTTCTAAAAGTCTTTTTAAAGGTCTGAAAATTTTTGATTGAAAGGAACAGACTTAATTTTCTTTGGATTTTCAGTATAGATATTTCTGCTACTTGAATGAAATGATATTTTGATATTATCTTCAAATCTGTGTGTTTGAAATATTAGCAATCTTTGCTGGGATGTATGCTTATGTGCGCAAAATCCTATTTCATTACCAGTTCTTTCTTAGTCTATGAATTCATTGATTTTCTTTGTTTAAATGGTACTTCATTATTTTTTAAATGGCTCTGATCCCCCTTGTCCTGTGAGGCGTGAGCAAGAATCAATCAGCATTTACACTACTTTAAGTATTTTGGGTGGAATAAGTTTTATATTGAAAGGATATGTGTAGGAGTAAAGTCTGTGAGCTTTACACTTATTAATAAATATTTTGTAGCATTCTTTTGTGTTGACAAATGAATGTGAAAACCTTTATCGCTTTCTGGTGAAAAGTGTTTTTTTTTTTGAGTAATCTGCATAAAAATTTATTGAACATCTTACGAGGAGCTGCACTCTTATGCAGAGGGTAAACCTAAACTTGGTTCACCCAACTATTGGTGTATTTTCTTTTTCATGAAGGGTATGAACAAGTCATTATTTTAAAAACATATAAAAAATCAAAGAAAAGGCAAATTTGTTTGCTAACACAGCCGAAATCCATTGTTTCACAAAGGTTCATATTTTCCCTTATCTATTAATTGATTCATTTGAACACCTATTGATATGTTTAGAGTTGGGGCTTGTGGCCATGTATATATTTAGGTGTTTTGGTGTTCTTGTTGTCGTAAATGTGAAGTTGATTGATATTTATGTATAGTTGTCATTGATTTCAACATACCAATTCTATGTTTCAGGTTTTGGTTTTTTCTCTTGATTTTTTGACTTATTGTAGATATATTCCTGATATGTTGGCATGTTGTTGGATATTGCTTTTAGATTCCTCTTTCATGGTTTGGTAGTTTAGAAGGTGTTTTCCATAAGTCTATGTTGTGTTGATGACATTCACCTGATAGTATTTACAAAGCTCCACATTTCAGTTTTCCTATTGTGTTGTTGGATTTATCGTATTCATGCACATATCTAAGTGGTTATTTTATTTTGGCACATGTTGATGTGCTTCAAAACTATGTTTTTGGCCATATTCTCACCTGGTCCAGTTAACTCTAGATGTTCTTTTCATCCAATGATTGGGGCATTTGGATAACATGTTGTTACATTATGGTTTGGTCCACTTTTCATTCCTCTCCACCATGGGAATTCTTAGCGAAGACCTATTTTTGAATTATGATCTATTATCTCCTTGGCCGACTTGAAAAATCTATTCTAGAGACCAATATATATAAAGAATGCTTGTAATTGAAAAATCATTAAGAATGATTTGTAGAAGGAATTTGATTGTAAAAGTAAGATTTATCTTGTGTGATGTGAAGTGGTTGATCAGTGTGGTTGTTTGGTGATGCTATTTGGTAGTAGTGGCATTGAGCCTAAGGTTTCTTTCAACATCGTAGTAGAGTGATAGTTGTGCCTTTGTGGTGGATTCATTCTTTCTTCCTCCAGGTAGTGAACCCTCCTTTTTTTGGTGGTTTTAGCTGGGAATAAGTGAGCATTTATGGTAGTGATACATCTTATAAAAATTACCTTAACCTATGTCACCCTAGGTGTTTTCATATTGAGAACTAACATTCTTTGTGGTTATTCCGTTCTTGGGTTTTCCATGTCATATTTGGTGTTCCTTATGTGTGTTCTTTCATGCTCATATTTTTTGTTGGCTAAGTAATCTAGGTTAATCTATATCATATCTATTTTTCTAGGAATCGTATTGTAATTTTTAATTCACAACTGATTCACCCCCCTCTCAGTTATGTGGATCATTCAACAATTGGTATCGGAGCTTCAGTTCCAAGAAAGTGAAGCTAACCGCTCAAGCACATCTAATGGCACATAATGTGACTATTCCCACCAATGTAGGATGCAACTATAGTTTCTAGAAAGTAAAAATGAGAGGATATCTGATTTCACTGAGTTACAAGGCCTGGAAAGCTATGGAGACTAAGTAAATTCTATTGGCAAACACACCTACTACACTAAATGAGATTTAAGCTTATAAACAAAATGAGTGAGAAAGATATGTTATCTTTAGTGTTTTATCTAAAACTAAATTGGTGAAGGTTGTTGCATTGGATATTGCTTATGAAGTTTAGGAAAGATTAAAAAGTATTTATGGAGAAAATAAAAGAGATAAGCTATCTAAGATGTAGACTGCTAAGGGCGCATATGAGAATCTGAGAATGGAAGAAGGTGAAGGTGTTGTAAGCTATTTTTAGAAGGTGGACAATACCATAAATGAGATCGGAGATCTTAGTGGTGTCTTGGATGAGAAGGATGTGATACAAAAGATCATGAGGACTTTATCAAAGAGTTACAATGAAAAGATTTCAGCTATTGAAGGAACCCATGATCCATCAAAATTCACTAAAGAATAATTGTATGGTACCCTAACTACATAGGAGATGAGTAAGTTTGGTAGAGACAAAGAAAAATTAAAAATGACCTTTAAAGCATCAAAAGTTGTAGATTTATATTTGGATGATGAAGAGAGCCTGGATGAAATGGAAGAAAAATTTCTAAGAAAACTAAAGAGAGGAGCCAACAAGTAGAAAGGAATGTTACCCCTTAAATGTTTTAAATATGGAATTATTGGTCATTATGCATCAAGATGTACGAAAAGAGGATCAAAACATAAGTTTAAGGTTAACAAAGGAAAATTTAATAAGAAAGCCTACTATGTTAGAGATGATGTTGGTATTTCAGATGATGGGTCAGATTATGACGAAGTTGATTGTTTGTTCATGGTAGAGAAAGATGGACCTAAATCTAATAACTATAAGATTGGTGAGATTGTTGCTTTAGCAATGGATGTTAGGAGAGATAGAAATGAATAGTTGATTGATACTAGAATTTCAAATCATATGATTGGTGAAAAAAGTACATTTGTAAAGATAAAAAATATCATGGTGGTTCTGTTAGATTCGGAGATGGTCAAACTACTCAAATCATTGGAATTTGGTCTATTACCTTTGATGGAAAGCACAACACTAACAATGTCTACAACATGAATTGATTGCATCATAATCGCTTGAGTGTTGGATAGATGTGCAAAAATGGTTACAATGTTGTCTTTCGGGATGGTGGCAATGAGATCTATAAGATATCTTGAACTATTATTAGTGTGGGCAAAAAGACTGGTTGAAACATGTATCAATTGGAAGTTGCTACAGGATATTGTTTATTATCATAGATCAATGAAAGTTGGCTATGGCATTGGAGGATGTGTCATATCAATCTTGACAATTTGGTGAAGTTTAGTATGATAAAAGTTATGAGATATTTGTCAAGATTAACTAAACCGAATAATAGTATTTGCAAAGAATGTCAAGTAGGAAAGTAAACAAGAAGAATATTCAGAGGAACAAAACAATCATTAATTGGATTGTTGGATCTGATACACACAAACTGATGCAATATGAATAGAACAAGAAGTTTTCAAGGTGAGAGATATTTCATGCTCTTAATTGATTATAATTATAGAATGACTTGGGTTGAAGTTCTAATCTAGAAATTTTAAAAGCAATAGAAAAATTTAAGATATTCAAAGCTAGAGTTGATAATGAAGTTAATAGAAGGATTAAATGTCTGATATCTGATACAGGATGAGAGTTTATCTTTGATGAATTTGATACTTTCTATGAGAAAAATAAAATTAGAATACATTTTTTAGCTTCTAGAACACCTTAGCAGAATGGCGTAGTTGAAAGGATGAACTAGACTATTCAAGAAATGGTAAAAACAATGATCAAGAAAGCAACCCTACTAGAAGTTCACTGGAGATAATCTATACATGCTACTATGTATACCCCTAACAAAATTCTATTCAAGAATAAGTTTGGAAAGAAATCATATGAATTATGGTATGGAAGGATCCCATCTGTTAAGTACATCATTTTTTTGGAAGCACATGCTATATCCGAAGAGATGAAAGAAACCTTGGAAAGTTTGATAGAAGAGAAAATGAAGGTATATTTCTTGGTTATTCTACAAAGAGAAATTCTTACAGATGTTACAACAACTAGAGGTTGAACAAAATTATTCAAAGTGCAAATCTGAAGGTTGTTGTGAACATTTGAAAAGAAGTTGTTATTAAAGTAGGATATGAATTTGATGAAGGTGAAGAGAAGAATAGAGATGAAGACAAGAAAAAAGAAACTCAAGTAGCTCCAACAACTATATCAAAGACCCCAAGGTATGTATCAAAAATCATTTTAAGAATCAAATCATAGGAGATAAAAGTAGAGGAGTCATTACAAGAAGATTTAAGCTATTGAAGAATAAGTTCTTATGTATTTACTTTTTGAGACCAAACCTAAGATAGTTGAAGAAGCTTGCAAAGATCAAAATTAGATGAAAGCAATGAAGGAAGAGCTGGATCAAATTGAGAAAAATCAGAATTGGGAACAGGTATCTAGATTGACATATAAGACTATTATTGTAACAAAGTAGGTGTTTCAGAATAAGCTGGATGATGATGGTAAGGTTGTAAAAAATAAAGAAATATTGGTATGCAAAGGTTACACATAGGTTGAAGGAATTGATTTTGAATAAACTTATGCTTTTATTTCTAGAATGGAGGCTATCAAGATGTTTTTGGCTTTTGCAACATACAAGTATTTCAATATCTATCAAATGTATGTGAAGTCAACATTTCAGAATGGAGAATTGAAAGATGAAGTCTACATTGAACAACTTGAAGGATCAAGTTATTAGATGATCTAGATGTTGTTTGTAGATTGAAGAATGTGCTATATGGATTGAATCAAGTACCCAGAGCCTAGTATAGAAGATTAGATAAGTGTCCACTAAATCAAGGAATTCATAGAGGATTTCCTCATAGTAATCTTTACTTCAAGGTTGAATCAAGTAAGATCCTAATTATTTTTCTATATATGGATGGCATAATTTTTGGAGGCAATGATGATATGTGCAAGAAATTTGCTAGTGAAATCCAGAAGGAATTTGAAATGTCTATGATTGGCGAGTTGAATTACATTCTTGGATTTCAATTGAAATAGAATAGTAAAGGCATATTCATTTCTCAATCTAAATATGTTATATAACTATTGAAGAAGTTTGGATTGGATAATTCCAAACTGGTATGTACTCCTATGACTACTGGGTGTAAGTTGACTAATGATGATAAATCTTATGAGGCTTCTGCAAGCTAATATAGATCAATGACTGGAGAATTGTTATATTTAACTACTACAAGACCAGATATCATGTACGAAACTATTATCTTATAACCTGATTTCAACAATAACTGAAAGAGTCTCATGTTGTTGTAGTAAAAAGGATATTCAAATACTTGAAAGGAATAAAGGATTTTAGGCTATGGTATCCCAAAGGATCAAACTTTACCTTGAAAGCCTATCCTAATGTAGATTGGGTAGTAAATGTTGATGACATAAAGAATACAAGTGGTGGAGCATTTTTCCCTAGCTCCTAATTAGTTGAATGGCTAAAAAATACGCAAGATTTTGTATCTTTATCAACCACAAAAGTTGAGTACATTCCAGCTGCCTCATGGTACACTTAGGTACTTTGGATAAAACACACGTTGAAGGATATTGGTGTACTTTTTGAAGAACCTATATCAATCATGTGTAATAATACAAGTGCAATTAATATCTCTAAGAACCTGATTTTACATTCTAGAACAAAGCATATTTCTACTGGATATCATTTCCTGACGGAAAAAGTATTGGACATAAAATTGAATATAGACCTACAAAAGAGAAAGATACAAATATCTTTACAAATGCATTGTGAAAATATACTTTTAATTATCTTTGGTACTTGTTAGGGGTTATTCCCCTTCCTATTTTTGAACTAAATGCATTTTGCAGTGCAATAGTCTAGGATATTCCATGCATATTTATGTCTAGGCTAATGTTTGGGGATTCCTCTTAGGGAGAGTTGTGTGGTTTTTGACCTATCTTGTTATTTACCTTTTTCCTTGATGTAAAAGGGAGAGAAGTTTGGGAGGTTTGTGCTTGATAAGTTCAAAGAAGTTTGGAAATATATAGTTTTTATTTTCTTTCTCTAAGGGGGAGAAGTGTTTTCAAAGTTTAGTTGAGCATGCTATTGGAGAAAATATTTGTTGATGAATTTTTTCATCAATTACAAAGGGGGAGATTATTGCAAACGTGAAGTTGATTGGCATTTCAATATGTTTGTCATTGATGTCAACACACAGATTTTATGTTTTATGTTTTGGTTTTTTCTCTGGATGTTCTGACTTATTGTGGATATATTCCTAATATGTTGGCATTTTGTTGGATATTGCTTTGAGATTCTTCTTTCATGGTTTGGGGGTTTGCAAGGTATTCTCCAAAAGTCTATGTTGTACTAATGACATTCATCTAGTAATATTTGTAGAGCTTTACATTTCTAGTTTTCTTGTTACATTGTTGGATTTATGCTATCCATTCATGTATCTTTGCTATTTTATTTTGGCACATGTTGATATGATCCAAAATTGTGTTTTTGGTCATATTCTCACCTGTTTTGGTTAACCCCAAATATTATATCTTTTGGTTTGTTCATTGTGGCATTTTGATAATGTATTGTTGCATTGTGTTTTGGTCCAATTTTCATTCCTCTCCACTGTGGGAATGCTTAGTGAAGGCTTATTTTTGAATTATGATCTGTTATCTCCTTGGTCGACTTGGAAAATCTATTTAGAGATCAATATATATGTTAAGAATTCTTTTAATGAAAAAATTATTAAAAAGGATTTATAGAAGGAAGATTTATCTGGTGTGGTGTGAAGTGATTGATTAGTGCGATTGTTTGCTGATGTTGTTTGGTACCAGTGGTAGTGAGCCTAAGGTTTCTTCCAACATTGTAATAGATTGGTAGTTGTGCCTTTGTGGTGGATTATTTCTTTCTTCCTGTAGGTAGTGATCCTTCCTTTTTTTGGTCGTTTTAGCCAGGCAGTGAGCCAACCTGTAGTGATAAATTCTAGTAGTGAGCCATCTTGTAAAAATCATCTTAATCAGTGTCATCCTAACAAGTGTTTTCATATGGAGAACAATATTCTTTATGGTTTTTTCCTTCTTGAGTTTTCCACATCATATCTAGTGTTCCTTGTGTACATTCTATCATGCTCATATCTTTTCTTGGTTAAGTAATCTATGTTAATCTATACTAGATATATTTTTGTGGGAATTACACTATAATATTAATTCACAACTAATTCACCCCCCTCTCAGTTGTGTGGATCATTCAAAAAATTTATTTTGTTCCTTTGCTTTCTGTCATGATTTTTTTATCTGGTCAGTCTCTTTCTTTAACTCTATAGCCCAATTGACAAGGCACTAGTCCTAGCCCAAGGTTCTGAGGTACTTTGCGTTACTTTTAGTGTTTGTCCACATTCAAAGCCTATGGTTTCTCTCCTCATGAATTTTTCATCTACCACCTATGGTGTCAAAAATCATGTCTTGAGAATCATATGTTGTACTATTATCCTCTAACCTCCCTTCAAAACTAAACTTTATTATTTTCAAAGTTCCTTAGACACCTTCTCCCATAATTCCTCTCATCTGTGTGTAAACTAAAATGTTAGCCAGTGAACCTTAATGGTTGGGAACTATATTTAAGGTTCCTAATTTCTAAAAAGAACCAATCTCACAATCCTTATGATTATTATCGATACTTATCAGTTGATTAAGTGACTTAAGAACTTCAACGTTACTTCCAATCATGTTCAAGTGCCTAACCTTTCAAAGAAGTTGATACTCCTCTAAAAAAAATTGATCATACTAAGTAACAAAGGAATTCATGTTTCCATCAAGATATCAGGGAATTCAGGAACTTATGAAATTGTTCTTTGAAATATTTAATTTTCTAATCACCACAAGGTATCTTCTATTTCATACAAGTGATTTAGGTTAGGAGATACTATAAAATAGTTCTTTATGGGATCACTTAATCGGAGCTCTCTATGGGAATCTCCACCTCTGGGCTTCTTTATGATGGACCCCTATGGGTTCTGTTACCTTGAGTTAGAAAAATGACACCCCAATGGTGGAAGTTTAGATATTTGATGTCTCCCCTCAACTTCCCCTCAATACTATCTAGATTCAGATTTTGTTGATGAGGAACTAGCAAGTTTCATGGATAAGATATTAGGAGATAAGTCTCCTAAAATGAATAAACATTCTATATGGACTGAACCTTTCAAGTCTTACAAAATAGATTGTCAATCGGTGGAGGTTCTTCATGTTTTGTTGAATGTTTCTATTATTGAACTCAACCTCTCTTTGGTTGGCAAGTTCCTAGCCTTTAAACCTAATATTGACTAGGTTATAAAATTGTTTGATTCTCATTGGAAATTAAAAGGAATTGTGATTATCAATGCTATGGCTAATGAACTATTTCCTTTTAGCTTTGTCAATCCTGAAGGAAGATTTGGCTAAGATTCAAATAGAACGTCCTTGGTATTATGGTAGTAACTTCCAAATTACTTTTTTTGTGTAAATGGAAACCAGAGTTCGACCCTAGAAAAGATCTTGGGGTAGTAGCTCTAACCTAGATTTACCTCCTTGGGCTTCCTATGAAATACTGGACCTCTTGTGTCTTTAAGGGTATTGTTGAATTGTTTGGCAAGTTTCTAGCGGTGGATAGAATAATCCAAAATAAATATAGGCGAATCCTCACTAGATTTTGTGTTAATGTGCCTGTCAATACTATTCTCCCCACCCAAGTCACCCTTCATTCTAGATTTCTTTCTTGGGTTCAGCCTATTGAATATGAGAATTCTAGAACTTATGGTCAAGCTTATAAAAATTATGGACATTTCAATAATGAATGTGAGAAATAACCATTCAGGAAGAATTTATCCTCTAACAATATGGTTCATATTTTTATTGCTTTGAACAATGGTTTTGCCAAGGGCCTATCACCATCTTTGGATGGTGTGAAAGGTCAAGATATTCCTTTAGTGAATGAAGTGGAGAAGAGTCATAAAGAGGATAAGAGAATCAATTGGATGATCTAAGTACATCTACATCCAAGATGGACCACCTTTCTTATAAGACCCTTGAGATTCAGTTGTGTATTGGGGATAATGATACACTACATCATAATGTTCAGTGTGAGAAGCCTATGATAGGGTTGGAGGTTGATTCATATGTAAAAGAGAGTAGAATGAGGGGTCAATCTAAAGAAAGTTATACTAATACAGTTGATTGGGTGGTGGTAGATTTGGTCTCCTCTAAAATTGGGTCACTTCAATTTGACCATATACATTTGGAGCCCGATGGCTTCCCTTTGGATCATAATACTAATACAAAAATGATAACCTTTAAAGATAATGAATGGTACTATTTGCCAGGAGATGTTTTCTAGCCTGAATAATAAGTAGAATGATGATCCTAATAAATTTTTTAAGTGTGGAAGATTAAAAAAGTGAGATGGGGTTTAAGCATCTAAAAGACAAGTTAAATCTCTAATGGTTCCCTTATACTCCTCCTCCAAGTAAATCTGACAAGATTTTGAATGAAGAATATGTTGGAAACTGGCACTCATTCAGTGGCTTCTGATGGTTGATTACTAGTTTAAGGTTGTCATTGATGGCAACTATTCTTGAGATTACTATTCGGTAATCAGGGATCTCGATTTCTAGAAGTGAATGTCAACAGGTATGCAGTTAACTGGTATTTCAAGATGAACATACTAGTTTTGGTTCGAAAGCCTTTTGATGATTGTGGAGTAATGAATCATGTTTGGGATGATTGAGCTGACATAGAGATATAATTTTATTGTTGTTTTAGTGATCTACATTTATCTTTGGTGATCCAGTCAAGCCGACATGTGACTACACATTACATTAGCAGTCCAACTTGATGTATGATCTATTTTGTGATTGTGGGTATATAATTATAGTATGGGAGATCATTTTGATGTATAGTATGATTGTATGTGAGTGAGTGGTGATTGAGAATTTATTTTCATCTAGCTTCGCATGCACATTATTGATCTGGTAGCTGACTGAGATAGGGAAAATGGTAGAACAAAGTAGAACAACAAAGGTGTTCCAATAAGTATATTTGGTACTTAACTGGAATTCATCCAAGAATTGTAGATACTATTTTGCAGTTCATTTACTTTAATTCATCATTGTAATTAATCAGTAAGGTGGTGAGCCTTCCAGGGTTGTAGCCTGTATTGTAATTGAGCAGTGAGCTCTAAGAAGTGTGCCTAAATGCCTATGTATTTGCATATTCTAATATTATTTTTCTACTGGACATAGTAGAATAATATTGTGGGTTCAAATAACACCATGGTTTTTCCCATATGGGTTTAAACATAAAAATCCGGTGTTATGATCTTGTGGTTGATTGTTTTATGTTTCTGCATTTCAGTTTCGTGTGTATGCTTCTGGTGGTTTAAAGTTGTCTGAAAAATTTTTAACTGATAGATCACTGATTCACCTCCCCTCTTAGTGATCCCTAATTCCAACAATTGATATCAGAGCCAGGTTCCTTTGAGGAAGCTTAATCACTTAAGGAAGGTTTGGGAGATTGACTCAGTAAAATCTGGTTTTCAAAGACAACTCAGTGTGGCACTTGAGGAACTTGATGCAACAAGAAATGAGATTAGTTCCTTGAAGAGAAACCTAAATGTTATTCATGATTTCCTTAATGAATCAAAGGATCAAGTGAATACATCAAGAGACAAGAGGAAACAATTGATGGACAAGTTGAAGGAGAAAGAAGATCAGATCATGGAAAATTAGGGTAAAGCTGATGAAGTTGACAAGCTTGAGAGAGAGAATGATACATTAAAGAATGAGATGCAATCTATTGTGATGATTCTGACTAAGGAGATTGAGGACTAGAAGAAAAATGAAGAGAATTTGGCACAATAATTGAAGGAAAGAGCTGATAATTGCTTCAAGCTTACCTATGAGAATGATCAGTTGAAGCTTGAGTTGACACTGTCAAGGAATAATGGTCAAGAACTTGAAAGACAAATTGCTTCCTTCAAGGATGAACTTTCTACTGCTAATGAATACAAAGACAAATTCAAAGCTAGCTCAACAAGGCTTGACGAGATGCTGGAAAGTCAGAGAAATGGAAAGGACATGAGGACTTGGATCTGAGAAAGGTGAATCCTCTAGATCTAGACAAAGCAATGCAAAACCTAACCAGAAGAAGAGCAAGAATTCTCTGGTAAGACAGCCTAATGCCCATAAATTCAATGGTAAATGCTTTACTTGCAATAAATTTGGTCATATGGTAAATCAATGTAGAAGTAGGATGACTAATGGAATAAACAACATGAATAATATTTCTACTTTTACTGGTGAGTGTTTCATATGCAATAATTCTAGTCACAAGTCAAATATGTGTAGAGCAGTAATGAATAACTTCAAAAATGAGAGATGTTATGCTTGTGGGATTTTTCAACATATCTCTAACCAATGCAGGATGAGACCAAATTAGATGAGCTTTAGACCTATGTAGATAAATATTGTTTGTTGTGCATGCAATAAAAGGAGTCACATTGCATTATACATCAAAAGCGAGAATAGTGCTCTGATAGACAAGAACAAATCAGATGAGAAGGGAAAGGAAAAGGTAGAAGAGATTAGAGATAAGCATGAGAAGATGTGGGTTAGAAAAGATTAATCTAAAGTAGATAATAGATTTGCACCCAAATGTGGTGCAGGATCTTCATCCAATAACTAGGGCTTTATGCCTTAGGGGGAACCTTTCATGTTGATTCTAAGAACCCCCTCTTAGGTGATCTGTAATTGATTCTAGGAGATTGCAAAAGTCTTAAATCATATATGCAAATGTTATATCCAAAAGTTTTAGAGAAGATTTGGTGCTTCGGTAAGAGACTCTATGAAAATCAAGTTAATCGTTGCAACATTTATTGCAATGTAAAATTAGGTTTTTGAAGGTTAAAAGGGTATTTCAAAGCTTCATTTGTCACAATGCAATCAAGAGAATAGTGTAGAGAAGAAGAGCAGAGCAATTTGGTGATCTCAATTGTGATTTTAGCAATTTTGAAGAGAATTCCAATGCCCGGTTGTGAATCAAGGTGTTTATTTGTTCAAACTATCAGTTTCTGCAAACCCTAAGTTTGAAATGGCTTCAGTTTTTGGAATTGCTACCCCATTGGTTATTGAGATTAAGGATAGAGCCAGGCCTATTTTTAAGAAACGCCCTTTCAAGTCCACTGAAGATGATTCAGAAGGAGCATTTTCTTTAGTACCCTACAACGTTCTTCATAATGAGGATATTAGGGCATACATTCATTATGATCTTAAGGAGCTTAGCAACACTGACATGTTGGACCTATATAGAAAACATTTAGCAGATAGTCTAGGAAACCTCAAACCAAAATATAAAGTTCTTCAAGATAAGGGTTTTTCACAGTTCATCCATTTTCCATTGTTCAATGAAGCAGAAGGCAATTCAAGTTGTGACATGCCTCAGGGAAATCGGTGAAGTACCTATCCTAAGAAAATTATCGAATAACATAGTGATAGCCACTACAGGTTCCAAGTTCAACAACAAAGAAATGACTATCAATGATATTTTGGAAAATTATGTGAGGTTTGCATCAATGGTGGTTGGATACAAAGTTTACTAGTCAAGCAAACACAAATTCATCTCTAGAACTATCATATATACAACATACTAGATACTCAATAATGAAATCAGGTATGATCTATGTATAGTCCTTCTGAATGATTTGATGAGTAACTTGAAGAAAATAAAGCAAGACAAGAAACACACTTTTAAATATGGAACTCTTCTTATTTTCTTGGCCTTATATTTCTTAAATGAGATACCAGGTGTAAAAGGAAAGGTCCAATGGGCCTATGATAGACTGGTGGCAATGCAAATCAAAGAGGGATTGTGGGGAATAGGATATCCCACGATGATAATATCTACTCTTTGAGGTTATTTCAAATCTTTCCAAACCACAATGAAGAATAGAGAAAGAATCCCTAAGGAGATTGTGGAGAAGTATGAGCAAACTATTTGCTTCATGGTTGATAAAGATCAATGTCAAATGGAAATGAAGTTGACTGTATCATGCTTGCTCCGCTTATGCTCAACACCTATTGATTCAACTAGTGGATCCTAAAGAAGAAAGATTTGGAACATTCAAGGAGAAGGATCTTAAATTGCACATGCAGTTCACCATACTTGCTAGAAAAAGAAAAGTTACAAAGATGGTTGAAGAGGTGGTAGTGCAGATGGGATTCACCTGAGAGGAGGTAAAGCAGGCCAATGGAAAACATGCATAGACAAAGGCTAAAGAGGAAACCAAAAAGCCTAAGGTCGACCCGGTTCACTCCAAGGCTAAACCAAAAGAGACCAAGTCTACCCCATACTTCAGTGGTGCCATCTTTAGGACAAAGCCCATCCGGAAAGGGAGTGTTGAAGAAAAAGAAGAAATCCAAGAAGACTTATGTTGCTATGTTTTTGGTGTCCTTTGAGATAAATTATGATGAGGAAGCAGGAAAGGCCAAGAACAAAGGTTAATTTGTTAGATTGGTGAGGAAGCTATAGCCCAGTGCACCCGAGCAAAGCAATAAAGCCAAATTTGATCCTGCTCCTACTAGAAGGCCCAAAAGAGGAAGACAAGTCAGAAGTCAACTTGACAAGGACCTTGAGTCTGGTAATAAGCAAGGTAAATCTACATCTATTCCTCTATTGTCAACATACTAGTTAATTGATGACATAATTGTGGATGGTAATTTGAACAATATTGGAGTGTATTATAGAAATTTAAATGAGATTGATTAGAGAAAAGTAGAAGAAGTTGTTATTTTATACTTGCACAAATTTAGTAAAACATTGTTTGAGATGGAGAAGAGCATCCCCAAGGAATTATACAACATTATAGATGAAAGGAGACTAATTGCCAACAATACAGATAAGGAAATGAAAGAGAGAGAGTTGGTTAATATTTGCACCTATATAACCCCAGATGAAGTCAAAATACTCATTGAGGAAGCCAACAAGAAGGAGTTCAAAAGAAAAAATAGGGTAAACAGGATGATGATTGGCAAGGTAGAAGAGGTGAGAAAGGAAATAGAAGATATATGGAGAAAAAAAATTGTGAGTGACCCATTGTACAAAGATTCATTTGTCTTCTCAGCCGGAAGAAAAAGGTGTTTCCGGTAATTAAAATGATGAAACACAAACTAAGGGACATCTAGAATACCAAGGCAACAAAACTCTTGATGTTGAGGCTAGTAATAATCCTTCGGTGATAGACAATTCTGTAAGGAAGTTAAGTAGCGGAAACAACTTCCTACACTAACCTTGAGAGGAGGGTAATGCAAAACTTTTTCAGATCATTACAATAGTTATAGAAAATAGAAATAGATATAATAGCAATCATACCACAACACAGTGATTTACGTGGGGAAAACCCTTTCGGGAGAAAAACCCCACCCTCCAAAAGCAGCTCAATATTTTATTCAGCAATCAAAAATAGATTACAACATACTTGCAGAGCAAGCTCTTCGTAGGAGTACCACTAATCAGAGATTCAGAGGCAACTTAATAGCCATAAGACTCTTACACACAACCTCTATCTCACACACCTCATAAATAGGAGATACAATACAAGAAACCGTCAAACGGTATTACAAAACCATGGGCTAAAACCACCCAATAAGGTGTAGCCGACCTTATCTCCCTTCTAGATTCCCTATGACATGTTAAAGCACACATCAACACATGTCGCTCCCTTTTATAGCTCATTTATGTATCTGATACAAATTATTTTTCCTATTTCAGGAGTACAAACTTCCGGAGGCCATAACTTGAGAACTGGGTGTCCGATTGACGAACCGTTTGAAGCGTCGGAAAGCTCGCAAAGTGCTCTATCACCTCGTAACCTGCTTCACCAATTACAGCCAATTTTCAGGGCATTTCGAAGCCTCTAAAGCCCCCAAAATTAAGTTTAAACATTTTATTGCACCCCTCCAAGACGAAAGCATTAATATCTTCAAAACTAGCTGTGACCTTGCGACGCAAATTTACCGGAATGCTTATCTAACCAACCAGAAGCTTCAGGGAGAGTTTCGCACCATTTCGTGCTCAAATGACAACTTACTATAAATAGTAACCTCACATAAATGCAAGGTTGAGACACCATTTTTCCCAACAAATCTCCCACTTATCCAACACCTTGCAGGAGCGGAAGGGAATGTCAACACAATGAATCAATTGCTAGGGGCCATAAGGCCCATAGACTCTGAACACCATCTGAACTTCTCTGTGCTCACAGCCTTAGTTAAAGCATTTGCAACATTCATCAAAGTTTCCACCTTAACCAACTTCACCCTACCATCTTTGACCATATCTCTAACAAAATGATACTGAACATCAATATGTTTGGTCTGGGCATGAAATGTCGGGTTCTTAGCTAGGCTAATTGCACTCTGACTGTCATAGTAAACTGTCACTGTACCTTGTTTTATTCCAATATCCGAACACAGTCTCTTAAGCCAAATGGCCTCTTTACAAGCATGAGTAGCTGCCATATACTCTGCTTCAGTAGTGGATAGAGCAACCACAACCTGTCGCTTACTCATCCAACTAATTGCACCACCAAACAAAGTAAACACATAAGCACTGGTGGATCTTCTGCTATCAATATCACCTGCCCAATCTGAATCCACATAACCATGGATATCAAGGGAAGTCATGTCTCCAACTAAATTACCATGATAACACAAAGAATACTCTAAAGTACCCTTCAAATATCTGAAGACTCTTTTGAATGCATCCCAATGAACTCTACCAGGATTAGACATATATCTAGAAAGTACTCCCACTGCTTGGGCAATGTCTGGTCTAGTACAGACCATAGCATACATCAAGCTTCCAACCGCACTCTGGTAAGGCACTCTGCTCATGTCTTCCATCTCCAATGGGGATGTAGGACAATCTGAAATAGATAGTTTCGTTCCAACTGTAGAAGGAACACTCAATGGTCTACGATTCTACATGTTGAACCTCTATAACATTGAATTCACATACTTACTCTGGCCTAGCCATAGCTTTCTGTTCACCCTATCTCTTCTAATTTCCATCCCAAGAATGTGCTTTGCTGCACCAAGATCTTTCATTTCAAATTTAGCAGCGAGCTGAGACTTCAGTTCTGAAATCATACCTTTCCCTTTACCAATGAATAACATATCATCAACATACAATGCAATGAATAAAAAATGATTACCATAAGATTTATAATAAACACAGTGATCTGATTTAGAACGTTCAAATCCCAAACTCAACACATATGTATCAAATTTCTGGTACCACATCCTAGGACTTTGTTTGAGGCCATACAAAGATTTCTTCAATTTACAGACCAAATTACTTTTGCCTTTCACCACATAGTGTTCTGGCTGTGTCATATAAATATCTTCTTCCAAATCACCATGAAGGAAAGCAGTTTTCACATCCATTTGCTCAACCTCTAAATCATAAACAGTAGCAATAGAAAGAAAAAATCTAATGGATGTCATTTTTGCAACAGGAGAAAATATCTCACCGTAATCAACACCCTCAACCTGAGAGTAGCCTTTTGCAACCAACCTTGCTTTATACTTCTCAATGCTTCCATCTGAACCAATCTTTTTCTTGAACACCCATTTACAACCAACAAGTTTTCATCCTTCAGGCAATGGTACAAGATCCCATGTATCATTCTTTTTCAAAGCTGCCATTTCTTCCTCCATAGCAATCTTCTAGGATTCTGCATCATTCATACCTAATGCCTCTTCTACAGATTTCGGTTCATCCACACTAGTATTTAGAGCAAAAATACATCTCCAATCATCAGGTGAATACCTTTCAGGTGGTTGTCTATGTCTTGTAGACCTTCAAACAAGCTGAGTTGGAGGTTCTTCCTCCTCTTCTAAAGATTCAGAGCTAGACGAGCTCTCCTCAAATTCTTGCCTATCTAGGGGTCTCGATTCAACTCTTTCAGGTGTAGAAGGAAGTTGAATCACATCTTCTTTTTTAGTCTATTCTGGCTGCAATGTAATAGAAGGAGACTTAATTTCTCTAAAAATAACACTTCTACTATGAATTACCTTTTGTGCAACAGGGCCCCAAAGCTTGTATCCTTTCACACCATAACTATACCCGATAAAGATACATTTCATAGCCTTGTTCTCCAACTTTGTTCACTTCTCCTTTGGCACATGTGCATATGCCTCACAACCAAAAACTTTAAGATGTCTCAATGAAGGCTTGTGACCTGACCATGCTTCCATAGGCATTTTATCAACAAGAGCTGATGTAGGAGACCTGTTAATCAGGTAGCAAGCAGTGGCAACAGCTTCAGCCCAAAACTTTTGTTCGAGACCAGCACCACTCAACATACTCCTAGCCTTCTCCATCAGTGTCATGTTAATTCTTTCTACAACTCCATTCTGCTATGGAGAATACGGAGTTGTCTTCTGCTTGTTAATTCCATAGTCTTTACAGAATCTATCAAAATCATTAGAGCGAAACTCACTGCCATTATCAGTTCTCAAACATTTTATTTTCTTTCCAGTCTGCAACTCAACCATTGCTTTAAATTCTTTAAAATGACTAAAAACTTTAGATTTACTCTTTAGAAAATATACCCATGTCCTTCTACTAAAATCATCAACAAATGAAACATAATATGTGGATTTTCCAATCGAAGAGACATCTACTAGACCAAACACATCAGAATGGATAAGATCCAAAACACCACAAGTTTTATGAGAACTCAAGTAAAATTGAACGTGGTTTTGTTTTCCATAAATGCAATGCTCACAGAAATCAAATTCAAGATTACAATCATTCAAACCTTCAACAAGATTTTTATTTTTCAAGGTCCTTAGACCCTTTTCTCCAATGTGACCAAGTCTTTGGTGCCATAACATAGTCTTCTCTGCAGGTAACTTTGCTTTAGACAAAAGAGCACCCTTAGGTACCCAAAAACCATTTCCATCTGCTGAAGGTGAAACCTTCAAATCTTCCAGTGAAGTATCCACAGATTTACTTTTTACAGAAGTGCTATTACACTCAACAGTGTATGCTTCAAGCTTATACAAAGTGCCAAACCTGACACCTCTAGCAACTACCATAGCACCCTTAATCATCTTACATCCTGCTTCAAAAAAGACTACCTACACACCTGCATCTATCAGTTTGCTCATAGATAATAGGTTTCGTTTTAATCCAGGGATATGCAGCACACCATTAATCCTTTTTATTCTACCATCAGAAAACCTGATTCTAACTTTACCTCGACCAACAATGTCTAGAGGTGAATCATCACCCAAGTACACCTTACCTCCATTAAATCCTTCATATTCAGAAAACCAATCTCTATTGGAAGTCATATGAAAAGATGCACCTGAGTCAATTAGCCAGGCATCATTACTTGCATGAGTCGCCAAAGCCGTAATAAATGCATCGCCATCTTCCTTGTTGGACTCAGAATCAGAATCAAACTTTTTCTTTTTCTTCTTCTTCTTTTCTTCTTTGCAGTCCTTATGGATGTGACCCGGTTTACCGCAATTCCAGCAAATGACTTTGGACTTTCCAGGAGATTTCGATCTCCCTTTGGATTTGGACTTGTCACGCTTCTCATTCTTCTTGCCTTTCTCCTTAGGTCTTCCACGAACAGTTAGGGCTTCCTTTGAACTGATGGATACCTTCCTTCGCATCTCTTCACCGAGTAGGGCACCCACCACGTCTTCAGATTTCAAAACAACAGAAGTACTACCGATAGCCATAACAAGAGAATCCCACGAATCAGGCAAAGAACAAAGCAAGATCTGACATTTCTCCTCCTCATCCATCTTAACACCGATGGATACTAATTGAGCCACCAACATATTGAATGCTTCCAGGTGGTCTGAAATTCATCCACCCTCTTCCATCTTCAAGGAATACAATTTCTTTCTTAAGAAAATTTGATTTAATAAAGATTTCACTTGATACATCTCACCAAGCTTAGTCCATAGCTTCTTTGTAGAGTTTTCTTCATGGACATTGATCAGAACAGAGTCTGCCAGGCACAGTCTGATTAGACCCTTGGCTTTTCAGTCCATAACATCATACTGAGCTGCCACAGTAGGATCTAAGGGCCTTTGGACATTCGCATCAACAACATCCCAAAGATCTCGATCTATTAGCAGATCTTCCATCTTCAGCTTCCACATCTCAAAATTACTTCCATTAAATTTCTCCACCTCTATTCTCCCTGACGAACTCGCCAAATGAATATTCCTGCAACAAGATCAAAAAATGTCTTCTACACAAGCTCCCACTCAAATCTGCATTAGTTCAAAAAACCCAACTGCCCACAATTGAAACCAAAGGTGATTAGGCTCTGATACCACTTGTAAGGAAGTTAAGTAGCGGAAACAACTTCCTACACTAACCTTGAGAGGAGGGTAATGCAAAATTTTTTCAGATCATTACAACAGCTACAGAAAATAGAAAAAGATATAATAGCAATCATACCACAACACAGTGATTTACGTGGGGAAAACCCTTTTGGGAGAAAAACCCCACCCTCCAAAAGCAGCTCAATATTTTATTCAGCAATCAAAAATAGATTACAACATACTTGTAGAGCAAGCTCTTCCCAGGAGTACCACTAATCAGAGATTCAAAGGCAACTCAATAGCCATAAGACTCTTACACACAACCTCTATCTCACACACCTCATAAATAGGAGATACAATACAAGAAATCGTCAAACGGTATTACAAAACCATGGGCTAAAACCACCCAATAAGGTGTAGCTGACCTTATCTCCCTTCTAGATTCCCTATGACATGTTAAAGCACACATCAACACATGTCGCTCCCTTTTATAGCTCATTTATGTATCCGATACAAATTATTTTTCCTATTTCAGGAGTACAAACTTCCGGAGGCCATAACTTGAGAACCAGGTGTCTGATTGACGAATCGTTTGAAGCGCCGGAAAGCTCGTGAAGTGCTCTATCACCTCGTAACCCGCTTCACCAGTTACGGCCAATTTTTAGGGCATTTTGGAGCCTCTAAAGCCCCCAAAATTAAGTTTAAACATTTTATTGCACCCCTCCAAGACGAAAACATTAATATCTTCAAAACTAGCTGTGACCTTGCGATGCAACTTTACCGAAATGCTTATCTAACCAACCAGAAGCTTCAGGGAGAGTTTCGCACCATTTCATGCTCAAATGACAACTTACTATAAATAGTAACCTCACATAAATGCAAGGTTGAGACACCATTTTTCCTAACAAATTCGACAACCCTTGAGTCGATACAAAAGGATGATACTGCACCAAGTGGCAACACCAATGCACAAAATAAAGGGGATGGAGAAGAGAAAAAGGAAGTTGAGAGTGCAAAGGCAAAGGTCACTAAGGTAGATAAAGGAAAAGGAGTTGTTGATCTGGCAATTGACACTCCTCCGGTCACAAAGACCCCACCTCAAATCTCCATTAATATAGATAATCCTCTCAATCTTGTGCAAATGTCTCATGCCGAAAAGTTGATGCTCACAGCTATTGTTCAAGCTTAGGCCAGTCAAGATCTAGTGAAGTCTGAGTCAGAAGATAAAAAGCTCATTTTGATGTTTGTCAATGTTTTGCAGAAGGTGGCTCAAGATGTATAGTTAGATTCCAATGTCATCCCCTCTGGTAAATTGTTGCAATTAATTAATAGTGTAAATAACAATTTTGATTCTTTGGAGAAGTCTGCTACTAAGAAAGTTTGGGATAAATTTAAGGATGTAAGAATGTAAACATTTTGGAAAATGATTGAAGATGGTAGAGTTAGATTGAATAAAGGTCTGCAAACTATTTTAGATGCATTGACAAAAGGTGGTTAATTGTATAAGTGTTGTCTAATTTTGCCCAAATTCATTATAGATATGGACAAGCAACTAAGTATTTGCCAAGCCAAACTTGTTGGCATTTCATAGTCCTTTGATCCCAATATTGCTCCAACCAGCAGTGTTGAAGGACAAATTTTGGCTCTGAATGATCAAATCTCAATCCTCAATGCAGACAAAGACAAAATTTTAAGGAGAGTTGGTGAACTCTGGAACTTGATTACCCCCTGATTGGACACCATGTTAAGAAATAAGGTAGACTGTATGAGAGAAATGGCCCGTCTTATGCCATCTGATTTGAAGGAAGTAGAGATTCATGCAATTGTATTTAATGCATTTATTACAGTTTTAGATAATTTGTAGAGTGGGTGGGACACTCACCTAGGATTTTTTAACACCATTTATGCTAACATATTTAAGTACTTGTAAAGTCACTAACATATATCTTTGTACATAGGTTTTGGGGAGCACCCCATCTTTGGCATTTCTTTCAAAGGGATAGAGTAAAAGGTGAAAAATTGTACAAAAGAAGAGTGTAATTATATGTTTTAGAATTCTTTATCCAACGGGCAGCCTTAGAAATTATTTTGATCCAGTTTATAGCTCTCATCACTTAGCCATTTTTCACGAGTGTTGTCGTCAATGCTAAAGGGGGAGATTGTTGGAAATTGACACTCATTCGATGGCTTTTGATGATTGATTATTGGTTTAGGGTTGTCATTTATGGTAACTCTTCTTGAGATTCCTATCTGGTAATCATGGATCTTGATTTCCGAAAGTGGATGTCAACCGGTATCTAGTTGACTTGTATTTCAGAATGGACAAAGCAGTTTTAGTCTAGAAGCATTCCGATCATTTTCGAGTCATAAATTGTGTTTGGGATGGTTGAGATGAAATAGAGACATAATTTAATTGTTGTTTTGGTGATCTTCATTTATCTTTGGTGATCTGGTCAAGCTGACATGTGATTACACGTTACATTAGTAGGTCATCTTGATGAATGGACTATTTTGTGATTGAGGATATATAAGTCTAGTGTGGGAGATCCTTTTGATGTATGGTATTATTGTATGCGAGTGAGTGGTGATCAAGTATTTTTTTTGGCACAGTTTCATGTTCACATTCTTGATCCAATAGTTGACTCAGACAGGGAACATGGCAAAACAAAGAAGAACAACAAAGGTGTTCCAATCAGTATATTTGGAACTTAACCAAAACTCATCCAGGAATTATAGATACTATTTTGTAGCTCATTTAATTTTATTAGTCATTGTAATTAATCAGTAAGGCAGTGATCCTTCTGAGGTTGTAGCTCCTATTGTAATTGAGTAGTGAGCTCTATGTAGTGTGCCTGAATTCTTGTGCATTCCCATATTGTAATATTGTTTTGCTACTAGCCATAGTAGAATAATATTGTGGGTTAAAATCCCATCATTGTTTTTATCATTTGGATATCCATGTAAAAATCTGGTGTTATGATCTTATGGTTGATTTTTTTATGTTTCTGCATTTCAGTTACATGTGTATGCTTCTGATGGTTTAAAGTTAAGTCTGAGAATTTGGTAACTGGTAGATCACTGATTCACCCTCCCCCCCCTCTCGGTGATCCTTGAATCCAATAGAATATTAATAAATTGAATGGATACAAGTTGGCATATAATATAAGAGGAAAAAGAAGGAAAATGTAGGAGGGGATTCCAAGCTTGGTAGACCTTCTTAGAGGGACACAAGAAGTAGGGATGCACCTAGAGAGGTGGCCAATGGGAAGTAGATGACCCTTGATGGCCTCTCAAAGTAAAAAAATAAAAATAAATGATTGGGTGGACTCCTCAGGTGAGGAGACCTTAAAGGAACTCAAGGTTGAATAGTCTATTCCCTTAGTTGTTTAGATGAATATTTTGTCATGGAATATGACAGTATCAAATGGCCCTATTAAGAAACATATGCTCAAATATTTTCTAATGGAGTAGGGGATTGATATTATTCTATTAGAAGTAACCAAAAAAAAAAAAACATTCCAAATTATTATCAATAAATTTTATCCTTTTGCTAATTTTTTTGCTAGTGATGCAAAGGGTTCTTCTAGTGGTATTGCTACTTTGTGGAATGTGACCTCTTTTTTGGGAACCTTGTATCATACCTCCAAGAATATCTTAATTGTTAAGATGCAAAATATAAAGACAAGCCAAAGGTGGAATCATATTAATATATATGCTCAAAACATTAGATCTCCTGGGGCTTCTCTTTGGAACTCCCTGGCTTCCCTTATTCTGAGTGGTCTAGTCGATCTTTGGATGTTGGGTGGAGATTTAAATTTTCCCTCATGCCCTTTAGAGAAATTTGGAGAATTTGATGACTTCTCTAAAAGTATGAGCTACTTGGCTGACGTTATCACTATTGCAGGTCTTATGGATATTGGCTTACAAGGTTCTCAATTTACCTAGTCTAATAGGAGGAAAGGTCATCATTTTAATCGAAGTTAGATTAGACAGGTTTCTTATTTCTTATAATAGGGATAATGTGGATGCTCTTTCATTGAAAGCTCTGCCAAAAATGGGGTATGATCATAATTCTATTATTCTCTTTTGGGAAGATGGTTTAAAGAGAGCTCCCTTTCCTTTGAAATATAAGATTATGTGGACTCACCAACTAGACTTTAGAAACTTTGTAGTTTAGTGGTGGAACATTCCTATGGATGGGACTCATATGTTTCATGTGGTGTAGAAGTTAAAAATAATCAATGAAAATGTGAAAGGATGGAATAATTTTTTCTTTGGTAACATCTTTGATGACAAGAAATCTATTGCCTCAAAACTAAAATCTATTCAAGATAGATAAGAGTCAGATCAGATTGATTTGGAAGATAGTACAGAGGAGAAATTCCTCAAAGATAAATGGGTTATATTGAACAAACGAGAATAAGTCTTTTGGAAATAAAAGTCTCGTGTGCAATGGCTTACTGAGGGTGATAGGAATACCAAATTTTTTCATTAGTCAACTATGAAACATACCGGTATAAATAAGATAAAGTCTCTAGAGGGAGGATGACACTCATACTAAGGATGATGTTGAGACAGCTTAGATTCTTGTTTCCATTTTTGCTAATTTCCATAGTAATAGCCACAATAGCCCTAAGGATTCTTTAGAAATATTGGATGTTATCCTTGAGGTGATTATTGATCTAGACTTGGAAACACCAATTTCAAAATTTTACCTTTAGGAATTTAAGAAGGTAGTTTTTTCGTATAGATCTTATGAAGCCCATGGCATAGATGGTTTCCCACTAGTAATTTTTCAAGAATTTTGGGATTTGCTTTGGATGGATGTCTGGAATGCAACAAGAGACTTATTTAGAATTGGTAAAATCCTTAAACAATTTAATTCTACATTTATTTATTTAATCCCCAAGTATGATATTGTTGTTTCCTTGAAAGATTCCAAGCCTATCATCCTTTGTAATACCCTTTACAAGATTGTATCTAAGATCTTTATTAATACGATTAAAACTATTTTGGATAAGATAATTTCTGATAATTAGAAAGGCTATGTTAATTGCTCTATTTTATGGAATCTATCAAGAAAATTCACATGGCCCTTAAACTTGATATTTCTAAATCTTATGATAGAGTCTCCTAGAACTTCCTCTTTGAGGTGCTTAAAAACATTGAGTTTAAAGGTCAATTTCTAAAGATGATTAATGAGTGTGTTGCCTCTCCTATGTGTTCGATGTTGGTCAATGGTTCTCTTAAAGGCTATTTCTCCTATGGCGGAGGGCTTCAACAAGGTGACCCTATTTCTTTTTTTTAATTATTGTTGCTGAAGTTTTGGAAAGAAAATTTTAGAGATATAGAGAATCAAAATTGGGTCAACAATGTTAAAGTTGCCTCTCATCTTCCTCCTATTACCCATTAGTAGTTTCTGGATGAAACCATTATCTCTGGTGAGGCTTATATTTTTTAAGTTTAAGGATGGCAAGAGATCGTATATAATTATGCTCAGTTATCTTTACACCATATCAACTATAACATAAGAAAAATATACTTCTTCAATGTTTTCCATCCTTACAAGCCAATATCACCAAGATTATTGGATGTAGTGTTGCTTATTTCCCAAATTCTTACTTGGGCCCCCCTCTTATTTCAAAATATCCACCTAACAAATTCTGAAATAATCTAATTGTGAGAATTCAAAAAACTCTTATGGGGTAGAAAAAATTATTAAGCCTTGCAGGCAAAGTTCAACTTGTTAAATCCTATTTATAGAATATCCTAATTTATTAAATCTCTATTGAAAATTCCTAGTACTGTTGTTGATAGAATTGCAAAAGTTCAAAGAATGTTTCTTTGGAATAGGACTAAAGAAAAGTATTACATTTTCCTAGTGGCTTGGGATAGAGTTTGCAAGCCTAAAATGTTTGGTAGACTACGAATCAAGAAAAAAGGACCTTTTAAATAGGCTCTTCTATCCAAAATTGGGTGGTTGATTATAGAAAGGGATAAGGATTGGGTGAAAATTATCCAATCCAAATACCTAGTATGGACCCTTGTGATAATATGTTTTATGACATTGGGTTACCCCGAGGATCTTATATCTGGAATAATATCTTGAAAATTAGAAATTTCTTAAAAAAGGGGGAAAATAGATTATTTTTTATTAAGATAAATGGGTTTTATAGGGACCCAAAACCCAAATCCAACAAAAAGAAAGCTAGTAAAAAATCAAAGTCTAAACACCAGCCAAATGTCTATAGAAATAGGGGATAGACCCCACAACACCTAACAAAAAGAAACGAAACTAGAGCAAAAAAGCATAATCTAGAAATCAAAAAGCTAACTAAGAGCTTTCATGAGCTCAATATTCTTATGAATTATTTTGTTATTAATATCTTCAAGCTCCTCCATAGATGGAATAAATACTATATTTTGGTATGTTTTATGGTTTAAGGAAATGACCCTGTCCACTACTAATTGTGTTAATCTTATTAATTCCTAATCTAGAAAAATGAGACCTTGTTGCATAATTACCATAGCTAGCAGGGTAGCCATGGGAAATGGAAGAATCTCAGGAATAAGGTAGGAGATGTCAAAGTTATTTTGGCTCTACTTTGAAGAAATCAAAAGACGAGGCTACCTATTTATAAATAGGAACGATATTTAGGTTTTGAGATATAAGTCTGCGAGGGAATTCTCAATCAAATCTACCTATAGAGCTATGGATGATTTTATGATGGATAAATCTAACTAGAATAATATCTGGATGACTATCCTTATCCCCAAAATTAATTGGTTTTGGTGGGTCACTGCTCACAACAACATTTTGACCATAGATAATCTAAATAAAAGGCGATTTTTATTTGTTAATAGGTGCTTCCTTTACTACAAGGAATCAAAGAATATATACCATATTTTCTTGCACTTTCCATATGCTATAGAGATTTGGTCTGAGTTTTTTCTACATTATTGATTGCTTGGCCCCTTCCCAAGCATATAAGTAGTCTAATGGAGCATTGGGGTCACTGCTCCTTCAGTCACCCAATTATCCATAATCTTTGGTCTCAAATTCCTAACCTTTTGGTTTGTAATATATGGAAGGAGTGAAACAATATAATCTTCAAGGAAATAGTAAGGAACAACCATAAGCTATTCTAGATAATCGAACAAAAAATTAAGGAAAATGTGAATGTTGCTTCCTTCAGGTTGTCAAAAACTATGCCTAGCCTTCAAGATCTTAAAGTTAAATAAATTTTGGTGATCACTCATAATTTGATGTAGATTGCTTAGAATAAGTTGATCTTAAGAAATGAGTGCAAATGGTTTCCTCTCGAGAAAGTGTGGGTAAAATGTAATATTGATGGTTCTAAAGAAAATCCAAGGTCTTTTGGTGCTAGGGGAGTTCTCAGAGGTAGGAGGGGAGATTTTATTGAACTATATTGTGTGAACCTATGTAGGGGTTCCAACAATCGGGCATAAGCTTTTCCTACTTGGCAAGGCCTCAAAATATTTAAGGAGAAAAATTATCTTTGAAGGGGATTTAAAATTGATTGTGGACTACTTAAATGGCAAATGTAGTTGGGCATGGAAAATTAAAAGTGTTATGGAAAACCATAAAAATTGATTTGGAGCATCCCTAAATCTAAAATTCAGCATGTCTTTCATGAAGGAAATAGGGTGACCAATGATTTTGCCATTCATGGCCTTAGGTATGTTGATTGATCCTTCCTTATGTTTTCTTAGTGTCTTACTAGACTTAAAGTTATTCTCTCTATAGAGAAGTGTTATAATTATCTAAAGGACTTTATTTTCTTTAGTAATAAAAATTACTATGGTGTTAAAAATGAATTTAAACAAATGGGGCAAAAAAGTGTCTACCATTTTTCTAATTCAAATTTGGATGAAGTGTATGATGTTGATGTGGCTTCTTTATCACGAGTGTGGCTGAATGATATTAATGACTCTGCCTAGTGTGGGGGACTATAATGATTTTAAATAGTTGAATGTTACAAACAAGCTTTTCTCTTAATTGGCTCTCACTACTTGAGTGGTGATATGATTTGTGGTAATGGCAGAACCCTGTATTTGTTTCCCCATAAAAATGGTTATTTACGAAAGGGTCACTTCACAAGTGTGAGTTGGCCCAATTTTTTAGACACATTAAACCTTAATTACATTTTTTTTTGTGGCGTCTATAATAATGATTGTGGGCCTAATTTTCTTTATGTTTGTTTGTCAATTCTAATAGTTGCTAAGTTCAAGGCTATTATGGGGGGTGCTATGAAATATTTGGAACCTAAATATTGTAAGGATCTATAGAAGAATGATGAAGTGTGGGATATTTTGGACAAGGCAAGGGTGACCCCTTACTTTTTTCCCATGAAGGGATATAATAGGGTTCTATTGACAAAATTCTATAACTCTTGGTAGAAGTGGGTGGTCACCATTCATAGCATCAATTTCACTATCTCCCTGAATCTCATTATGGAGGATACTAGTCTAAAATTTGAAGGAAATAAAGTAGAGAAATGTTGAGGGTATTATAAAGGTTTTCTCAAAAAAAAATTGAGAAAGGTAAAAGTCTGAGCATTTTATAGAATGGATACAATTGTTCCATCCTACCAAAATGGTGAGTTTCTATGTGAAGAAATATTTTACATTGCAAGGTCATTATTCAACTACTCACGAGTATCATTTCCTAATTTTAAACCATATTCATCGTTGGGATAGATTTGACCTACCTTTTTATCTATTTACTTTTTTGTCTTCTAGTGTCTCTACATGGGCCTCTCAACTACTTCACCAAGGGTTAATTTATGCCCTATATTAGTTTCCCTTTGATCGTTACCCTCCCTATAGTCTATTAAGCTTTTCTAGGAACCCTAGTCACTTTGAGGAAGCTCCCTGTGGTTCAATTTGTATAGAACAAATTGAGTCAACACTATTGCCTTTTGAAGGAACTAAACCTACTCCTAATGTTAAAGGAAAAAAGGAAAAAATGAACCAGTTAAAGAAGCCCTGGAGGTAACACTTCTTAAAACTACTTCAGAAAAAAGAAAATATTCTACTCCCAAGAATAGCCTTTCTAAGGCCAAAAAATTGAAAAAGCACCCCTAAAAAAGTGAAATACCATTGATTTAGATGAGTTGGGGTCTGGAGATGATGAAGAAGCTAAGCAAGATAATGACAAATAGGAAGGTAGTAGGTGGAAGATGCTCTACTAATCTCATTGCTGAGGATAAAAAGGGCAAAATGGAAGTCAAGGAAGTCATCTCTGAGCCTGCTTAGGTTTATGCACTAGAAGAAGAAGTGGAATTGTCCTCTAAAGATTTAGAGGATGAGGACTTTCAAGAGATTGAAGAGGAATAAGAGGATGACAGTGATACTAACTTGATGGATACTAATGAGCCCAAGGAAGACTATGAAAGGTTGGCTCAAAGATCCCCATCCCCTACTAACTATGACGAAGACGATGTAGTGTTTTTTTCTCAGAATTCTCCCTCCAAGAAGCAAGAAGATGATACTGCCAAACTAAAGGGTCAAATTGTTGACCTTCAGGTTAGGGTTATGAACCTTGAAACTAGAGTTAAGGAATGTCACAAAAACAAGAGAAAGATAATCAAGGCTTTGTTTTCTATCTGTATCATTACTGATGGTATCATCTGCAAAGATGCAATGGGTTTTATCTTTGGATAGAGTAAACTTAGGAGGAAGGCCAAGAAACAACTAGAAAAGGAAAATTCCTAGGAGAAGGATCAAAATGATGAAGATTTGGATTAGGAGGTCTGACAAGACTAGATGAGGAGACTTGTTAGGAACTCATACATCCTCAATAGTAAATAATATTTTTGTTCATGATAGAGTGCTGAAATTGGTTCCCTTTTGTTGTCCTCTATAAACTATTGTTACTGATATCTTTAGCAGTGCTAGGAGTTTGTTAGGGTTATGGTTAATTAGTTATAGTATTTCTATGCTTATTTATCTAAACTATTTGATAAATGATGCATGTGTACCTTACAGGACTAAGTTTAATTTTGATTTTGAGATTGCTAGTAGTTTTTATCTTCACTTTAATTAGTTTGGTAGTATGTAACTCTATGTTCATATGAAGATAATTTGGTTGGATAGCCCTTGTTGGATTGTGGGGCTTAGCCATAGTGATTTAGATTCACGATTTTTGGTTGGCTTCTAGCTATGTGATGTTAGTTGTTGTTCTATTGCAACTCATTTTTTGTTTGCTATCAAGGTTTGTGAGGGACCAAGGTCTTTTTCTTGCTTAAGTAATAAAAAACATTGATGAGACAATTTGTGTAACATTGTGAAATAATAAAAAGGCTAAACAAAATAAAATATTAGGGTTGTTTTTATAAATAGTTGGGGTCTTTCAATTAGGGGTCCAATCCAGGAGAACTTAACTTTTTTAATCTAGCATATTCCCTAATTTTTTTTCTAAACAACCATTATCCTTACAAGCATTCAAACAATAACAATTGAGGTGAAATAAATTCCAATAATATTTAGTTTTCTTGTTGAAATTCATGAGTTCTAACTCAAGTTTACAAGTAGAGTTAGAGTTGTATTATTTATTTACACAATCTAACAAATAAATTAAATAAATAATAAATGATTTTATACTTTCTTTTAAAAGTCATTTAATAACTTTATTTATTTTTTAACAAATTTTCAATTATAATTATCTAGAACAAGTATTTAAAAATATATAATAAAAAATATCAATTGATTATTTCTTATTTAAGTTTTTAATACTTTAAATAAAATAAAATGATAATTGAAAAATGATAGAATTTTTATCTTTATTAAATTATTTAATATTTTTTGAAAAAAGGGGTAAAAATTTATTCAATCAAAGAAAATATACAAAGTAGAGGCCTCTGGCTCACCAAGAAAAGAACACAACTGAGTTCCCAAAAGACAACAACAACAAAGCCACTACATATACTTGTCTTCCAATACTAACCTATCTAAGATCTCAAGATAACTAGAAGGTAACCCATCCCTTCCTCCAATATCCCATCCCTCCATATTCTCGAAGGCCTACTTTGTCTAGTAGTCAACCACTATATTCCACTCTTCGGGAATATGACAAAAGGAAACAATATCCAAATAACTATAGAGATGTAAAATCGGTCTAATCGCATAAGCTAATCACCAACTAACATCCTCCAAGATCTGATTGTTTAGCATATCAACAACCACCTAAGAATCTGACTCATAGATAATCCTTCTCCATCCCAAAGAGATGCCTCTCTTTATAGCAATATTTATAGCAAAGCCTCCATCAAATTGTTAGAATATTGTCCTTTATAAATAGAAAAGAAAAAAACAACACATCCATCAGCATCTCTCCCAACACCTCCAATACCTACATGCCTTGGATTCCCATGAGAAGAGTCATCTATGTTAATTTTAAAGACCCCCATAGGAGGAGACAACCACTTTCCCACTCTATTGATCCACTGCTTAGCATGTTTGGATCTGTTGCCAACAGCACTACCCACTTTGTTGTTCCCTAGTTGAAGATTCCTTACAATAGCATAATCTCCAGGATCAACATTTTTCAGACATGTCACACTTTGCCAAGATAGTTTCTTGAAGCTTATTGACAATCTTTTACCACACATAAAAACTCCCAAGTAGTGAATCACAAAAGACCCTAAGATTCCTTTCCATCCATAGGTTCCATGTAACAAGGGAAGGCCCAATAGCCCATGCCACCTGAACAAAAATATCCTTCACTAAAGGTCTTCCCAAACTCTCCAAAAAATAAATTAAAGAGGAAGCATGAATACAAGCATGTTGCCAAGCCTCCCTAGAAAAAGGACATAGAAAAAAAATGGGAGCAACACTCCTCATTGTGCATAAAAAATAAAACAAATAGAGGGTCCCTAAAAACATTTCATAGGAACATTCTCCCATGTGAGACATTTCCTTTGAGGAACCGGCCATAGGAAGAAATTACATTTAGGCCAAGAAGAGTTGTTCCATGCCTTTTTCAACTAGGGAACATTTATCAGTCCAAACACTTGCCTGTCTAACTTGGCATAATGATGTAAGAGCATCCCTGGTTCTTGGGAATCTTGCATCAACCAAAAATATTTCTTTTTTTGTTTTGCAATTTCAACATTTCTTTCTATATTTTCTAGCTTGGGCTCACCGGAAACTATGGAGATAGATTTTTCTTGAAGACTTGATCATCTTCCTTATTCCCAAACCGTAGAGCATTTGGATCATTTTTCGATTGCTACTAATTTTTGTGATAGTTTTCTGGTACCAGTTGTCTAGACCTATTTGCAATGATGGTCTACCAGATCCTTTATGTAACTTGCGGAGCCCCAAGCGTTGACTCTAGTGTTCCTTGGCATGTGGCCAAACTTCCCTAAGATCTACACTTTATCCTTTGGATTTTCTAGAGGTATCTCTTCGGTGGAGGCTGACCTTGTTGGTTTTACATGTTTGGTCTTATTCTTTGGTGTTTGATCCTTTTTTGGGCCAACTAAATTCCTTTGAATTGTATAAATCATTGTAATTGAGCATTAGAATGCATCGAAGGTGGTAGGAAGAACATAGAAGCTAGATCTTAAGTCTTCAAGTCCCGACTGTGACTTGTTCTATATTAAGCATGTTTTGAGCAGGCCTATGAGTTGGTTATTGTAACCCAAATGTTACCTGTTGATTGTAATCAGTTTTCTTGATATATTCATTCTGTTATGTATTGTCTCTATCATATCCTTGCATTTTTGTTGTGTTTACTCTTACTGATTGGTCTGGATTGATCTCTTTGAGGTCCATCCTAATCGGTGATAGCACCAAGTGGTATCAGAGCAAATTCATTCTACAAATTCTATTGTCCTAAGATTTTTGTTGTGGCGTGGCAGATTGTGGATCCAACCTACAACTATAGAGGACTGGCATGAAGTTATCGTGAAGAGAAAATAGGAATGGTGGAGTGTGTGGGAATGCATACCGTGCTGTGATGAAAATGTTGAGAGGAATTTTTGCCTGGTTGGAAGTCATGGAGACAGCCCAAAGAAGAGGTCGACATATTGAAGACGTGAGTGAAGATGAAGGAGGAAGCCCCAGTAGAACAAGTAAATCCATTGGTGATTGATCTGGATATTGAAATGTTCTTGAGGGTTTTGACTAGTGAAAATACTAAACCATATTTTACCCCACCAGAATATGATGGGAAGTTGGATTCAGATGAGTTGATGGATTGTATCTCGAAAATGGAGAAATATTTTGATTTTGACAACACTACAGAGGAAAGGAAGGTGAAGTATGCTTGTACTCGGTTGAAAGTTCATGCATCTCTTTGGTGGGAGCATTTGCAAGTTGATAGATAGAGAAGAGGTAAAGAGAAGATCAAAACATGGGATCAGATGGTTAATAAGTTAAAATCAAAGTTTATGCTAGTTGATTATCAAGTGAATCTATTTTGAAAGTTGTTGAACCTGAAATAGAAGGAATCTAGAGTAAAGGAGTATGTCAAAGCATTCTACAAGTTGAATATGAGATCCAGACATGTTGATGATGAGGTCGAACAAGTTGCAAGATATTTGGATGGATTGTGGATGTCTATACAAGAAGAACTCAGTTTGATCAAGTTGTAGAGTTATGAAGAAGCTTATCAATATGCTCTAAAAGCAGAAGAGAAGCTGAACAAAACACATGAGCAAAGACAAAGAGGTAGAGGAGGAAGGTTTACCAGAGGAATATTTCAAGGAGGAAGAGGATATACTGGAGGAAGAGGAACCTATACAGATCATAATAAGGACAAGGAAGTAAGCAAAGATGTTGGTTCATACTGGAAGGATGATAGAAACTTCTACTGGAGGAGAGAACCTAATGGCTACCAGAATGAGAATTTTGGAAAAGATGATGGAAGACAAGACAAGAGAGTGTTTAGAGGTACTTTCTTTAAGTGTGTAGGAGAAGGACATTGTTCTTTTGAGTGTAAGACAATAGAGAATATTGGGAGAACAACCTTGTTGGAAGAAATCCCAATGGGATCAACTAACAAACTAGAAGATGGAGAACTGATGATGATGAGTAGAGCTTTGGGTTATACCAAAGGAGATGAAGAGCCCTTGTAGAGGAGGAATTTGTTCAAGACCAAATGTAATGTATCTGGTAAGTATTCTAAAGTAGTTATTGATAGTGATAGTTTAGATAATCTTGTTTTAGAAGAGATGGTGACTAAGTTGAAGCACCCTAAACCTTATCAGATACCATGGATTCAGGATGAACATAATTTGTTAGTAAGTGAGCAATGTTTGCTGAAATTAAAAATTGGGAATTATCATGAAAAAGTCTTGTGTGATATTATGCCTATGGATATCTTTCACCTTTTGTTGGGTAGACCTTGGAAGTTTGATAGACAGGAGATACATGATGGGACAAATAATATATACACTATTGTAGCAAATGGGATGAACCAAACCTTATTACCTTTGGAGGAGCCTTTGAAGAGTGAAGTCTATACGAACGCTAGAATCTATTTGGTGGATGGAAGGAAATTCCTAGATGGAATGAGACATGAGAATGTATGTTTTTCCTTAGTTCCTAAGAAGAATGAGAAACCAGAGCATGTGGAAGAAAAATCAGAAGAGATAAAGGAGCTATTGACAGAGTATGAAGATATCATTTTAGATAATGTGCCTGAGGGATTACCACCATTAAGGCGTACCAGTCATTACATGGACCTGATTCCCAGAGCTAGTTTTCCTAACAAATATGCACACTGGTAGAGAATGAAGAGTTGAATATACAAGTGTAGGAGCTATTGAAGAAAAGTTAGATCAGATAAAGTCTGAGTCCATATGCAGTACCAATAGTATCAATACCTAAGAAGAATGGAGAATGGAGGATGTGTATTGATTCCAGAGTAATAAACAAGATCACAATGAAATACCGGTTTTCTTTGCCTAGGATGGATGACATAATGGACTATATGAGTGGAGCCAAATACTTCACAAAGATAGACTTGAAGAGTAGATATCATACGATCGGGATTAGAGAAGGAGATGAGTGGAAGATAGTATTAAAGACAAATGAAGGACTATATGAATGGTTGGTGATGCCTTTTGGGTTAACTAATGCACCGAGTACTTTCATGATATTGATGAATGAGGTATTGAATAAGTTCTTGGGTAAGTTTGTTATTGTATATTTGGATGACATTCCGATTTTTAGTAAAACAAAAGAGGAGCATTTGTTGCATATAATACAATTTTTGCAGAGGTTGAGAGAAGAAAAGTTGTTGATAAACCTTAAGAAGTGTACTTTCATGAAGGAAGAGTTAGTCTATTTGAGATTTGTGATATCTGCTAATGGATTGAAGATGGACCCTATGAAAGTAAAAGAAAATGTTTAACGGCCTACAATAGAAAGCATTGGAGAGGTAAGATTATTTCATGGATTGGATAGTTTCTACCAAAAGTTTATCAGAAATTTTAGTTCTATTTGTGGTCCTATGATTGAGACAATGAGGGGAGATAAGAAACAATTCAAGTGGACCACTAGAGAAAACAAAAGTTCCTGTTGAAGCGGAAAGTGACTGAGCAGCCTGTGTTAGCTTTACTAGATTTCAGTAGAGTATTTCAAGTGGATTGTGATGCTAGTGGAATAGAAATTGGAGCAGTCTTGCGTCAGGAAGGGAGAGCAGTAGCTTATTTCACTGATAATTTTAATGATGCCCAAAGGAGATATTCAGTGTATGATCAAGAATTTTATGCCATGGTTCAAGACTTGAAGAAATGGAGACATTACCTGTTTCCTAAGGAGTTTGTGTTGTATATGGATCATCAAGCCTTGCAGTATTTGAATAGTTAGAGCAAGTTGAATCAGAGACATATGAGATGGGTCAAATTTTTGCATAGTTACACATTTGTGTTAAAGCATAGGAGTGGGAAGTCAAACAAAGTTGTTGACGTATTGAGTAGAAGGAGGAACTTGCTGATAGAGATGAGAGTGACAATATTAGGATTTGAGGAGTTGAAGACCTTGTATGATGATGACATGGATTTTGTAGAACCTTGAAAAGCATGTAGAGAACTGGTTATGGTAGATAGAAGCAAGTGGTTAGATTACTTCATTCAAGATGGGATGTTATTCAAAGGAGTTCAATTGTGTATACCTAAGAGTTATATGAAGGAGAATTTGATAAAGGAGAAGCATAGTGGAGGATTAGTTGAACACTTTGGAGTTGAAAAAATAGTAGCATTGGTGATTGAGAATTACTTTTGGCCCTAGATTCATAAGGATGTTAGGAAATTTGTGCAGAGTTGTAGAATTTGTCCAGTTGAAAAAGCTACTAGTCAGAATGTGGGATTGTATAAACCTTTGACAGTACCATAGAGACCTTGGGAGGACATAAGCATGGATTTCATACTTGGATTACCTAAAACACATAGAGGAAATGATTCTATATTTGTGATGGTGGATAGATTCTCAAAGATGGCTCATTTCATACCCTATAGGAAGATATCGAATGCAATGCATATAGCTGACCTATTTTTCAAAGAAGTGGTGAGATTGCATGGATTACCTAAGAGCCTAGTTTTAAACAGAGATACTAAGTTTGTTGGTTATTTTTGGGGGACACTTTGGAAGAAGATGAAGGTAGATTTGAAATTAAGTTCTACTTTTCACCCACAGACTGATGGAAAGATAGAGGTAGTTAACCAAAGCTTGGGAAATTTGTTGAGATGCTTATTTGGAGACAAACCCAAAAGTTGGGATTTGATTCTTGTGCAAGAAGAGTTTTCCTACAATAATTTAGTAAATAGGAGTACCAGAAGAACACCTTTTGAGATTGTTACCTAAACACACCCTAGAGGTATATCAGAATTGAGGGATATCAGTAGTGAAGATAAGAGAAGTGTAGAAGAAGAGGACTTTGTCAATCACATGACAACCTTTCTTATTTAGATTAAACAACATTTGGAGGACATGAACAACAAGTATAAAGAGAAGGCAGATGAGATTGGAGATATAAGGAATTTGAAGTTAGCGATGAAGCGATGGTATATCTAAGAAAAGAGAGATTTGCAGTTGGAACCTATAACAAGTTATAGATGAGGAAGTTTGGAACTTGTAAGGTCTTGAGAAATTTCAGTTCCGAAAACACATATAAAGTGGAGTTATTGGACAGTTTGAGTATTTGACCTATATTCAATATTGCATATTTATATCACTATCAAGAACTACAGTTCAATGAGGACAGTATTGTAGACTTGGAGAAACAATTGACCTGGGAGGAACCATAGTAGATTGAAGACATTTTGGACTATAGGATTGGGCATAGTACCCAGAGCAGTCGGTATAAGGAGTATCTAGTGAAGTGGAAGGGCAGACCAGTTGAAGATTCATCTTGGATTTCTTAGGCAAAGGTAGACTGCCATGGTTTTCCTCTGACCCTGGCAAAGTGAGGGACTCACTTTTTTTCAACAACCTCAGATGTCTGATGCAGAAGCATCCCCAGTTCTTGGTAATCTTGCATCAACCAAAGCTATTTCTTTTTTTGTTTTGCAGTTTCATCATTTCTTTTTGTATTTTCTGGCTTTAGCTCACTAGAACCTATGGAGTTGGATTTTTCTTGAAGACTTGATCATCTTCCTTATTGCCAAACCGAGGAGCATTTGGATCATTTTCTGGCAAGTTGTCATGACCATTTGGCATGATAGTTTTCTGGTACCAGTTGCCTGGACCTATTTACATTGATGATCTATCGGATCATTTTTGTAGCTTGCAGAGCCCTGAGAGCTCATTTTGATGTTCCTTGACATGTGGTCGACCTTCCTTGAGATCTAAACTTCATCCTTTGGATTTTCTGAAGGAATCTCTTTCATAGAGGCCGACCTTGTTGGTTTTACATGTTTGGTCTTGTTCTTTAGTGTTTGATTCTTTTTTGGGCCAACTAGATTCCTTTGAATCATATAAATCATTGTAATTGAGCATTAGAATCCATTGAAGGTGGTAGACAAAATATAGAAGCTAGATCTTAAGTTTTGAGGTCCCAGTTGTGACCTGTTATGTATTGAGGATGTTTTGAGTAGGCATGTGAGTCAGTTATTGTAACTCAAATGTTACGGATTGGTTGTAATTAGTTTTCATAATATAATTCATTTCATTTTGCAATGTCTCCATCATATACTTGTATTTCTATTGTGTTTACTCTTCTTGACTAGTTCAAATTGATCTCTTTGAGGTCCCTCCTAACTAGTGATTGCACCACATAACCTTCAGTTATAGTATATTTTCCTTTTGGGTTGGGAACCCAAGCCAAAATATCTTTCTCTTTGAGAGAGCTGCATAACCTACCTTCTAATATTTTAGCCAACATAGTATGATCCTCATCAAAACCACCCAAGGGCCACTCACTAGGATCCTTCTAACAACACACCTCCACCTGACAAGTATACCTAGCCCTTTTAAAATTCTCCACCTTAATCCATCCTGCCTTAGTGAAAATATTACAAAGAGATTGAAGCTGCAGATAACTAGAAAGAATAGGAGGATGACCATCCCAGGAGTCCTGCCAAAAGAGAGCTTTAGAACCTCTATTACAAATCCAAAAAAGGCCATATTTAATAAGCTAAGAACCCTTTTTAAGAGTGTCATAGATACATGATCCCCTACCCAACAAACCAAAGCAAGGCACCTTCTTGCTAACAACATCCAAGATATACTTGTATGTTAAAATATTGGCCTAGTCCTGATCTTGATTGTTACACTACCTCCAATACAACTTAGTTGTCAAGGTCTTGCAAACCAGAGCCATAGATCGAAGACTAATTCCCCCAGCATGCTTCAGTCTATGAACAGACTCCCAGCTATCTAAACTCCACTTAGAAGAAATAAGACTTCTAGACCAAAGAAATTGCCAAGAAAGAGCATCAAACTCTCTCACAAAGAAGGAGGGGGGAGACTACACAAAACACCTATATGTGGGAAGATTCTGCACCATTGTCTACAAGAGAGTCACTCTCCAAGCTGAGGATAACCACCTGCAAGACCAATGACTAACCTTGCTACAAAATTTTTCTAAAACACCTTGCCAAAAATCTCTATGTTGAGTCCTCAAGTCCAAAGGAATCTCGAGGTGCATCAAAGGAAGAGACCCAATCTAAAATCTAAGGATCCTAGTAATCCTACTTTGAATAAAATGGGGAGTATTAAAGAAATATATGGAAGATTTTCCCTCATTGATTTTCTAACCTAAGACCTTCAAATACATGTCCAAGGCTCTTCTAAAGTTCACTACCTCATTAACTTTAGCCTTGCCCATCAAAAATGTGTTATCCACAAACTGAAGATGAGAATAGGGAGATAAATCATCACCCCAACTCTATCCTTGAATAAGACCATGTCTCACTTGGGAAGTAATCAATTTGCCAAGACCCCCAGCCATGATAATGAATAGATAGGGAGATAGAGGGTCCCCTTGCTGAAGTCCCCAAGAGGCACTAAACAAATCTTGAAGGCTCTCCATTAATAAGAACTAAGAAGTAGGTAGAAGTCACACAACTAAGCACCCAATTTACCCACTCTTCTCCTAAGACACGCCCCAAAATGATTTTTTGTAAGAATTCCCAGTTTACCCTATCATAGGTTTCGACCATGTCAAGTTTAATAAACATCACTTTATCCTTTGAGTTTTCCATTGAGTGGATCGTCTCCATTGCTACCACAACACCATCCAGAATATGTCTTCCCTCAAGAAAGCCACCTTTCTCCTTAGAGATTAGGGTACCAAGGAATGGTTTGAGCCTTTTAGCAATAAATTTAGTAATTATCTTGTAGACCACATTACATAGAGATATGAGCCTAAATTGATCCAAACTATTAGCCACCTCCTTCTTTGGAATAAGAACGAAAAAGGTAGACTTTATAGATTTAAGTATTTTCTTATTCCTAAGAGATTATTGAACCACATCTAGAAGATTGTACTCTATACTCTCCAATAATTCTTGAAAAAATCAATAGGAAACCCATCAGGGCTAGGAGACTTACCATTTTCATATGACAGACAAATTCCTCAAATTCGGGTAACAAAATGGGATACAAGAGGGCATAATTCCTTTCAGCCAAGACCAAAGGGGGAATACAAGTCAAAAGGGCCTTCTCTTCCACCATAGCTTTAGGATCCTCTTTGGTGAACAAATTTGAAAAATAATTGACCTCTTCCTTGGAAATTCCTTCATAAGAGGAGAGATGGGTCCCTTCTAAAGAAATAAGAGAAGTAATATAATTAGAAGATCTTCGGGCCTTAACAGAGTTATGAAAAAAAGTTGTGTTTCTATCACCTTCTTAGAGCCAGACAAATCAAGATTTTTGCTTCCAAAAAATCTCTTCCCATAGCTCCCACTCATCTAAGTCCTTAAGAGAAAGGGACTCAACTTTACTAAGCTTTACAGTCATCCCTTGATCCCTTACCTGATGAGTGACATCATTCAGCTTGGACTGAGCTACCATCTTCTACACATGCAAATTCCCAAAGCATTGTTTATTCCTCCTTTTCAACCTATATTTCACATATTGTAATCTCTTCCCAAAAGTATACATAGCCCTCCCTTGGGTAGGCATCCCTCAATACCACCAGTCAACTAGGAGCTCCTTTAAAGACTGATCACGCAACCACATCAATTGGAATTTAAAGGAAGGATTTTTGGAGACTGTAAAAGTGGTAGCAGAGAACTTGATGGGCTAATGGTCAGAGCCATGCCAATCATGAATTTATGAATTGGTGGACCACCTGTCATTCACCCAATAATAGGAAACCGAAAAACTATCAAGTCTTTCTGAAATCGCCTCAACACCAATCCTACTATTGTTCCATGTAAATACACCATTAACTAGCTTCACATCAATGAGATTCAAGAAACTAATATTATCCCTGAGCAGTCTTGAAGAAGGATCAAGCCTAAGTGATCCCCCTCTCTTTTCATCAAAACTTGTAATGATATTAAAATTTCTAGCCAAAATCCAAGGGAGAAAAGGATCCAGGAACCTAACAAAATTAATATTGGCCCATAAATGTGTCTTACCCAAAAGATCAGTAGGAGCATACATCATAGAAAAAATGCACCTTTCACCTGACTTAAAGATAGAAGCAACCAAAGAAATGGATGACTTGCTAGAAATCCACCACATGGGGGAGACCTTCCGTGGGCTCCAGAAGCAAGCAACCCCCCCTAAACTGCCATGAGCAACCACTCCCTGCCAATGGCCCTAGGGATAGATACGCATAGCACAACTGGCCAAACCATCCACTGAGAGCTTGGTTTCCTAAATAAAAACAATATTAGGAGACTAAGATTCAATTAATCTACGAACAACTTTTTGTCTAGGGATGTTGTTCAACTCCCTTACATTCCATGAGCTCACTATCATTTATGGGGTTGAGAGAAGTGGGAATCAGTGGGCCTCACAAATCCCGACTCAACCAAAGTATCACCAATAAGCTTAACCTTTTCCTAGTCTATTTTTCGTCCACTCCATAAAAGTTTGTCAAAAGAACCCTTTTTAAGGGGCTTCTGTTGTAGACCTAAAGCAAGCAGAGCTTTGTTACTCTTTCTAGAATCTGAAGCCACTTTAGTGGAAGGGGGATTAGAAGCCATGACAATTGCATCGCTAGGAACTTGTGACCCACTAAGATCCCTATTATCTTGAGCTTGCAGGGGCATGCCCAAAACCATATGTTCATCTTGTTGGTCCCCCATAGATAATGCCCAACCTTCTTTCATTGAGTCCACATCCTGTTCCTAATGTTGAACTGGGGCACCCAAAGATATTTCAACTGGAATTCCTTCCTCTTGGATCAAATCATCTAAAATATCAAACTTGTTTAGAGTGACATCATTTTGCCTGTCCAACTAGGTTCTCTTCTTCACTTTTCCTTTATTGTGAGGCCTAACTAGAATGAATCCTTCCTTATCTTGAGGATCATCAGGCATGGGGATCTTCCCCTTATCCTCTGCACGATAAGATTTATTTTAGGGACATCTCCACTGTTAATGTCCATAGTCATGATAGATTCTGCACCTAAATGGCAATGTCTCATAATCTAACTGTTGGATCCAAGAAGATGAACCCAAATAGATTGCAATAGAGTCTGGTAGAGGGTTATTTAAATCAAATTCTACATAAATTCAAGCATAAGAAATTATCTTTTGATCCCGAGCTTGTGTAGCCAAGCCCACAGGTTTTCCAAGAAGCGGTGAAATTGAATAAAAAATATCTTCCCTCCAGAATTCTAGCAGAAGCCTTGGCAATCGAACCCACACAGGCATTCAAGAGGGAAGATCCTCAGCAGAGTTGAAGCCTGAAAGGAAATACAAGAGCAAGGAAAGGAAATTAAAATCCAAGAAAGTTTATGATGAAGTAATTGTTACCAAGAGAAAAGCAAAAACCTTGGAGCATCACCCAAATGTGAAGAAGGAGGCACAAGAACTTTTGAAAGGGGAAAAGCAAAGAAAAACCCCTTGTGATATTATGAATGAGGCAATGCCTAAAATGAGAGAGAGAGAGAGAGAGAGAGAGAGAGAGAGAGCAAGAAGCTCTTTACAATATTGTCATTAAGAAGAAATGAGAGAGGAGACATCTCTTAAATAGAGATGAGGAGAGGAGTTACAAAGTAACTCCCAAATCTATGAATGCCACCATTCATAAAATGTGTGTGCCATGTGTCCACATCCTCTTATGGAGGAAATCTAATATTCCTTAATAAAGGAAAATAAAAGAAATGACTTGTCCTCACACATGTACTAGAGGACAAATTACATGTAGGAATTCCAAAGGAATATCCTAAACTAAATACAAATAAACCTAAGCTAAGTAAAGATTAAATATTCTAACACCCCCCCTTAAGCTTTACTTGGGGAGCTTACATCAAACCCTTCAATGGGTTGTAATCCAATATTTTTACAATGAAATTGGAATTTTTCTTTACAAAGTGGCTTGGTCAAAATATCTGCAACTTGGTCTTCCCCCTTGCAATAGAGGAGTGAAACTTGCTTGTCTTCAATTTGTTCTCTAATAAAGTGGTGCTGGAGAGCAATGTGTTTTGTCCTTGCATGGAAAACTGGATTTTTAGCCAAGGCAATGGCACTTTGGTTGTCACAATACAATGGAGTTGGTTCGTGTTGAGGTAGACCCAAATCTTCAAGTAGTCTTCTAAGCCACAAGACTTCTTTGGAAGCATTAGTGCATCCTTTGTACTCAGCTTCAGTGGATCCAAGAGAGGTAGATTGTTGCTTTTTACTATTCCAAGAAATTGCTCCTGAACCAACAAAAAAACAATAACCACAAGTAGATTTCCCATCATTGGGATCTCCACCTAGATCGGAATCAATAAAACCTTTTAAAGTAAAATCAGAATTTGCATCATAAAACAAACCTACATTAATTATTCCTTTAATATATCTTAAAATTCTTTTAGCAACTTTAAAGTGTGTTTGTTGAGGTTTAGACATGAATCTAGAAACTAAACCAACACTATAAGCAATATCTGGCCTAGTAAGAGTTAAATAATTTAAACTTCCAACTAATTGTCTATACAAAGTAGGATCAACAAGAGGAGTTTGCATATCAAGCATTAACTTAGTGCCTAATTCAATAGGAATTGAAACATGATGAGCATCATTCATTTTAAATTTATCTATGAGATCTTGAGCATATTTACTTTGAGATAAGAAAATTCCTTTAGAGGTTTGCCAAATTTGCATTCCTAAGAAATAATGTAAAAGACCTAAATCAGTCATTTGAAATTTTTGATTAAGTTGAAACTTAATATCAGAAATCAAAGTATTGGAACTTGAAGTAAGAATCAAATCATCTACATACAAGATAATAATTATAATATCATCTTCACTATGTTTAATATACAAGTTAGGACCATTTTTACTTCTAATAAAGCCTTGAGAAAGAAAGAATTTATTAATCTTTGAATACCACTCCCTAGGAGATTGCTTTAATCCATAAATTGATTTCTTTAATTTACAAACTAAGTGTGCATTACCTTCTTTAATAAAACCAGGAGGTTGAGACATATAAATTTCCTCATGTAAATCACCATTAAGAAAAGCACTTTTAACATCCATTTGGTGAATAGGCCAATTCATTCTAGAAGCTAAAGCAAGGACAAGTTTAATTGTAGGCATTTTAGCAATAGGAGCAAAAGTTTCAGTATAATCTAAGCCTTCAATTTGAGAAAAACCTCTAGCAACTAATCTAGCTTTAAATTTACTAACTTGATTATTAGCATTCAATTTAGTTTGATAAAGCCAATTGCAAGAAACAAGATTTTTACCATGACTCAAGGGAACTAAATCCCAAGTTTGGTTAGAAGTTAAAGTATCATATTCTTCCTTCATTGCTTTTTGCCAATGCGGTTGATTTTTAGCTTGATAAAATGTTTTAGGATCATTAGAATTCATAATAGTAGTCATTAAAGCATAATTACAATAATTAACTCTTCTAGCTTGAAGTTTATCCATTCTAGCTAAGTATTCATCACTATCTTGAATTAAAGATTTAAACCATTTAGGTCTTCTTTTAGAAGTAATGGATTCATCACTAGAAGAAGAGTCATGAGGAGTAGAGTTATTATTATCATCATCACTATCACTAGAAGGAATAGAAAGAGATGCATTAGGAGTAGGGTTAAGAGAAGGAGGTTGGTCCTCCACAAGCACAACTTTGGTTTGACCAAGGTCATCATCCTCCACTTTAGAACAATCATGAATGCCCTTTTCTGCAATACAAACATCTCTTGCAACTTTTACCTTGTTAGTAATAGGATTGTAAACTCTATAACCTTTAGTATTTTCATCATAACCAACAAAAATAAAAGGAGAAGATTTAGCATCTAATTTTTTTCTTTTCTCCTTAGGTTTGTGAACATAAGCTATGGAACCAAAAATTCTTAAATTCTGCAAATTAGGCTTTCTACTAGACCAAGCTTCTTCAGGAGTTTTATCCTTTAAGGCTTTGGTAGGTGTTCTATTAATTAAATATGTTGCACAAGCCATAGCTTCAGCCCAAAACTTGTAATCCATATTTTTAGCATGTAATAAACATCTAGCCATTTCAACAATTGTCCTATGCTTCCATTCTGCCACACCATTTTCTTGTGGTGTATAAGGAATGGTAAGCTCATGTTTAATTCCAAAAGATTTCAAATAAGCATTAAATGCATTATTGACATATTCTCTTCCATTGTCAGTACGAAGAATCTTAATTTTAGAACCAGATTGCCTTTCTACAAACATATGAAATTCAGTAAACACATCAAGCACTTGATCCTTACTATGAAGGAAATATATCCGTGTTCTCCTTGAAAAATCATCAACAAAGGTAAGTGCATACCTTGAACCTTGGATGGAGGGATTCTCCATGGGACCCAAGAGATCACTATGAACTAGATGCAATTTAGTATATGCCCTCCAAGATTGACCATGAGGAAAGGGTTCCCTATGCATCTTACCACTCATGCAACCATTGCAAACAATTTGACAAGGAACAATACTAGGCAATCCATCAACCATATTTGCTTTTTGCATCAATGAAATATAATCAGAATTGAGATGGCCAAGTCTTTCATGCCATATAGTAAAATCAACAGTAGTAAGTAAAGAATACTTTGGAGGAGCAAATTCATGGAACTTGAATAAGTTATCACTATCCATTTTAGCAGTAGCAATAACATGATTAGTGTTTGGATCAATGATATAACATATGCCCCTATAAAAGTTAATCTTATAATCTTGACAAAGTTTAGGAACTGAAATCAAATTTGATTTTAATTCAGGAACATAAAGAACATCATGTAATTTCCCATTAGGAACATTCACATCACCAATAGCTTCAACTTTACAACTATGATTATTAGCTAATTGAACAGGAATATTAGAAGTATCGGGATGCAAAGATTCAAAACATTCTTTATGAGAAGTAACATGTTGAGATGCACCAGAATCAATAATCCACTCAAGTGGTTGAGAAACATTATAAGTGCATGTAAATGCATGACAAGATGAATTACCATTATTATTACCTTTCTTATAATGAGGTTTATGTTGATTATTTTGATTATTTTGATTCATGGGCTTTTTACCATTTTGTTTCTTAAAACAATTATTAGTAATATGTCCATCTTTCCCACAATATGTGCAATGGGGTCTTGTTTGAGAATTATTCCTTTGATTATTGTACGTATTATTATGATTATTATTATGAGAATTGTTATGATAGGATTTAGAATGAGATTGATAATTAGAAGATTTGTGATTATTATTATGATTATTATTATGATTATGATTATGTTTATTATTATTGGATCTAAAATTATTATGATTTTGATTTTTAGACATAAAAGCATGTTCACTACTTTTAAGAGTACCAAATTGAATTAATTTAGCTTCCTCTTGACGCAATAAATTATGAAAAATATCATATGTTAACTAAGTAGCTAAGCTAGGAATAGCAAGTTGAGCATGAATATTCGTAATAAATTGTTGAAATTGACGAGGAAGACATTTTTTAAGAATAAGATGAATTAAACGTAAATCAGAAAGAGTAACTCCTAAACTAGTTAATTGACTATTAATAGAATCAAACTTTAATAAGAATTCATCCATAGTTTTAAAATCCGTATACCTTAGATCTTCAAGTGGATCTTGAAGTTGAATTTTTCGGGATTCATTTGAGCTATCATAAGTAGTTTTTAAAATTTCCCAAGCTTCATGTGCTTTTGTACAATTTCCAATTAAAACATACAAATCAGGAACCATTGAAATACCAATTAAACCAAGTGCTTCCTCATTTTGAGCCTTCCATCTATCTAGGTCGGCTTGAGGAGCAGTTGTAGCGGGTTCAAAGGTTTTATCAGTCGCAACATCCAAAAGGTGTTTGAAACGAAAAATAAATGAGATATGTGTTTTCCATGAATGATAATTGGAACTATTTAATTTAATTTCTGGAATTAATGTAGACATGATAGCAAAATAATGAACAAATTATGCTTAATATTGAAAAAAAATGCCCTCTTGGATACAAATAAATTTTTTTTTAACCTCCTTGATTAAAGATTGAACTAAAATTCAATAATAGCTTTTTGTTTTTAAAAAATAACAATTTAAAAAAACTATTTAACAAAAAGTATTATTTTCAAATCCTTAATAGTAAAATTAAATTTATTTAAGCAAACTTTATATAAAAAACTTTAAATCTTAATGATAACAAAATAAAACTATTTAAATTAAAAACTTTTTTTTTTTTTTTAAAGAAATAACAAAAGTTTAATAAAATTTAATATTAAACTAAACTTTATTTTAAATTTTATTGAAAATAAACTAAAATACGAAAGAATTTAAAGAAAGGATAAACTTTATTTAAATAAAATAAGTTTTAAAAAAACTTGAAATTTGTCATATATATTAAAACTTTATAAACTTTAATACTATTTAAACATTATAATATAGACAAATCTTGATAAAAAAACGTTTTAAGATTCCTATGAATGATAATGAAAAGGAAAGAAACGGTTATGCACTGTGTTCTACAGTCTGACAGAGACGTTACTGCACAGGTGATAGAAAAGAGCAAAAACTCAATGGGTGTAACTGGAGAATCTACAGTGCAGATACGTTGAATGACAAGAATAAATACAAAACGCAGGTTTGAGAGATAATAAGGTTTCTAGAAACCCTCAGCACAAGAAAATTATTAAGCAATACAGGATGATGGAAGGTTTGTTAAAGAAGTACCTGATGGAAGTTTTGAGTGCTGGTTTATAAGGGCCAATACAGGATTTGTGAATGACTTATTTTAATATGACTGGGCGAAACTTACTCTCCAAACTCCTAGTATGTCACAGGTTCAATGCCTCTCCAATTCATGAAACCCTCAGCAGATCGCAAACGTCCTGCTTTGCACACAGTAATAGTTGCAACAAGCCTTCAGTAGATCGATTTTTAAGAATAGAGGGAGAGAACAGCATATACAGTAAAGGCTTGAGGGCTTTTCCACCTTGCCTTAAAAAGAAAACTATCATAAGACAGAATAATGCAGATAATTTGGCTGAAAGGAAAAGATTAGAGAGCCACGTTGAAACCGGATGTCTCTGCACTTCTAGTTTTTATATACCTATCACTATGGATTTCGGGAAGTGTGAAGAGGGCTATTCTCTGTGCTAATGCTCAAGAACGCTTATAGAAGTGCCAATGGCACATCAAATAGTGCAGTCTGTGATGCCTAAGACGGAGAAATCCAATTCCTCCCACAACTTTGTGTGGATGCCTTCTCTCAAGGTTTGGATTGTGGTGCCAATGAATATAAGTGGAAGAATCAGCAGGATTTGGAGTTTGGAGTTTATTCTCTGCAGTTAAAATGTTTGGATTTGTAGCAACGATTCATCAAGCAGCACTAAAAACTCTAGGATCAGTTTAGGTACTTGAAAATGATTTTAGATTTTAAATTTTCAAAATGCTTAAATACAGAGAAGGTTTGAAATAAAATGATAAAGAATAAATTATATCTGCCTTAAAGAAAAATTATAATAGCTTGCTACAATCAGTTATTCTTACAATATAAACCCTTTTTATTTATCAATAACACTTGCAAATAAAGATGTTAGGACTGAATGGCAGATTCAAACAAATTGAATCAGAATAGTTGTAAGCAAGAAAAAAAAGTTAAAATCTACAAGTGAATCAGAAATGAAATTTAATAATAAATTAGTTTAAGGAGGCTGAGTTTGGCGGTAAACCTTCCAAACTATTCACACTAAAAAAAAAAAAAACTTTGGCGGCAAGCCTTCCAAAGCCCTTTTTTAATAATAAAACTAGAATAGAAGATTAAACCTGCAGGCAAACTTGTTAACAAGTTTGAAAAAAAGTTAAAAATCTGAAACCAAAACCTGCACAATAGAAAATATTAGAAAAAGAACTTCTTCTCCTCTCAAGAATTCCTCCAACAAGGTGAACTCCACAGAATGGTAACCTTCATCAATGTCAACTTAAAACAAGGATTAGAAACCTGCTCTGATACCATGAAAGGAAATACAAGAGCAAGGAAAGGAAAATAAAATCCAAGAAAGTTTATGATGAAGTAACTGTTACCAAGAGAAAAGCAAAAACCTTGGAGCATCACCCAAATGTGAAGAAGGAGGCACAAGAACTTTTGAAAGGGGAAAAGCAAAGAAAAACCCCTTGTGATATTATGAATGAGGCAATGCCTAAAATGAGAGAGAGAGAGAGAGAGAGAGAGAGAGAGAGAGAGAGAGAGAGAGCAAGAAGCTCTTTACAATATTATCATTAAGAAGAAATGAGAGAGGAGACATCTCTTAAATAGAGATGAGGAGAGGAGTTACAAAGTAACTCCCAAATCTATGAATGCCACCATTCATAAAATGTGTGTGCCATGTGTCCACATCCTCTTATGGAGGAAATCTAATATTCCTTAATAAAGGAAAATAAAAGAAATGACTTGTCCTCACACATGTACTAGAGGACAAATTACATGTAGGAATTCCAAAGGAATATCCTAAACTAAATACAAATAAACCTAAGCTAAGTAAAGATTAAATATTCTAACAAAGCCGATATGTCAAGGTTTGATAAAGAGACCCACTTGATTGAAGAAATAAGGGCCGCCCTCAAAAGCCCTATTCCTATCAGCCAAGTTGGAAAAAATTACCAGAAAATAGTTATTGGCTACAAGCAGTAACTCCATATCTCCTTCGAATACCAGACTCGATGCGCTCAAGATTCTAAGATAGGTAAAGAGAGGTGAAGACCCATGAATTTACATATGAGAGTATGAAACTTGCTCCGGTTGAATAACCAAAACTGGGTGATCCAAAGACCTCTCCAAACATCAATTCACCTTTTTCATTCGAAGGGACCCTTTTGAAGAAGAACCCATTCACCCCATTGGGGTTTACCTATGTGCTCCTTTCCACATACATGCAGCAATTGAGATAGATCGACCATTTCCAAATCTCTGGAGATTACCTGAGAAAAGGGTAATCCTCTATTCTCCATGGATTTGGGGCACAAACCCAAGACTAGAAAAAGAGAAGAGGGGTGGGATTCCCTCAAACCCACACACACCACCCACCACCCATCACCCACAACACTTCATGGGGCACACGAAACAGACTAAGGTGCAACTACCAAACCCCACGACAGCTAAGACAGGTCGTCCATGGGCACGACACACTCACACACCCCTGCAAACCTGAAAGACAAAACATAGCAAGAGATGCAAACAAAGATGAGAGCAAGCTAGGGAATGACAACCCTAGCCTAAGGCAGCCTAGAACGCAACACCATCCTCCTCCAATTTTTTTTTATCAAGATTCTCCAGTTATTAAATATTATAAATAGTATAATAATAATAATAATTCTATATAAATAAGTTAGTGTAAAGTATAGAGCAAGAGATGAGATGTGAACATGCTAAAAAAAATTATTAAAGAATCAAAATATATAATTATAAAAAAATAAAACTAAAATCATAAAATAGCTACTAATTGAATTAAATTAAGTGGAACAACTTTAAATAATTATACTAACTATAAAATAACTCATGAAAGAAACAATATTTAAAATTTGATATAATAATTATTTCAAAAAATATTACTTATTATTAATTTATAATTTTATTCACTTAAATATAGAAATATTAACTATTTTATTTATCAAATTATATAGTAAATATTTTTATTATAAATGTAAAAATCAATATTTCACTAAAAATAAAATAAATAAATAAAACAAAAAAGAATAAAAATATTAATAAATACTTAGTAAGTCTCACCCAATTAAACAAAAACCATTGAAGTTTGGCCGACTAACAGATGCTTTAAAACGTTTGTAATATGCACAAATAAATGGGCCGAGGGCGATGCAACCAACGTAATACACTCACCTTTTAATATATGAATTACATGGTAATTTAAAGGGACAAATATTTAGCCTCGTACATTTAATGAAGACCTTTTAAAAACGTCTGAAGCAACGACAGATAGAGAATCTTAGATAATCTACTTTCGATGACAGATGATATCATTATCTATCCGACAGAAAGAAAATGGGCCCAGGTCGATGCAACCCACGCAACGAATATGAAAATCTTTTACGCTGTAAGCATCTGTAAATTTCGTGGATACAACCAGATAACGCGTATCTCGGATTACTTGCATTACACTTTCGTGGAAATTCAGGCCAAAGTTATTTCTGTATTACTTATATAAGAAAAATCTTTATAGGAGGACAGACGGAATTAAGTTTGAAATTGCAGAACTGAACCGTTTGTAAAAAGGTCAACAAAAGGCTTCAGTTCATTTTATTGACAGTATTGAAATTCCATGTGTGTCGTTCCTGGAGATTCTAAATTTCATATGGGGTATCTGAATGAACTTTTGATACAGAACGAGGTGTCAGTTGTTAGGGTGCAATGCATGGCGGGTGGAGGTAAAACTACTCTGACACCCCCCCTCTGCAATGAAATTCCTAGATATTGTAGAAGAAAATTAGACTTAAAATTTTGCCACTATTGTTATCATTATTTGTGTTTGCAATCCAATTTTTTTATATTTTCAGTGTGTAAAATCAAAATTTATGATATTTAAGAAAAACCTTTCTGATCCATGCTAGGATTAGTTCGTCTAAAATCCAATTGTTCTCTCATTGATATCAGAATACTTCGACAACAAAGTGATTTTCATCACTGTCTCACAGTCTCTAGAACTGAAACGAATTTCGGGGACTATATGGAAGAAGCTTTCTGCAAGGAAGAGAGAAGAATTTCAGAATTTGGAAGATGCGCACATGCAGCTGAAGCAGTTGATTTTGAGACAAACGAAGCAAACTGTAGTGATTTTTTATGATGCATTTGTCCAGAGCAAACTTGGAGTATTTACAATATAAAGGGCCGGGATTCAAAAGTCTTATAACAACCAGAGGCAATTCTCCTATCCACGCATGGGCTTCTGCAATAATCGACTTATATGGACAGAGAGAAGTTGACCATCAAATGCTACGCCATTAAGCAACTACCTTTCCTGTGACCAACTCTGCTCCTTCTTTGACCATGACCAACCTCTCCTTGTGGACAACACTGTCTAGGCACCACAAATGCAAAGTCAATTCTCGCATTACATTATTAGGAGAAAAGTATAGCTTTGAGGTATTTCTGTTTGAGATTGTTCGTTTGCTCCTGAAAAACTGCTAGTATGTCAACTTTTTTTTTTTTGGAACATGATAACAACAAATCGAGTATATCAAAAGGAAAGGCAATTACCCTGAAGTGCTAGTTAAATTCAGAAGATTTTTGCTTGCAAGTTCTGACAAAATGGCAAATGCATTATGCGTCTGGAGATTCCGAACATAAACCCAAATGTCCAACAGTGCATCAGCACAGATCTTCCTGTCCTTTGGAAATAAACCTAAGTCTTGAAAGCATTCTTTAGCATCATCATCTGAGGAATCAATAGTAATCTACAATAGTGTAATTAGTCCTTTTATGTGATAATATGATATGTATTCTCCTTTAGGAATCTTTTTCCTTACCCTCTCCCAAGCCTTCTGACATTTCCCATGCAAAGAGCTTCCAATTACCTTTAGAGCAAGTTGCAGGCCATCACATGCTGCCTACAAATTATCCAAGAAATCTAAGACATTTATCAGAAGACCAGTTAGAGGGCAAGAAAGTTTAGAATATTTATTTTAAGCCATGGGCTTTAGCAATAACCCAGCATTTGGAAAAATTATGTATCAATTGCCATTGTTATGCCAAGACATTGCATCGTCACTGTTCTGATTCTGGGCTTTTGGACAGACATCAATTCCAAGCACTTCAAATGCAAAATTTTGTAGAGGTATGTCTTTTCAGCTACTAAATCTTGTGTTATTATTATTATTTCTATAATCTACTATTTTATAGTTTTCTTGTAATTGTTAAACATATGGTAATAATCTAGTATTTACTGTTGAGAAAACTTCCAACTCGAAGAAGGTATTCACATTTGCAAAACATGGAAATAAAGTTGGGTATGAATCTAAAACTTCTGGAATTATAGGAAACTTTCTTGAGTCTAATTAATAAGCGATATTTTTTTCAATTATCATTTCGCGCTTCGTGAGTAGCACATATGTTATGGTCAATACCTTCATGTGCAATTAACATAGGTAGATTGCGACAATGAACTTTTTCTCATTCTTTTATTGTCCTTAGCCTTGAACAAATAAGGAATCTTCAAGTAAGACTAATGAATAACCGATATAAGATAACTTTTTCCCAGGAAACTAAACAGTTAGATCTAATATGTTATTGATCTAAGAAGATGAACTTAGACAATTCCGAAGTAAGTAGCTTATCTGCCACATATTGTGTTTTATTTTAAAAAAACAAAATTTTCTTACCCTTTAATTGGTCTTCTAATAATTGTCTTAGATCTCTTCTATTACAGCTGCAGGCAGAATGTGATGGCCTGTCACATGCTCTAAAGTTGATCGAAAGCTCTTTGCATGGAAAATCCCATGAGGCTTGGGAGAGGGCAAAGAACCAAATTTTCTAAAGGAGAATGCATATCAGAATATCACAAAAGAGAGCTCAATAGACTTTTGGAGATTACTATTGATTCCATAGATGATGTTGCCCTGGAATGCTTCCAAGACTCAGGTTTATTTCCAGATGACAAGGAAAATGTGTGCTAATGCACTGTTGGACATTTGGGTTTATGTCCGAAATCTCCAGTGGCATAATGCAGGTGCCATCTTATCAGAACTTGCAAGCAAAAATCTTTTAAATTTAACTAGCACTTCTGGGTAATTGCCTTTCCTTTTTATATACTGGATTTATTGTTATCATTTGTAAACAATAAGTTGACATAGTAGCAGTTTATCAGGAGCGGAGCAGCAATCTCAAATAGAAATAAGTAAGAGCTATAGTTTTCTAAGAATATTGTAATGCGAGAATTGACCTTGCATTTGGGGTGCCAAGACATAATAGTCCACAAGAAGAGGTCCGTGATGCCTCGGAAGGATCAGCATTTGATGGTCAACTTATATCTACTCGCACGGGTCGGTTTATTCAACAGCCCATGCTCGGATAGGGGAATTACCTCTGGTTGTTACAAGAGTTTTGTATCCTGGCCCTCCAAATACTAAATACCGGAGCTTGTTGTGTTTGATGACAAGATTGGAAAGCAGTGGATGAGTGGCAAGAACATGTCTATACCGGAGCTTACAGTTGAAATTGTGGAAGCACACCTCACTTTGGACTGCCTTGATGATTGAGTACTCCCTTTCTGATCTCTTATCCTGAAACTCAAGCTCTGGTCAGCTTGAAAAGCACAATTCCATTTAAGCTCCTCTTTATGTCCCGCCTACAATTATGATAAATTTTTGTCCCATTACTTTTTCATATCCTTCATCCGAAGGAGCTTTGGATTTTATAAGAAGCCAGGAAGAGGGTAATCTGTAAATGAGTGGGAGGTCTCCTCGGTGCAATTATATCTGGCTCACTCGCATAGACGCTCTGCATTTTATAATCTTATAATAAAGAGAAACACCAATGTGTGAAAAAAATACTGTTGTATTATGTGTCAAATCTTTGTAAATTCTATTTTTTTTTTTAAATGTTTGTATAGATGCAGTAATTTGGATTAAGGAAGCAAATCTAATGTTAAAATCATAATTATAGATTAATTTTTTTCTATTTGTATAGATTATATAATTAATGTAGACTTATATTTTAATCATTTATTGTTATGTAGTTTGTAAGTAATTAAAAGGTTATGACATAATTAGATCTACTTCAATTTACAATATGGTTCTCAAATTTACAACATAGTTATAGATAGATAGAGAGATAGATAGATAGATAAATTAGTTATTGTAGTGATGTGTATATGAGAAGCTAGAATGGTTTTGCAATTATAAGGTTGGAACAATGTAGACATAGTAATTTTATTTCAAGAACAATTCAAAAGTCATTTAATGTTGTCCTTATATCCTTAAGTATGAATCACAACTAGATTGATCATTTGACTCTAAATTTATCATTAGATTCAAGTTGTCACCATGACCATTAGTTGATTCCTACACTTTAGAATGATAGTCAAGTAAACCTCAAGTAAACCTCTTACATCCTCTTAGGCTTTCTATTAGAGTTATCAGTAGTGGGCTAGTGGTTTTTCCAATTTTATCGACTGAGGTTCAAGATACTAACTTTGAAGGTTTAAGCATCTATTTCAACCAATCCCAGTTGTTTTGTATATAAAGAACACAAGCATTAAATCCAAGTGATAAGAAAGGCTCCAAGATGCTATCATAGTGAAGAAGCCCACAAGAATAGAAAGACCAACTCCATCAAATGGTAATCCATTGAATCATCGATATCTCTATAACATCTAAAATATTACTAAACCAAAGCCAAAAACTTATTGAACCCATAAAATACAATCATAAGTTTCATATGTCAAGCATGTCTATGATGACTATACACATTAATGAACTCCCATTGCATGGGTAATGTCAAATATGAAACTGATCAAGCCATAACAACTATATCAATATCATCAAATACAATGGGTAACTTATCTGTTATAGTGACAATGAATATCCACAAAGATACACAAATATTGCAATAAATTTGTGACAATATGTCTCCCACAACTAGTCTCTCCGGCTCTTCACAGTTCTTCAAACTTAAGAAAATAAAGAGATCAAGGAACCCCCATGTCCTCAACAAAGAATAGTGAACAAAACATCAAAAAAAATATAGTGATCACCAAAGCTCCATGTAAGGCATCAATCTAATGTCATGTGAATACAAACATCCAAGAAGAAAAGAAAAAACCACAAAGATAACATGTAATTTAAACCATGTTGCATGTCTTCTACATACATCTATAAAGTATAAACTATGTCTAGTATGGTCTCCTAGACAACAACACAAATAAATAGCCTCAAGATCAAACATAACGTATATATCAGCTAATATCAACATAGGTAGAAGCCTCTTTAACGAGGAATGTCAAACTCAAACCAATTCCATATAAGGAACTCAACCCAATAACATATCCTAGAACTTCACAAATGAATGAAATCATATTCACAAGGAGATAAAAATATTGACAATCATCAAATGGACCCTCTATAAGTACTCAATCCATACCTTAAGGTCCATGTACATGAGAAGAAAAGGCATAAAGCATAATGCATCTAAAACCAATAAGGGGAAATACCTCTCATATTACTACCCATCAAGTAGACCAAGTGTAGAGAATGAGGACGCTCCTCTAGAATTACTAATTCATCATGAATCACTCCAAGAAAAATATCCTAATAGGTCCATGTTATAATAATGCCCAACCAAGGTTTGTGATCCTCAGACTTTAATTTGAAACATCATCAAAGAGTATCCATCCTAATGCATGGCTCTAATCACAGGAGATCTCCAATCTCATCTAAGTCTCCATGTATCCATGCAAACCTATAGCCAATCAATCGAAGGTAAGCTCCAAATCCAACAAAACATCATCATGAAGATCCCAAGAAAATGACAAATGTACATAAAACAAGAGAACCAATAAAATGATTGTAAAAATCCAATCTTGACAATCAAGAACTTAATCATGACATCATGAACTCACATCTCTTTGATAAATATATCCTCCATTGAGAATATCATGCTCCAAAAACACATGTATCATGCCAATACTCTAATCCAAAATCAAAAGTAAATCATGAAATAATATTAAAATGTCATATCAAAACAAGGATCACATGTCAAATAAAAAAAAAAATGACAACTAATGAGACACTCAAAATCCTCCATGTCTAACCAAGATGACAAAATCTCCAATTACATAAAGATAACTATCCATCATCAAGTGATGAATCCATGTCACAACCAAAACTTCCACTAAATCATCTAACCAAGCTCTCCAAGAATTATGATAATCATCTCCTAACTATAGATCCTGCATGGCCTAAAAAACTTAATGAACTCAACACTATGAGCTCCCAAAGAAAATAACATAAATACGATCTCCAATACAAAAAGATGCAATTATCTTCAACTCATTATGAATCAATCTCATGCCACTAGACCGTCACTGCCAAAATTTCCCACTAAGACATGTAAGGAAGATGTAGTGGCATTATGAAAAATTACATTCTCTAAGTTCTAATAACTCACTATCTCATAAATATAACTATTGATGCATAAATGACCACAAATAATTGAGTTTACAACACACCTCAACCAAGGACTCATTGAGACCACAATGATGTCCACATCCTCTAATATCATGAAGATCACCATCTCCTTTCAGTGTACCTATTAATATGAGAGAACCTTATGTAGGACTCCTCAAACATATGCACACTAAGAAGATCATCCACCATCCAATGGTGATTATACATCACTACCACAAGTTCCCACTAAACCTTGATACCAAGCTCTCCAAAGCATCATGGTAACTATCTCTTAAATGAAGATCATCTAGGTCTACATGCATACAACTAAAAGTGTCAATATCATCAAGTGTAACCATGAACTATAAGCCAAGAAGATACAAAACACCAACAAACAATCATAAATGAATTCTACACCACCACATCATTATTACCAAAATCTCCCATTGAAATTATAACCAAGATGTCCATGGAAACATGAAAAAAACCATCCTCTACATAAACATCAAACAAAGTGCTCACTTAATCAAAGAACTTATCATGAGCTCTAAAAAACTAAAGCACCCATAATCCTCAAACAAGAATATACATCAATATAACCAAACATGAACCCAATAAAATTATTACCAATCAACGCTCATACAAATTCAATCATCTCATTCCAAAGTCCCTAAATATAAGGAACATCTATGAAATCGTGATTAGGTCTACTAAAACAAGCATCTAACTCCTAATGTTTCTAACCTAGAGGCATCACATAGTCAACAAAATAGGTCCTCCATCATGAATGCACCTGGTAAAAACATCTATCCTCTAAATTTCAACCAAATTAGAAAACCAAGTGACTAAACGAGGTCATCAATCTACATATGCATCAACAATGAAAGGTTTATTTATATAGAAAACTGGCGTCCAAGCGATATATGCAACTTGTAAGTATAGACTATCTACAACACTACACAACTTTTAGAACCAATAATACAACACACATATCCAAAGCAAATTCTAATGATTAGATAAATTACTGAGAACACAATGACATAAACTCCAAATCTCCAATATATAACATGTCATAAACTCATAATGTCACCATAGTAAAAAAAAACCCATTAAAAACTCAAATTAATAAAATAATAAAAATATCATACTAAATTAGCTCCAAACTTGATCCACTATATAGTGATTTGAAGGAGATTTTCATTGACTATAGGAAGTCAAAAATCTAACTCTACATGCTCAAGGTATGACCTCTCAAAGTCAAAAAGGAATTTACCACTTCGAGCTAACATTTCACTACTCAACCAGAAAAATATAGAAAATATAATCATACCATAGTGTATTTCTTTGAGTCACCTTTCTAATGACTATAAAAAGATGAAAATCTGACACTCCTAGCTCAAGTTATGCTCCATAGAAGAAGAAAAAAAGCCTATTAGGCTATATTTGGAACCATGGACTCTAAACATATTTTCTAATATGCCCCAAATCATTTTTTTTAATTTTTAATAAATAATATATTTCATTGGGGTCTCAAACTTGAGAACACTTTAAAAAATAGCATATTAAAAACTCATTGGGTGGACTTTTAATATTTTCAAACATGGTGGAATTTCAAAGCTTTTATTAAAAATAATTAAAAAATGGCAACATTAAGAAAACGGGATTTTTTTTTTCAAAGCATTAAAGTTATAGCATGTGGGGACCACCATGGGTGGTTCCCCATAGGACTGGGGTGGGGGCTAAGCCCTATGTAGCAGATAGTCATCGATCGGGACAACCCTATCGGTGGTATTGTTAGTACCACCAAGGCACGAGAAGGATCTACAGATCTCCCTGGCCCAAATTTAAAGGGAAAAAACACATTTATTTTAAACTTTTATTTGTAGGTATAAATATTATACTTTGACAAGAATCAAATATTTTCCAATAATTTTCTAATGATGCTTTGGTTTGTACGGCCATATGGGCGGGGGCTAAAAAAACTTCATATTTTTTTAACTTTTTCAAACATAGGAAAATTTAATATCAATCTTTGTTTCTCATCCAACCTAGATTCAATGGTGAGGTCTCTTTTTGCCCAAGATGTTATTTCTGCAAACTAAGCCCTAAATCCTTATTTAAATGCATATCCAAAGGAAACCCATTTTACCCATCATTTTGTTAACCCCAAATTTGCTAACAACCCATCATAAAAATAAACTCAAAACCCTCTGATCTACATTAAATAACCTACAAAACCTTCATATATTTCTATTTCTTTCATTCTACCATGTATTCCATATATTCAACTCCTAGGGTTATAACAACCATAACCATGGCTCTAAGACCACTTGAAGGGAAATTCACAACCTCATATAGATAATTTTCACATAACCAATTAAGAGATCACACAAATAAACATTTATAATCTATATTCAAATAATAGACAACATGCCTATCAAAGATGACACAAGAAGATATACCTTGGGAAATTCCTCATGAGGGAGAAACCTAGCCTCCAAAAGTATCTATCATTCATATATTAATCAGTGATGTAACATTACAAATACAACAATGAAATCTTTTGAAACCCCAAGCATCAACACGTAATCTATGTGAATAAGCATGTAAACGCGCATCTCATGCCATGCTTCCAACCTCGACAAATGTTAACTTGGCTAAACCAAACAACAATTTTTGTGATTTCTTTAATAGACACAAGCTCCCACAAAAACACCAAGTGGTATTACATCAAAACCATATGCTAATACCATTAGATACCTACCCTATTGACCCCAAATCTATATTGGGTACTTTATTTAATTTACTTTCTCCAGTATTAAATAAATAAAATTGTATCTCAATGTTATCATACAACTCAAGTAGCCCTAAGAATATTCTAAGGAAATCACTATACTTACACGTGCATGTGGTACTCACATAATAATTAAAATATTACAATTAAAAACACTATTATGCAAGGTGTACTATACTTATTCTCCCATTATTATATTTATCCTAATATATTTTATTATGTTCTTCAAGGATGTTAAGTAATTGAATGAGTACTTTGTTGTGATTGTTCTTTAGGAGGGTTTTTATGAGGAGTTCATTACAGATTTTTAATATTTCTAGATGCATTATCAAATCCTAAAAATTAACCAATTTTAAATTAAAAAACTAGTTCAATCCAAATTTACACTAAATTCAAACATGTAGTGTCGCGGTTAAAACACTTCGTTGGTGAAGTGGCCACCAAGGTTCAAATCCTTACTGGGCCACTATGCTCGCAAGGCCTTGTGCCTTCGCTGGGTCATTGTGCTTGCGGATTTGAACAAGTGAAGTGTGGGGATGAGTTCCCCCGTTTGTGGCCTCACTGGTTCATAGCTCCAGGTCAAAAGCATTCATGTGGAGCTGGAGGGCATGTCGTGCTAGCGTCATTGGTCACGTTAAAAAGTTTACCAGTCATAGTTTAAAAAAAAATAAAAAATTACACTAAAAATGTTTACTACTTTGGCCCGTTTGGTGTCTTGACAACATAATGGATATGATTTAGAAAAGGGGAAATGAAAAAGGAACTCTACAATAATGTGAATGTGATAAAATGAACCCATAGTACACAAGATAAATAAAAAAAATGAAAATGAAATCTATTTTTTTGCTTTTATGAAAAATGACCATAACACGAGATAACACGCTCACATTACAATCAATTTTGATGATAATGTGAGCACATTATAATGTGATTGTGTTATGGTATCATGGGGATCAAAAGGTAGGGTGGCCACCTTTTGGTATCCCATATTGGTGCATGTGCTCCTATAAAAACCTATGTGTGGTTTTGTCAACTCAAACTCCATATCTTGTAGTAAAACCTTTTCCTAAGCTACAAAAAATGGTTGAGAACCATAGTGCTAAGAAATTGATAGTGCAATTTTATAAATGCGGTCTTCTATATCCAAACTATTTATGCCAATATGTCAAGGTGGGTCGTGAACCATAACACAAGTTTCCTACATCCCATGTATCTTGATCCTTCTAGGAGCTAAATTAGATAGTTACCATTTCTTAAACGCCTTGTGACCAAAAATGAGGCAAACTTTGTGAGAATAGTACTTATGAGCATGGCACCATGAGCCTACTATTGTCTGTTACTATGTACTCAACCAGTCTACAAAAGCCTCTAATTATTTCATCTAACTCAAATTTAATTGTTCATAGTAAAAAAATTAAGTTATTAGGAATATAATTTACAATAGAAAATTCATAAGTAATAGTGAATATATATACACCAATTAATTATTACATTTAACTCTACTTGAAGTAAGGCAAAAGATAAGAGAAATGACCATTCACCCATACCTACGACTTATCTTGTATCTATAGAAGTAGCACCATAAGTAGGTTATTGTTTGTCTTGAATAATTGTCACTCATTCATAGTTATCTTTGTTTAGAACTCTTCTTTACGTTAATGACTCTTCTTAACCTCCTCAATCAAGTGGTTATGTTTATTATTTACGCGTGACAATCATTACATTTATTACTATGTTTAACTAGAAGAGAAGTAAATCAAATATTCAACACAAAGAAAGTTACAAAGCAAGAAGCACCAACCATCCAAGAGAGAAAAGAACACTACACAACCTTGTCATTATCCACTAAATGATCCAACATGTGAGACCATTCCGGTGATAATTGTATTATATTCTTAATATCATAAGCCTATTTGGCCAGACAATCTGCTAGTTCATTCCACTCTCTAGGAATGTGAATAAAAGTAAGATTTTAAAGAGCTACACAACTAAAGAATCTCTCTAATAACCACAGATACATGCACAACTGATATCATCTAGCTGCTGCTCATTCAACAAAATCACCTCCACTTGAAAATCAGATTCACAAATAATCTCTTTTGACAACCCGGAATACAATTGTCGTATAGAGACGCCTCTCACAGATTTACAAGACACTCACTTCCTGGCTTTATACACAAGAAAGAAATGTCTTCGGATGGAGAGAAGAGGGACACCGATTCGCAACTGCAGGGTGCGCACCTGCCTCTTGGACGAGACAACTGATTTATCAATCTCATTTAGCAAGTGCCCCATCAATCTCTTATTTTCTTGGCCCGCAACAACTGCTTCCCAATCTTCTCACCACAGATAACAAGCTGCAGGGGACTCAGTTCACAAATAGCTCTTCGTAACCTAGCCAAATCGAACAATCTCTCATATCAAATTCAATCAGCTTCTTTAGTTGTCCTGTTTACTCTCCAAGTTCATTCAGCCCCTTACATAGTGAAATGTCCGACATTCTAACTGCTCAAGTTTCCCAATTGATGGTGGAAGCTCTTATATGCCTGGTAATGCTGATATCCTTAACATTCTTTGAGAACTCATATTCCCAAGGCCATAAGGGAACTTCTGAACCAAGTTGCAGTTGGTAATTGATCACCTCTGAGCAGAGGGCATATAACAGAAACTAAGGGACCAATCCTCCAAATTGCTGTAGTGATACAGGTTATAATCTCGTAGCCGACACTGTTGAATGTGGGTACAGATTCAAAACCTTCGCATAAGATTGAAGGTACCTTCTCGAAGTTCGATTGCATTTTTCTTTGATTTAGAACAGGGGATGCAAACAATTTTTCCAGGCGGACGCTCTTGAGTTGAATCATTAAATGAAAGAAGACGAGATTTCTGGACTTTTTATTGTTGCCCTCTTCATACAGTAATTGTATACCATGAGAAATTTTTCTTTCTTTGTGGACTCCTGAAGTGGGGAAGAAAGTATTCACTTGATGTAACAGTAGAGGCTCTGTCTCAGAGAAGTTCATCTTATGCCAGTGGTTTTCCTTCTTAGTACCTGGCATGAATAAATCAAAAAGGAAATCGAATTAGATAATTTTGCATCTTGGTTATGAAAGCTGCGTATTTGGGTTCAAATCTCATCATCTGGTAGTTGAATCCTGGAATAACGAAAGAAGAAACAAGTTCTCCATGTTACACTAAAAAAAGAAGTTGACGATTTCGAACACTAGTGTTTCAAAATCCTCCTAATGAGACACCACGAGAAATGAACCCAATAAAGGAAGAGATTTTGAATGGTTTACATAGGCTGTTTAGCCTAAAACCCTAATAGCAAAATCATAATACTAGATTTTCATATCAAATAGAAATAGATAGAAATAGTTTGATACACATGGCAACCAACTAGCCGTAAACAATGGTGAAATTTGAAAGTTATAGCTAAATATTTCAAAGAAAGTTTGGAAAAAAGGTTGGAACTAAATTATGAATAGATCTTTTGGATTGACATACCTGTGTGAATGGAGAGCAGTTGAACATCGATTGCAGTAAGATTAAGCAAATCCAAACTATGTTCCTTCCTATCTATCAGAAACCTCTTCCTGTGGACTGCACCATTTTGGCATGCCAACTACAGGGCCAATTCTCACATTACATTATGCTCATAAAAGTATAGCTCCGAGGCATTTCCATGTGAGATTGCTACTCTGCTCCTGATAAATGCTGCTATGTCAGCTTATGGTTTACACATGATGACAAAAACCCAATATGGGAAAAGGAAGGCAAATACCTTGGAGTGCGAGTCAAATTCAATAGGTTTCTGCTTGCAAGCTCTGATAAGATGGAAAAAGGGTCATGCCCCTGTAGCTTTTGCGCACACACCCATAGTCTTAACAGAATCACCATAGATTTTCCTGTCCTTTGAAAATAAACTTGAAGTCAGGAAGTATTCCTTGGCAACATCATCTAAGGAATCAAAATTGATATCCAATAATATAATTAGCCCTATTTTGTGATAAACTGATATTGATTCTCTGGTTTATAAATGAGAACAAAATAGCCCAATATGTGAAAGGAATGGCAATTACCTTTGAGTGCTACGAAATTCAACGGGTTTCTGCTTGCAAGTTCTCATAAGATGGAAAAAGTGGCATGCCACTATAGCTTCTGGGCATAATCTGATATTGATTCTCCTTTAGAAATCATATTCTTTGGCGTCTCCCAAATCTCATGGGTTTCCACATGCAAACAGCTTCTGATCACCTTTAGAGCAATTGGTAGACCTCCACATTATGCTTACACCTGTAATCCAAGAAATGTAGAGAAAAATTTATCAGAAGACCACTCAGAGAAAATGAAAAATTCTCATTTGTAATTGAAGCCATGTATTTAGCAATAACCTACTTTTAACTTCAGAATTTGATTCGAGGACTGAATCCGCATTGAAAATGTACCTTGGAATTAAATTATACCTAAGTTGAATCCTCATATCTTCATTCTAATCCAATGCGAATGCTTTATGAAAAATCTATTAGTTACATTAAAAAACAAAGCCACGTGTCTAACAGCCTTTGAAAGGCGAGAAATGTAAGAAAATTTGTAAGCAGCAGAAGCCTGGGTATAGGTAGAATTGAGCTTCAAACTGTAAAATAAGTTAACCATTTGTGAGAAGCTCAACCAATGGCTTTGATCCATTTTATTCACAGTTCTGAAATGGTGGACGATTCAGCACATGGTGTTCCTGGAAAATCTCCGTTTTATGTGGAATCAGAGAAATACTTTGGGGATTTGAGGTGAGGGGACTGCTGTTCAAAAGCAACGTGTCAGTTGTTGGGGGCAGCGGGAAAACTACTTGGAATTGTGCAGTAGTATTTCAATGAGATTGCAGAGTGATATTCAAGAGCAGTTTTTGCAGAGTAGTTTTCCCGCTGCCCCAGCAGCTGACACCTCACTCTGGAACAATAGTTCCCTCCCTCATCACCCCAATACATTTCTCCAATCCCACATAAAGCTGAGATTTTCCAAGAACATCATTTGCTGAACCCTCCACCATTTCAGAACTATCAATAAAATAAATCAAAGCCATTTGATGAACCTTTCCCAAACAATTAACTTATCCTACAATTCAAACTTGAAACTGCCTATTCCTAGGCTACTTCTCAACACAATTTCTCCTATTTCTCGTACTTCCATAGGCGCATTAGATTTGGCCTTTTTATAAATCTAATAGACGCGTCACGAAGCATCTGCGTTGGATTTGAACTAAGATTCGAACTTTTGGAATCAAATTCCAGGTCACATTTGTTAGTCCTATGTTGACTTGACCGGAATCATTCAAACATTCATCATGGTTGCATGATGAGGTGTGTTTAAGTTGGCTTTGTAGTGGTTAGTTTGTAAAGTGGAAATGGTCAATACGGCTCGGATGAGGACTCCTTTTACTAAAAAGAATAGTGTATATTTATATTAATTTATCAGAATAAAATAAATATATTGCTTTTTTTAAAACGAGTTGAATAGTATTGTATTTTTCAAAGTTTATGAAATAATTTTATAGCAAAGTATAATGGGAAAAATAAGTAATTAGTGCAATATTAATGAGAAATAGGAAGTGTTTCTTGATTGAAGTATTTATTCCAACTATCTAGGAGGTCTTAGTCATTGAGGATTGGCTTTGAACTTATAATGGTATTCTTGCCTTCCTTTTTGTTTAGTAAGAATAGTGCAAAATTGAAGAATACACGAGCTAGTTGAGAATACTTGTCATAGTCAAGCCAACTAGAGGTACCTTGATCATGAGGTTGAGATGTAGTAGACTGGTACCATTTCCATGTTAAGGAGAGTCATGTGAGCCATGGATAGAGCCATGACAGTGATGCCTAGAATAAACATTGTGATTGTGACCATATTTCCACCCATGGGGAGGAGAATGATCTTGTTTCCACCTATGGGGAGGAGAAGCATCCTCATTAGAGGGAGAGTTTGTCAAGCATACAATAGTACAAGGAGCATTTTCCCAATCCTCTAAAAGAGTTTGCATTTGGAAAACTTCCATTGGAACTTTACAAATTTAGTAGTTATTTTAAGTTAGTCACCTAGATGAGTTATGTGCTAGGAGGAAATCTTATGTAAAGGGGGTTTAGAAAGTCATGATACTAGACCCAAGAATATTGAACTCATGGCTAGAACAAAAAAAAAATGCTTGCCAAATGCCCTCAAGAATTATGGATGAGATTAGAAACACTTAGTTGGATCAAATGAGACCATGAAGGGACCTTAGTAGATGCAATACTAATAAAAATGAGCAAGCGAGGGTTCCAAAATTTCTAACCAATTGCTATAGTCATTTAGTGGAAGTTGATTGAATATTTCATCTATAATTGAGTTCTTTGACTAATGGGAGATGTGGAGAAAGCTACAAAATATTCTTTATGAGGTTGTTAATTTGCATATTATTCTATGCAACTCAGTCCTCTAGCATATTGGCTCATACATAAGTTTGTCTCATGTTACAATTTTAGTTTGCACATATAACAAAGTGTCATTATGCTAAATGTGCATGGAAAAAAAGTTATGCTAGATTAGCTTCATGAAAATATATGTAAGCATCAAGTTTTCATCAACTTTGTGAAAGATAATTAGGTAGACACATGTGCACTATTTATCCATGCTACACAACTTTAGGAGTTTGGAATCCAAGATTCAGCAATTGCATAGTAAACTCTTGTGTGTATTTGTAACAATATTGTAGAATGTGCACAACTTGTAAAAGGGTATGCATGCCTCCTCTTTAGTGTGCCAAATTAGCATGACACTTCTGTTGTTTACCAAAAGTGATAACCCAAGAACACCTGCAAATCTATCTATGAGATAGCCAATCTCAATCAATGAAACACTTCAGGGCTTGGACAACATAACATAGGATCCTAATGATCCTCCTGCACTTCAGGTTCTGCTAAACCTAGGGGGGGACACCCTTTTTGATGCATGAAATTAACTCATTTACTCACCATGATAGCATCAATGAAGTAGATAAATCTCATAGAAGATTCAAACAAGGAGGGTACTATAGATAGGCTAAATCTACATTGGCAACTCAACATGCTTAAACATGAGACAAGTGGAACACTTCCACAAAACATAAAACAAAGAAAAGATATTCTGATTTTTTGATTTTAAATCTCTGAGAAAACCCCAAAATCTGCAAGAGTAGTGCCTTATCTAAGGGCAATAGAGTCATACATCAAACTTAAAATGAACACCTCTATTGCAAATCCACTTTATTAAGAAAGATATCCCTGTATTAATGCCTGACAGTAATACATTCTAAATTCAGACAGAGGATCATACATATCTAAACATTATCCTGAATCCAAAATGATTGCTCATAGAATTTAAACTCTTCCTTGAAGAGTACCTGAAAACAACCCTTACACTCCCACTTTGAGAGGACAAACCCAGACTCCCTTGAAGACTATATTTATTGAAAATCGAGAATGCTTAAAGACTATCCAATAAACTATGTATATGCCTTACACATACATGACCTACAACAAAAACATCTACAACAAGAAGATACTCTATTACTAAAAGAGAAGCACTGCCCTGTACAATCTTGAAGAATACTCAAACTTGGAAGCCATGAAAATATGGAGCCATTCTCCAAATTTCTAGAACCCTTACAATGAGAAGAATCTTGGAATAAGAAGGAAGAAGGAACAAATTAGGTCTGCAACTGAAATTGCCAGATGTCTCCTTCTCTAACTGAATTTTATTCCCGTGGAAACTGCTCCCAAAATATCTGATCTCTATTGGAACCAACTCCATGATTGGATTCCTCATCGCGAGGATACTTTCTATTTTGGGCAAAAATGAGACCCTAAGCGAATTAATCATTTATGTGCTTACATCATTTAAATTTTTCATTTTCGATATAGTTTGCACTATGTAATTAACATGATTTTAAATTTGATTTTTGCCTCCCTTTTGGCCTTGCGCTTTGCCATGTGGTGGCCTCTGATTGGTCAATGGGGGTTGACTGGATGCCACTTGGGATGACACCTCATCACCGCCATGTCATCCGCTCCATCACTGCCACTTGGCCGCCACATGTGCGCCACATCACTGCCACCTGGACAGGACCTGCCTACTAGACATCTGACTGTACCTGCCACCTGAGCGCCACCTAGCTTTCACCATTTCGTAGATGGTATGTTTCGTGCATCTTCGCCTCACGAAACCATGCGCACCGTCAATCTACTTGGAACTTTCTCGACATTTAACCTTCTCATTTTTGGAGATTCTTTTCGCTGTTTCGCTGACCTTAACCGGCGACCAACTTTCCTTCGCGAAATTTATCTGAGCTTTTCCAATTTTTAATGGAGAATATTTGAAGGTTTCTTGTAATACTTTTTTGAAGAAAATATCAATATACAGACCATTGGTTTTGAGTTAAAGCTTTGTGTCGTCTTCAAATGTGTTTGCAAGTGTTTATTGTTTCATTCTAAATAATCCAAGGTTATTTCGTTTGAATAGGGGTTGTAAGGAAACTTTCAGTAGATATGTTTCTTAGCTTTTCTCTTCAGGAGGGGAATTAAATATGCAAGAATCACTTCTACCAGTAAATCCCTTGTGAGATATTTTGAATCTTGATGAACATAGTTTAATTTGGTATGAATAAATTCTTATGTGTGTCAGGCATATATATGGATCTACAGAAGCCAAACTAATGGGATATGTAGAGATATTTGATTGTGGGAGTATTGTTTGAACTTAAATGACTCTGTGACTGTGGATAAGGCACTGGTATAGATCAAGGTTGTCTATTACATATTTCGTAGATCAATGTTGAACATGAGTACAATTGTAATTCCTTTGTTTCAGTTAGTTTTAAGGTGATTAGATCCACTAGTTTTTGGACTGGTTTACCATGGATTTATCTTTTAAAAGTGTGAATTTCGTTCACAAAGGTATACCCACCTGGACTTTGAATAAATCCGAAGTGTAGAAGTTTAATGAAACCTCGTCATATGTTGTCCTGGAAGTTTCTTTCTCTTTAATATCTCTTCTGCATACAGAGTAGTCACATCACTACAAGTATGTTAAAGTGAATCAGATTTTGAGAACAACAACTTCATCTACATGTCAATGCACAATGCCACATAATGTAACCATCTAGCTAGCACCTTTTTATCCATATATAAAGCGCATCATACATACATAACATATATTTTCCTTGTAGTTGTTGGCCTACAAAATAGTGAGTCAAGGAGCCCTTGTAAATTTTAAGATCCCTAACTAAGAAATGATGTACATAGTTTCTAATTACAAGCTAGAAAACAATAAGGAAAAACATACTCATTTGGACCATATCATGTGCTTATTTCCAAATTGATCATCATCTAGTTACAAGATTGACTTCCAATAAGATTAAAATCAAATAATTGAATGGGCCTCTCTTCTAATACCTCTCAACTACACACCCTTTTTCATCTCCTATGCACTATTTTTGACATTTATGTTATGCAAAAGATAGATAAATGCAATCTTCAATAAGTGACTTACACAAACTATGATGTCTATGAAAATATATCTAGTAACAACCAACTATTCTCTAGTTAACTATTTATAGAAATTAACTTTTGCAACTCTATAATCATAGTAGGAATTATCTACAAAACATTGAAAGGATACATGTCTTCTCAAAACCACAAGGATTTCTAGAGCTCTCTTAGATTCACTCTAATGCTTAAGGTCTTAGTTTGACTACGACAAACTCACATTGCATTGGATAGTAGTCATATTAAAACACTTCTTAGTAGTTCTCAACGTAATCTTATATAATAGAACTTTAATTAGAAATGGTAATCTAGATCAAAGGTATTACCGCTATAGGCTACTCTACACTTAAAGTTTTGTATACAAAGTCTAGCTTCTCCCAATAAAGATATATAAGTTCAACAACACTTTCTCCTTTCAGAAATAAAGTATAAGGAAATGATTCCCTTGGCATCAACAAACACAAATAGTTAAGACCACAACTAAGACTACAAACATGCTAGTACACTTTGTGCCTTCATTAGTTCCTAGTTAGAAGCATGCTAGCTTTGAACTTTAACCAATTTCTAAAATAAAATATTTACTAGTTCATATTTGTCTTCATTAGGAACATGCATCACTAAGGCAGACACTATGTACAACTAGTCCCACCTTTTATTCTAGCGCCTCTAGGTTATTCCAAACAGAATGAAGATATCTATCTACAAGAAAGGGGGTGACCAATCCTACTTTATATGCTAGCACATTTTTCCTTGTTCTATATAACGAGGAAACTAATCTAGAATAAAGGTGAAAGGATATAAATACAACTATACAAAAATTTAACATAATTGGTAGCTTCTAGACTAATATTTATTATTACTTAAGTTGATCATGTGTGTACCTATATAATTGATTATATTTCTCTACAAGAAAGGGTGAATGAACCATGTACAATCATGTGCAACTCGGTTCTCTTACACATTGAGTCATATTAGGCTTCATTTTACCACCAACACTTCTCGATCCTTTTAGGCTACACTAGTTGCATATTCAATCTCCTTCAATTCCTAAGACCTAAAATGAGGCGAAGTCCATCAAGGTATTTTGAAAAAAAGGGGTGAATAGAAATGAATTATTTATTCCTATAAGTGCATTATCAACCCCTCTACAACAACTTATCATAGTTTTGCTGAACTCAAGGTAGTTTTCTCCTAATGCTTAGACATAAACACTTGCAAAAATCATTAGGAGAAAATTTCAAGCTTTAAGTGGATCATTTCACAAATGGGACTTCATAATGTAGAATAAACTATATCAACATATACTAGTAGGTGTTTGAACTATAGTAAATGTCTCCTTCTACAATCCATACATCTCATTTCTTCTAGGTGAAATGGGTAGGGTGGTCTCTTAAGAGTCTTAAAAAATAAATCAAAATGAACTTCATTAGTGAAGTGTACATAAATTGTGGCACATGGAACGTATTATTTTCTCTCATTCCTACTTAGTAGAGCCCTCTACGAAAAACCTATGATGGTTTTGCCCAACTTAAACTTAATTCTTCACAACGTTTTGATATGTTACAAAAAAAGGTTGAGAAACATAGTGGTTAAGACATTAAGAGTGTGATTTCATAAATGGAGTCTTCTATAGCTAGACTACCTATGCAAATATATATCATGGTGGGTGACTGAACCATAGCACATGTTTCTTGCTTGCCATGCATCTTGATCTTTCTAGACTACATTGGTTAGAAAGCATCTCTTAACACCCTAATGGCAAAAAATGAGGCAAACTTTGTTAGAGTGGTACACGTAAATCATGACACCTAGAGCCTACTATTTTCTCCTACAACTACATAGTCAACCTCTCATCAAAAGTGTATGATTGTTTTGTCCAACTCAAATCTAATGGTTCATAATAGAATATTTTATTATATTACAAAAACAAGTTGAGAAGTGCATTGTTATATTATTAGAAAAATAGTTTTAGAAACGTCATTAGAGACAATTAACCATAAAAGTCTTATCTAAAACTATACACAAACAAACTTAAAATTTAAAATAAAACTAACATTTAATAATGATAAATATTAAAATTTACTATATATTGTCAATTAATTACATATTCGAACACTTCGCACAGCTTAAAGATAGCTTCTCTAAGTTCGATTATGTTTTCGAACAGGGGATGCAATTAGCCCCCTCAGGTGGACACTCTCGAGTTGAATGAGGGAAGACTAAGATATCTAGGCTTTTTATTGTTGCTCTCTTCATTCAGTAATTGAATACCATGAGAAATTCTCCATTCTTCATGGACTTCGGAAATGGGGTAAGAAAGCATTCTCTTGAAGTATGGAGTAACAACAGAGCCTCTGTCTCGGGGAGGTTCATCTCATACCAGTGGTTTTCCTCCATAGCACCTGGAATGAAAAAACCAAAAAGGAAATCGACTTAGATCATTTTGTAGCTTGGTTACGATTGCTACTTATTTGGATTGAATTATCATCATTTGGAAATTAAATCCAGGAAAAATGCATGTGTAAACGAGTACTTACAGTAGCGTTTCATAATGCTCCTAATGAGATAGATCGACAAGAGCAACTAATACATGAAGAGATTTCGAATGGTTTGCATGAACTGTTTAGTGTAAAACCCTAATAGCAAACTCATATTACTAATTTTTCATGCCAAATAGAAATAGTTTTGTACATATGCAACCATGTTACCGAGAACACTGATGTAAATATTAAACTTTACAGCGAACACTTCAAAGAAGTTCTGGCCCAAATGTTGAAACTAAATTTGGAACAATTTTTGTGATTAATATAACTGTATGAATGGAGAAATGATGAAAATCAAATGCTCTGTGATTAAGCAACTCCCATTTTCCTGGCAGACATGCTTCTTCCTGGATATCAAAATCCTTTTTCTATGGACTACATTGTCTTAACATGCTCAATTCTGGCATTTTATTATGCTCCGAAAAGTATAGCTCCGAGGCATTTCTATGTGATATTGCTACTCTGCTCCTGATAAATGCTACTACGTCAGCTCATGGTTTAAAAATGATAACAAAAAGCCAAATATATGAAAGGAAAAACAATTACCCTGGAGTGCTAGCGAAATTCAACAGGTTTCTGCTTGCATTATCTGATAGGATGGAAAAAGCATCATGCCACTGTAGCTTGTGAGCATAAAATCATATGTCCAAAAGTGCTTCACCACAGATTTTCCTGTCCTCTGGAAATAAACTTGAGTCAAGGGAGCATTCCTTGGCAACATCATCAAAGGAATCGATACTGATCTCCAACAACCTAATTAGCCCTGTTTAGTGATACTCCTAGATTAAAACAAAAAAAACCCAATATTAAAAGGGAAGGCAATTACACTGGGCTGCTAGTAAATTTCAACAGGTTTCTGCTTGCAGGTTCTGCTTGAAAGTCATTCTGCTGTAGCTCTGAGCATACACCCATATGTCCAACAGTCGATCAACAAAGCTTTTCCTGTCATCTGGAATTGAACTGAAGTCTAGAGGGCATTCTAAGGAATGGATACTAATCACCAACAATCTAATTAGTCCTGTTTTGTGATAATATGATATTGATTCTCCTTTAGAAATGTCGTCCTTTGCCCTCTTCCAAGCCACATGAGTTTCTCCAAATGAACAGCTTCTGATAAACTTTAGAGCAAGTGATAGGCGACCACATTACGCTTGCACCTGTAATCCAAGAAAAGTTGAGAAACATTATCAGAAAACCAGTTACAGAACAAGAAAATTCTCTTATTTGTATTTGAAGCCATATATTTGGCAGATAACCTAGTTTCAACTTCAGAATTTGATTCTAGGACTGAATCCTATGTTCAACTGCCTTGGAATGAGGAGAAATCTAAGAAATTCTGTAAGCAGAATAAACCTGGAATGGGCAGAATCGACTTTCAATTGTCGCAGAAGTTCCTGAAATAGTGGACGATTCCGCAGATGGTTTTCCCGGAAAATCTCAGTTTTATGTAGAATGGGAGAAATGCTTTGGTGATTTGAGGTGAGAGGACTGTGCTCAGGAGCGACGTATCAGTTTTTGGACGTAATGCAGGGGCGATGGAAAAACTACGCTGAAATTGGACAGTGGTTTTCTTACAGTAGTGTCCCTGCCGCCCCTAGCAACTGACACCTCACGCTGGAATAGTAGTCCCCTACCTCGCTCTGGAATAGTAGTCCCCTCTCCTCAAATGCCCAATAAATTTGTTCAATCCCACATAAAACTGAGATTTTGGGAATACCGTATGCCGAATCGTCCACCATTGCAGACCTCCTAATAAAATTAATCAAAGCCACATGATGAAATTTTTGCAAACGATTAACTTATTCAAATATTTCAAACTTGACAATTCCTATTTCTAGGGTTCCCCTCCAGACACAATTTCCTGTATTTCTCGTATTTCGAAGGCCATTAGATTTGGCTTTCTAATAAATCTAATATAGGCGTCGTGAAACATCCGCGTTGGATTAGAACTAAGCTATGAGCGTTTAAGAGTCAAATTCAAAGTCACATTTGTAGCCCTGTGTTGACTTGAGAGGAATCATTGAAACATTCAGGTCGGTTGGACCGTGAGGCGTGTTTAAGGTGGCTTTGGCTTACGTTCTAAAGTGATTGTACAAATACTTAGTTGTCGATTAAAGTGGTGACTTTGCAGGGTTGATTTGGTGCTCCTCTAGGACCACTTTTATTTGTTTTATTGTGGAATAAGTCTATATTTATATCATTTTTACAAAAGAGATAGGTTGAATAGGGTTGCATTTTTAAAAGTTTGTGAGAGAATTTTATTCTAAAATATATAGAAGTGGGTAAATTAAATAACCAGTGTAATATATTAATGGGAGAAGGAACTCAGTTTTTACTAAAGGGTTTATTTTAATTATCTAGGAGGCCTTAATTATAGATGATTGATTTTCAACATATAATGGTAAGGTTATTTTTTTTTGTTTAGTTGGAATGTTACAAAGAGGAAGAATACAAGAGTTAGTTGGGAGTAGTTGCTACAGTCAAACCATCCAAATGTACCTTGATCACGAGGTTGAAATGATTTAGACTAGTAGCATGTCTATCATATGAGAGCCATGTGAGTAATGAATAGAGCAATGAAGGTGCAACATATTATGATCCTTCTGTATATGACCAAGTTTGTACCTTTGCAAAGAAGAAGCATCCTTACTAGATGGAGAGGGTGTCATGTATGCAATAGTATAAGGAGCATTTGCCCAATGTTCTAGAAGAGTTTGCATGTTGAAAATATTTAATGGATATTTATTGGATTGTATATGAGTCTACAAAAGAACATTCCATCATTTAAAGGCTTTATAATATATTGAGAAGTGATGATCCATAGTAAATTTAAAAATTAAAGTAGCATTTCTATACTTTTAATGATCAAATTGAATGTCTACCCTAAAAGTATGCCACATTGGGGTAAATTTAGCTAGCAATTTAGGCTAGATACCCAAATGAATTATATTCTAGGAGAAAATTATGGGTAAAAGTGCTCTAAAAAGTCATGAATCCAAATTTGAGAATCTTGAACCCATGGGTAGAACTAAAAAAGATGCCTAACTTTCTATAGATGTCTACAAAAAGGATGGAGGGGATTAGAAACATCTAACTAGATCGAATGAGATTGGATAAAGAGACCTTGGTAGAGGAGATACCGGGTAATATGAGCAAGTTTGGGTTATAAAAAGTGTTGCCTAAATTGTATCAAACATGCATTTTCATTTATTGGAAATTAACTGACGATTCACTCTATCATTGAGTTCTTGAACCAATGAGAGATGTGGATAAAGATATGCATATCATCTGTGAGGCTTATTGATCTATGTGTAATTCTAAGCAACTTAGTTCTCTAGCACATTGGCTCAATAGGATTTTGTCTCATGTCACAATCCTAGTTTGCAAAGACAACAAAATGCTATTATTCTTTTTGCATGAACAAGGAATTATGGTAGAATGGTTTCATAAATATTGTGCAATCATTGTTCCGAACAACTCTATAAAAGATAGTGTAAGGTAGCCACATGTGCACTCTTTCACCATGATGCACAACTTTAGGTGTTTGGAATCTAAGCTTCAAAAATTTAGAATAGTCAAACCTTGTACATATTTTTAACAATTCTATAGAATCAATGTAACCTACACATTTTTGTGTGCATGCCTCTTCCTTGGATTGCTTCCTTGGCCATTCGATAAGGCTTATCAAAATAAAGAAAATCATCATGTAGCCAACTCAAGACCAACCAAACCCATTCATGATCCTTTGTAAAGTTAGGGAAGTCTTTGAACATATCTAACTCCGTATAAACTACCCATGTATACTCCACTTGATACTCATTATTTTCTTTTAGTGGCTTTTATCATAGCCCTTTGAAATTTGTCTGATCAATCTATTTGTGAGGTACATGGATATACATTTGAATGTCTTTAATGTAAACAACATTAGCTAGTACTCTTGAAAAGTCTCTATTTGGGTTAGTTTGTAGGGATTTATTGGGAAATTTAGAGTAAAGGGGCCAAGGTTTAGCAATAAAAGAGATCAAGGTAGTAGTGGTGGGAGTAACCTTACTAGTTGTATGTAGCTAGAGTCGAATAGTGTATTCCTAGGGTTTGTGTTTGATACCATTGGAGCTTATGAGTGCCAAAGTATGACTGGAGTAAGATTACCTATAATCTAGAAGATGCAAGTAGAGTGTCAAGAGGATAGCATATGCCCTTCATAGTTTTCCTAGTGGTCTCCTTAGGTGTTGTAGCTGTTACACACAATTCCCCATCATATTTTTCTTGTTAGTTACTATGGCTAGTATTTTGTGGCTATTGTCACCAATTTCCCTTAGCATTTAATGTATAGTAGCATTACAATATATTACATAATTTTATAAAGTGTAAGTTATGTTAGTACGTTTCTTTTCTTTATTTCTCTAATGCCATGTTGGACCTTTTTAGAGTTTTGTGTCATATTTCAGTTTTGATAGTCTTGATTTTTTCTTTGATTAGTATGATCCTTTTTCTATCATGAGATGTGTAGTTTAACATATGTTTGACTAGCTACATGGAGTTGCTATGGTCCAGTGTGGTATCTAGCCTAGTTTGAATAAGGAACTCTCTTTGAAATCTATAGACTCTCTAGGATGCGATTTTTTATTCACATTGCATCCATGCTTCTATTACTTCATTGCTAGATCCATTATACCAATTTCACTCCCAGGTTCCAATTATTCTTAATAGTACTTAAATTTTCCTCCTTCCATCCATCTAGAAGACAAGAGATAGTATAGATATTATTTACATCCTCTCCAATTTGTTCTTGTGTCATTTACTTAACATAGGTTGTATCATCTGCATTAGCTATGAGGTTTGTTATTATTCTGGTTTCATTAGCAAAGGAGTTTTTTTCTTTCAAAAAATCTATAATACCATTTGAATTCACATACCATTGAAGCCTGAGTTGAGCCTGGAATGTGTTGAAAGGTTCTTTCATCTATACCACTTCAAAATCCACATGTTATTTAATTCCCTTAATATTAACCTCTTTATTTTTTCATGTGCCTAGAGTATTCATTTAGAGCCATCAACCATATAGGTACACATCAGTTTTTTTATTAGTAGTGGTCTTCCTAGTTTTTCCCATGTTATAGAGGGTATGATGTTCAGATCTACCCCAAGATCAACCATTACATAACTAACCTTCGAGTCATTTAATTATACATTAATGAGTAAGGGACCATTTTTCCACTTTCAGTCCTTTGACAATTGGTTCACCTATGGATCTTTTTTTGACTACTTTCTTAGTTTTTTAACTTAACTACCAGGTCATTCTTCCTAACTGTGGTATTCAAATCCTTCAATTTCTAGACATCTTTCCTAAAGAAACATGCTCCCTCTTCTTGAAAATATTGATTTATTGACTATTGAGCCTCTTTTGGTACCTTGGCATGCTTCTTTTAGTCCACCAAGAAAAATGTTAGTTCATCATCTTCCTCAACTTCTTCTAGACTATTGAAGTCCTCAAATCCTTCTTCTACCATAAATTTCTTCTTATTTTTCCTAATACCAATGCCTTATCTGGTGGGCACATTAGCTTTCCTCTTTCTAGTGTTTTTCTTCTTTGTCATCTCGACTACCATCTCTTCTTTAGAGTTGTCTTCTTTTAGGTATCTAAATTCCACACATCCATCTACTGGCATCCCTTGACTCCTTCTGGTGGTAATTTGCATATCATCCTTGCTCCTCTTTGTAACTCATCATTCCAAGAAGGTTGGTTGTTGTCCTAATTTGTGTATAAGTTCTTTTCTTTCTCCCATGTAAATATTTTATGCTCTTCTCCTCAAAAAAATTGCATCTTAGTCTTTTCTTTGTTCAACATTCTAAGGTATAGTGGCCAATTTTAACATAATTAAAGAAATTTTCATCACTTGTCCTATTTCCCTAACCTCTTCCCTAGGGTCATCTATAATTAGAGTTTTTTTCAGATCATCTTGCTACCCTCGATACTTTTGCATTGTAAAGACATGCTATTTATCTTTTCATGAGGGAATCCAGAAGCCCACAACATCCATTTCTTCTTGTGTCCAACTTTTGTTTCAGCTATATGTATATGCACAATACATGAATTTATGTTTAACTAATCTTGTGGCAATCAATGTCTTTTCTTTCCTATCCTTACAAAATTATATGTTGACATGGCCTTCTCTATCACAATAAGTGCATCATATATGCTAAGGCTCAAAGGTCCTTATTTCTTATTAGATTGCTACTTTCTTAACTTTCTCTTTTAAGCTTTCTAAAAGTTTTCTGTTTCATTTTTTTTTTGGGTGGGTCCTCCAAGTTTAATCCTCCATTCAGTAGACAATTATAATAAGATAACCATATTTTTAAAAATATCTCCCATCTATATCAATTCTTATGTCCCAATTCATTCTAAAAATGAGCTCTTCAATCTTCTATTTTTTAGTTAGGGGTTCTTATATCTTTCTATAAACTTCTTTGAACTTCCTATAATTTTTTTTGATGGATGTGTTGACTTGTGTGAGGCTTCTCATTTTTTTAACACTTTCTATTGGGACTATCGGTGTCCCAAAGTTTATTAGGAATTTTGAATTTAATTCATTCCAAGTAGTTGTGTGATGAAAGAGTATGCCACATACCATTGTAATTCCTCTCCTTGCACTAATCCTACAAAATCTAGCATTTGGTCTCTATTGGAAAACTTACCAATTTTCTCCTACATTGATTTTAGGATGAAATAATGTTCTTCTGCATTGGTGGAATCAATTCTAAAGACCAGAATCTTAATGATCCAATGTCTATTGTGTTAGAGTTTACTCTACGATTGTTTGATATTTAGTAGTTGTTGGCCAATTTTCTTACAAGTTTCTTGCTTGATGGTTCTTCTCTTTTCTACTAGCATTCCTTGGCTTGTCTTCTTTTCCATTGTCTATTTCTAGTTTGATATCAAAATATTCTTTCCCTATCATTTCACTCCATAATATCTCTTACTTATTACTTGATTTTTTTTCTTCTACTCCTGTTTTTCCTTCCATCCTTGCTTTGGTATATTATTTGCTTTGATTCTTCAAATTTCACATTTGGCTAGAGATAGATCCCCATCTAAGGGTTTTGTCATTTCAAGACTCCTTTTTTTTTGCAATATGTAAATGACATGTTGTTTGGTAATTCCTCTTCATTGAATAGTTCATTCCTTTCTTCATTCTCATAATTTTCTTATATTATAATTAACTAATCTCTCCAAATATTCACAAGTTAGCGATGGAGTTCTTCCTAGAATTTCCAAAAACTCCTTTAACCTATCATTTATTTTGATTGTGATGTTGGTAAAATATTTTGACAAGAATTGTGATAGGGTAGGAGCCATGTCATTGTTATTTGACCCTAATAACAATATCCTTCTACTATACCCTTCAAAGGTTGCTAGTATATTATTCATAAATCCTTGCATTTTATCAAATTTTAAATTTGGGTCTTTCGGGATGTCATCATATTTACTTCTATTTCTCTTTCCTTTTGTCTTAGTAACACCCATAGCGGCGAGCTCAACAAAACCCATATTATCATAGTCTAAGCTTTCTTTTGTTGACATGTTCATTCTTCTTTAATTTCTTTCTTATTTAGGTTCTGTTGGATATTAGAGTTGTTGGGATATGTCATTGCCATTGATATCAACATATTCCTATGTTATAGAGAAGTGGTTTGTTGTAGAGAGTTTCTTTGGGTGATCTATTAAAGATGTGTTGATGTTGTTTATTGGGTTTTGAGATGCTTATCTCTAGCTTATTTAGTATGTTTCATGATACTATGAGGTGATTTGATCAAGTTATGTAATCCGGTGTGATGGTTGGTTTTTCAGTGTTTAGTGTTGCACAAATACCACAACTCTAGCTAGTATTTGATCCATATTGCTCTAGAATGATTATATCTTGAATTGAAGATTTGGAAGAGTGTTTGAGATATTCATGTGTATCCTCTAATTGGATGGTTCATGATTTGGAACTTCGCAAGCATATGTTTTAGTTTGTTAGTTGGTGTTCTTGAGCTCTGATGATGGTGTTAATAATTATTCTTATTATCTAATTTGTTGTGGTGATTGTGGTGGAGTTCACATTTCTTGTTGATGTTCTCTAATCATGTGTTGTGTTTTGGTGGTCCGTATTGAACGTGGTGTGCATTATTGAAGATTTTATTGGTCCAGTGTTATTCTTTGTGTTATGCAACATATTCGGTTGTTTAATGTGTTGCGGATGATCTTGGCAAATTATTTCATGGTGTTGCATGTTCGAGGATTTGATTTGGGTTCATTCTATGTCTTTTCTGGCATTGTATTGATCTAGTTATTGATTTATGTATCATGTGATGTAATTTTGTAATTAGATCTTATGTCTTCAATTGACCTTATGGTCAAGGTTGATTAATTGTATAAATAGGTGGTAATCATGTAAGTTGTGTCTCTATGGTTGTGTTTATGATATGAGAGTATATTGTATGTGCAAACAAGTGAATCTATCATTCAAAAGTGTGGAAAAGCAGGGAAGAGTAGTTGTGCAGACAATGTGCTTAACTAGAACTCTAATTAGGAATTTGGATATGCTATTCTTTTAGTTCATGTAATCTAGATTGTTGTCCAATCTTTGTAAGGAAGTGAGCTTTCCTAGGGTTGTAGCCCTTATTGTTTTTGAGCAGTGAGCTCTAGGCAATGTGCGTGAATGCATGTGCATTTCCCATTATAATATTTACACATACTACTGTAGAGTATCGTCGTACTGCGGGTAGGTTCCCATCATGGTTTTTCCCTTAACCCTGTTTTCCATGTCAAAAATTTGTGTGTTATGTGTGTTGTTGATATGGTAATTATTTATGTTATTTTTATTCTTAATCATATGTCAAGTTGAGGATTTTGGTGAAAACTGATTCGCCCCCCTCTCAGTTTTCCTGCTGCTTTGCTATCAACAATTGGTATCAAAGCTAGATCCTCTAGAAGGAGCTTGACCGCTTGGGGAAATCTAGGATGGCAACTATTGTGTTCAAGAAGGAGAGTCTAAGATTTGATGGAACAAATTAATTTATATGGAAGCAACGAATGGAAGTACACTTGAATTGTCTTGGAGAATATTATTGGAAGATTACAAAGAATATATACATTGTTCCTGTGAATGGTCCTATTACTACAGGGTGAACCCACAATAGTGGGTTACACTTTTTGGACAAAGGATTTTATCTCAATCATCCAAAATAGATTTTACAACACTTTTGATCGAAACTAACTTTCAATCAAAATAAATTTTGATATTCGATTGAAAGTATGAAAAGTCATACTTTCGATCGAATATAACATTCGATCGAAAGTACCTTTTCTATTTTTTTAATTAATAATTAAATGGGGCCAATCGAACCTATGTTTGATCAAAACCCTTTTCTTAGGTTTTTTTTATATAAAAGTTTTAAACTGCTGAAAATGACAATGGTCATTTTCGACAACAACGAACAAGCAATATCAGAAGCGGCCAAACCCTATAGGTTTCCTTGGACCATTTGAACCTCCGAACTAGGTTGGTTCAATTTTGACCCATGTATATACATAATTTCATTTTAATATAATTTTTGTGTATATATACAGATATACAGTTATGATACTTTATCTCTTTAAACTTACTAAATCCTTTTTTTTTATAGAATAAAACAAATATGTATGTATATATATGACACATTAACTTGAATTAAATTAACTAAAATATTATATTTTTTATTAATTAAATCAAAAGATGAAATTAACCAAAAGATGTGTTTGTTTATAGTGTTCCACTTCAAATCCTATAAGAAACTAATGACAAACTAGCTTTCAAATCAATATCCAAATTTAAAGTTGTAGATTTTTTATGCCCATCACCAAATCGCTCAAACTCTAGATCCCCTTAAGACTAGATCTCTCTCTCTGAGCCACTTAATACTCTCTCTCTCTCCCCCCTTAAAAGTATCTCTCTAGAGATCTCTCTTTCTCTCCCCCTCCCCCCCCCCCCCCTCTCTCTCTCTCTCTCTCCCCAAGTAAGACTCTCTTTCACTTTTTTTCTCCCTCTAGGGACCTTAAGAATCACTCTATCTTTCTCTCTCTTTCTCTCTCCCCTTAAGAATCTCTCTCTCTCTCCTTTTAAGAATATCTCTCTCTCTCTCTCATGTGCATACATTTAATACTCATCTGCATGTTTATAATACTCTATCTCTCTCATGTTCATAGGTGATTAGGGGGAGAAAGAGAGAAAGATCCTAAACTTATTTAATCACATAAGACTTGAAAAAAGGGGAGATAGAGATAGAGAAAGTGATAGTGAGAGAGAGTGATACTCTTAAGGAGAGAGAGAGAGAGAGAGAGAGAGAGAGAGAGAGAAATAGAGAGATAGGGAGAGTCTTAAGAGGAGTGTGTGTGTGTGTGTGTGTGTGTGTGTGTGTGTGTGTGTGAGAGAGAGAGAGAGAGAGAGAGAGAGAGAGAGAGAGAGAGAGAGAGAGAGTACTCAAGTTCACCTAAGAAGACTAAAGGGAGGGAGAGAGAGAGGTCTTAAGGGGAGACATTAGTTAAGTATGAAGGTGATTAGGGAGAGAAAGAGAGAAGGATCCTATAATTATTTAATCACACAAGACTTAAAAAAAAGGGAGAGTGAAAGGGAGAGAGTGAGAGTGAGAGAGAGAGATATAGTCTTAAGGGGAGAGACTAAAACTACTTGTTCCCCTAAGAAGAAGAAGAGAGAGAGAGAGAGAGAGAGAGAGAGAGAGAGAGAGAGAGAGAGAGAGAGAGAGAGAGAGAGAGAGAGAGAGAGAGAGAGAGAGAGAGAGTTGTTAGACAGTTCAAATAACTAGAAGACAACTGAGGGGGGGGGGCCTAAATCAGTTGTCACAGATTACCAGAACATTTAGCAATTAAAACTTTAATACTAAAAACTAAAACATTAATATCAGAATGCTTAAACCAAATACAAAAATAGTAGTTAAACCAATTAAGCATAGACAATAATCAGAGAATAAATACCATCCATGTGACACCAAGATTTATATGTGGAAAACCCAGTAAAGGGAAAAATCACGGTGGGAAGCCTACCCACAATTAGATAATAATTGTGCAATAAGTATGTGAATTAAAATTGAGGGGCCTACACTTATAGGAAGGCCAATAGCCTAGAGCACACTACTCATCACAAAAGGGGTCTCACTGACTACATAGAAATCCAGACTACAATCTGGAGAAATGTTCGAAGTGCAAAGATAGCATCTCTTATGCCTAAGTACAGTTTCGGTTAAGCTCTATACTAGAGGACTAAATCCTCTTGCATAAATGAAAATAGATCTCTAATGATCGATCAAATCCTCTTCCTAAATGATATTACATTATTTGCACATTACATATCCATATTCATTCCCTGAACTTATTCCTATGATGGTCTACACTGAGATCTTACATCATATATATACAAACCCTTGACCATAAACAATTAGGTCGGCCACCAAATAATAAACCAATTACATAATTATAGAACATGTCATCCTTAGACCAAACAAATAATATCCAACACATAAGACATCCCATAAAGATATCAAGAGGACCAATCCACACGTTACATTAAGCCGATCCATAACCTAGATCAATCGAGACCCAATATAGGTCCACACACGCTAAAGAAATGATCTCCATCCGCCAAGTCTCAAACATGATCACCAAAAAATTCATGAATCTCCACCAGAAGCTACACCAACACCACATATGGGTATCATCAAAGATCTTCAATAATATTCTGCCGATGAAACCCTTGCCAGAACAACAAACCAAGCTTCCAAGAAAGCAAGATAGCATCCGATCACCAAACCAAAAAAAACTTACTGAATATAAACATGAGTATCATGAATAATCCAATTCCATAAGCCAAACATACCAGAGCCTACTGGATCATTTTGAATCCAAACCCACCAGAAACTACTCAACCTACCAAGACCAGAAGGGTGTCGGTAAAGCATCCAAACAGCTAGCATTGACATCAATGACAAAACATCAATGCAACACATAATCAATTTCTCCAAATACCCAACAATATCACCCTTTGGCATTAATGGCAACACTAGATGTGAAAAATATCCAAGTGCCAAGAAATGTCAAACAACTCTCCCCCAATGGAAGACAACCAACAATCTCCCACATACAGATGTAGTAATGAAGCTATGAAAAAAAGAGCCAAAATCCCCCTGTGAATGATATCTCTGTCAAGCTCTTAATTACACATATATCTCTCTTCCTAATTTATACAACTTTTTAATTTTTATTTTTTTTACATCACTATCTCTCCCCTTTTGACATCAATGCCAAAAATCTGACAAAAAATATCAAAATAAAAACATAAACCATTGAATCACAAAGGTGACTACTCCCCTTAAGCATTAGCATCTCCACATCAGTGTCAGAATGAAAAATATCTCTAATAATGCATACCAGTCTGATGCCAAAAAGAATCAATTAGTTCTCTACTGGAGGGGTAGAAACCCCTAACCCATCTCTTAGGTACTCAAATGGTTCTTTAGGCAAAGGTTTAGTGAAGATATCTACAATCTTCTCTTTAGTGTTCATATAAACCAGTCTAACTTCATTTTCTTCCACCTTTTCCTTTAAAAAGTTGGACTTGATAGATTTGTGCTTTATCTTAGAATGAAATACCAAATTCTTTGATACATCAATAGAAGTAGAGTTATCACAGTGAATAACTATCGGTTCACTACAATCCACCTTTATATCCTTCAACATTTGCTTCATCCATAGAACTTGTATACAGTTAGTAGCAACAACAAAATACTTGGCTTTGATAGTAGATAAATAAGTACATGACTGCATCTTGTTGATCCATGAAACCAACTTCTTTCCAAGAAAGAAAGCTCCACTGGAAGTACTTTTCCCATTATCAACAACTCCAGCCCAATCAACATCTATATATGCATGTAATGTAAAGTCATCATCCTTAGGGTACCACAAAGCATATTTAGTTGTTCCCTACAAATACCTGAAAATCCTCTTTACTGCACTCACATGATTTTCTCTAGGATCACTCTTAAATCTAGATGCAATACAAACAACATTCATTATGTTAGGCCTAGTCTGAGTCAAATAAAGTAGACCTCCAATCATAGATTTTTATCTTGTAGGATTTACCGGTGTAGAAACATCTTTTCTTGTCAATTTCTCACTTGTAACCATAGGAGTACTAACTGGTTTAGAATCTCCCATACCAAATTTCTTCAATAATTCCCTAGTATACTTAGTTTGACAGATGAAAATACCTTTATCAATTTGAGTAATCTATAAACCTAAGAAAAAATTCATTTCCCCAATGATAGACATTTCAAATTTTTTCACCATATTCTTAGAATATTCCATGCATAACTTATCTTCACCTCCAAAATTGATGTCATCAACAAAGACCTCAATAATTTGTATATCACCATCAGTGATCTTATAATATAAATTATTGTTAGCATTACACTTGGTAAAACCAAGCTTCAAAAGATATTTATCCAACCTTGCATACCAAGCTCTAGGTGCCTGTTTCAATCCATATTATAAAGCTTTCCTTAACTTGCAAACTATCATCAAGATCCCTATTAAAAAATGCACACTTAACATCCATCTGATAAACCTTGTAGTTTTTGTGGGAAGCATAGGCAAGAAATAATCTTATAGCTTCAATCCTAGCTACAAGTGCAAAAGTCTCTCCAGAATCAATTCCTTCCTTTTGATAATATCCTTTACAAACCAATCTAGCCTTATTCCTTACAACTTGACCATCCTCATTCAATTTATTCTTAAAAACCCATTTTGTTCCAATAACATTTTTATTTTTAGGCCAGGGAACCAAAGTCCATGTGTTATTGTTTTGAATCAGATCTAATTCTTCATCTATAGCTTTTAACCAATATTCATCTTTACATGCCTCAATTATTGATACCAGTTCATCTTGAGAAATTAAACATACCTCACTAGTTGTCAATTTTATTCTTGTCATCACTCCATTGTTCTTATCACCAATGATCCGATCTTTTGAATGATTCAATCTCACATACCTAGGAGTCTTCTAACTCTCTATTCCTCTTCCCAATTCTTTAATTACTATAGAATTATCTGATACTGCCGGAGTAACTGGTTCAACACTTTGTTCTAGTAAAGGTGCTAGTAGTTCAGATATAATCATTTGCACCGCTAGTTCCTTCTCATAAACTCCGATTTGACCTCTATTCAGCTCATCCACTTTGACATTAGCAATTTCCACAATTCTCTGTAATCTCTTGTTATAGCATCTATATGCCTTTCTTTCATTAGAATAACCAAGAAATATTCCTTCATCACATCTAGGATCGAATTTTCCAATGATATCATCTCTCCTGATATAAAATTTACTACTAAAGATTCTAAAATACTTAAATGTAGGTGTATTTCCAAACCATAATTCATAAGGTTTATTACCAGTTTCTCCTTTGATATGTACTTTGTTGAATGTATAAACCATTGTGCTCACTACTTCTTCCTAGTAGATATGAGGTAGACTAGCTTCCATCATCATTGTTCTAGGAGCATCCAAGATAGTTTTGTTCTTCCTTTCCACAACTCCATTCCGCTGAGGTGTCTAGGGAGCAAAAATTTGTCTTCTTATACCATGCTTTTCACAAAAGTTATTAAACTCACTGGATGTGAATTCTCCACCATGATCTGACCTCAAACATTTAATCTTCAATCCTATCTTAGTTTCCACTTTAGCCTTGAATATTTTAAATTTTTCAAATGCTTCTGATTTTTTGCTTAGAAAAGTAACCCACATCATTCTAGAATAATCATCAATGATTAGCATGAAATATCTATCACCTTGAAAACTTTTAACTCTAGTAGGGCCACACAAATCAGTATGAAAAAGATCAAGACATCATTAGATTTATCTTGTATACTCCTAAAAGAGGTTTTGACCTATTTACCCATTGGACATTCTTTACATACCAGATTATAGGGCTTCACAATCTTAGGTATATCTCTAATTGCCTTAATTGAACAGATCTTCACAATGCAATTAAAATTCAAATGACACAACCTTTTATGCCATAGCCAACCCTCAGCAATTTATGCCATCAAACATGTCTTCTCACCAGAATTCAAATGAGATATATTACCTTTTGTCTATGTACCGGTTGCAATCTCCAAACCAGATCTGTTAATGATTTTGCATTTTTCATCCTTGAACTGTAATTGAAATTTCTTATCCACCAATTGTCCTATGCTCAAAATATTATGCCTTAAACCTTCAATATAATAAACATTGTCAATATTATTCTTACCATCCAATGATATAGTTCCTTTTCCTTTGATCATACATGCTTTGTCATCTCCAAATATAGCCAGACCACCATGAAATTCTTGCAAAGATAGAAACTTCCCTTTATCTCCAGTCATATGATGTGAACAACCACTGTCAATTACCCATTCATCCTTGTCTTCAATTTTAGTAGCAAGTGTCTTCTCTTCAGGTACATTCTCTTTGAGTTTTGGAACATATTCCTTGATAGCCAGGAATACCCATTCCTTCCCATTGCCAAAACCACTAGCAGAGTCTTTTGTCAGTTCATCATCAGAATCAGTAATGCCTTCCTAATCTGCTATGTAGCATGATTTGTCTCTAGTTTTCCTATACTTATACTTGCTCTGATATCCAGGGTTAGGCTTAAAAGATCTTCTAACTCTTTCTTCAAATCTTGAATTCCTTTCAGGACATTTAGATACAAAATGACCAATCTTATTACATGCAAAACATTTAAAATGTGCTTTTCCTTCATACTTACTTCCTATCGGTCCTTTAGGTAGTCTTCTAGCAAATAGGGCTTCAAGTTGCTCAAATTCTTCATCTTCTCTCTTCATACAATCTAATTCATTTGCATATAAATCTTTCCAATCTTGGTTATCGGTTGCTGATGTAGATGCATGAAAAGTAGGTTAAGACTTAACAGCTCCAGAAGGTCCAAATTCTTCAAGCTCAAAAGAAGATAAATTTCCAACCAAGGTATCTTTGTTAACAAATGTATTAGCGATTCTTATCAACTCATTAATAGCAGTATCCTTCATTTTGTAAGCTGGTGGTAGGGCTCTCAAAAATTTAGACACAATTTCATCTTCACTCAGAGTTCCACCACAACATTGAATTCCCATAACAATCTCATTTACCCTTTCCATGAATGTAGTGATCCTTTCATCTTCTTCCATCTTCAGGTTTTCATATCTCACCCGGTAACCATCAAGTTTAACAATCTTCACTATAGGGTCACCTTCATTAAGAGTCTCCAACTTATCCCATATAGCCTTTCCAGATGATTTGTCAATCAATCCCATTATTTGTTGATCATAAAGTGAACACAAGAGGGCTTCTCTTTCTCTACAATCATTCTCAATCTCCTTATCCAGGTTTGTCAAAGGAGGATTGCCAGATGTCAGATTATGAGGTGTAACACTATTATGTGTGATCTCCCAAATCTCCTTTCCAAGAAATCTCAGATGAGTCTCCATCCGAATCTTCCATACTGTGTAATTTGTTCCATCAAGCCTAGGGATATCTCTCTGAAAGATAGCTCTAGATGAACTTGAATTGTTAGTCACCATAGGATCTTCCTCAAGTAGTTAAGCTTTCTGCAGAGAGGACCAAAGCTCTGATATCAATTGTTAGATAGTTCAAATAACCAAAACACAACTGAGAGCGGGGGGGGAGGGGTGAATCAGTTGTCACAGATTAGCAGAACATTTAGCAACTAAACTTTAATATCAGAACCCAAAACATTAATACCGAAATGCTTAAACCAAATACCGGAATAGCAGTTAAACCAATTACGCATAGACAATAATCAGAGAATAAATACCATCCACATGACATCGAGATTTATACGTGGATAACCCAGTAAAGGGAAAAACCATGGTGGAAAGCCTACCCATAGTCAGATAATACTTTTGCAGTATGTATATGAATTACAATTGAGGGGCCTTCACTTGCAGGAAGGCCGACAACCTAGAGTGGACTACTCATCACAAAAAGAGTCTCACTGACTACATAGAAATTTAGACTACAATCTAGAGAAATGTTTAAACTGCAAAGATAGCATCTCCTATGCCTGGGTACAGTTCTGGTTAAGCTCTATACCAGAGGACTAAATCCTCTTACATAAACCCAACTTGATCTCCAATGATCGACCAAATCCTCTGCCTGAATGATATTACATTATTCGCACATTACATATCCATATTCTTTCCTTGACCTTATTCGTATGATGATCAACAATGAGATCTTACATCATATATATACAAACCCTTGACCATAAAAATTAGATTGGCCACTAGACAATAAACCAATTACATAATTAAAGAAAATATCGGCCTTAGACCAAACAAATAATATCCAACATATAATACATCCTAGAAACACATCAATAGGACCAATCCACACGTTACATTAAGCCAGTCCATAATCTAGATCAACCGAGACCCAATATTGGTCGACACACATTAAAGAAATGATCTCCATCTGCCAAGTCTCAAATATGATCACCAATAGCATCCGGAATCTCCACCAGAAGCTACACCAACATCACTTATGTGTATCATCAAGGATATTCAATAATGCTCTACCGGTGAAACCCTCGATGGAACAACAAACCAAGATTTCAAGAAAGCAAGATAGCGTCTGATCACGAGACCAAAACCAACTTATTGAATATGAATATGAGTATCATGAATAATCCAATTCCATAAGCCAAACATATCGGAGCCTACTGGATCATGCCGGATCCAAACCAAGCAGAAACTAGTCAACCTATTGGGACCAGAAGGGTGCCAGTAAAGTATCCAAAAAGCTAGTGTTGACATCAATGTAACACATAATCAATTCCTCCAAATTTCCAATAAGAGTCTTAAGGGGAGAGATTATTTAAACTTACTAAGGTGATTAGGGAGAGAAAGAGAGAGAATGATCCTAAATTTCTTTAATCACACAAGAGTTGAATAAAAGAGGGGGGGGAGAGAGAGAGAGAGAGAGAGAGAGAGAGAGAGAGAGAGAGAGAGAGAGAAATAGATACTAGAAGTCTTTAATAGCCTTTAGGAAGATCAAAAGGAGAGAGAGAGATTTAAAGTGCTAAGGTGATTAGAAAGAGAGAAATATCCTAAAATTATTTAATCACATAAGACTTGAAAAAGAGAGAGAGAGAGAGAGAGAGAGAGAGAGAGAGAGAGAGAGAGAGAGTCTTAAGGGGAAAGATTATTTAAGTACAAAGGTTATTAGGGAGAGAAAGAGAGAAAGATCCTAAAATCCTTGAATCATATAAGACATGGAAAAAAGGGGGGAGAGAGAGAGAGATTGTCTTAAGGGGAGTGACTAAAACTACTTGTTCACCTAAGAAGACTAGAGAGAGAGAGAGAGAGAGAGAGAGAGATAGTTCTAGTCTTAAGTAAGGGGATCTATACTAGGAAACAACTAAAGAGAGTAGGAACCCCAAAGCTTTCCCACGATGTTGAGGTTATGGAATGTAAACATGAACAAAGAATTGAGAAGGTTGACTAGTCTATGGAGGAGATCAAGAAAAACCTTAAGAATCTGGTTGACATAAGAAAGGAGGTTGTGAATAATAGTATGAAGGGGCTAGAAAAGATCAATGCCATGGTGGCGGGGTACAGATCCAATCCTATTGACAGTGATCCTGATGACAGTAATAGAAAGAAAGATTTGGGTGGTGAAGACTCTGTTGTAGGCAGCAATAAAACTATGGGCCCTAGTTCTAGGACCAGAAGCAAGAGGAGCAATAAGGGTACCTCCAAGTTCATTATGGAGGAATTGGAGGAAATCAACAAGGTTACCATCTAGAAGAACAAGGAGCTAGTGCACTCGCTTATTAGAGTGTTTTTGTTTTATTGCCTGTTGTTTCTTTTTTCTTTTGTGTTTGGTTTGGGGTGCTCCCCTGTTTTGCTATTGGTTTCTGTTTGGTTGGCTGATGGCCAGGTTTTGTAAAACTCTTGGTTTCAGGTCCATGTAAAACCCATTTATCTTTATCAAAAACTAAAGAGAGTAGGAAAGTAAGAGAGAGAGATCCTAAAATATCTTTAATCACATAAGACTTGAATAAAAGGGGGGAGATAGATATATATCATTTAACAACCATTCAGAAGACTAAAAGGAGAGAGACAAAGAGAGAGAGAGAGATTTAATCAATCATGAATACGAAATGTATCTAGAGAGAGAGAGAGTCTTAAGGGGAGGGACTAAAACAATTTAATATTTAATAATCTAAAATGACTAAAGGGAGAGAAATAAAGAGAGTGTTAAACAGAGAGAGATACTAAAAATGTTTAATAATCACCTAAGAAAAAAAAAAGGGAGGCAGAGAGAGAAAGAGAGAAAGAGAGAAAGTACTTTTTATTTTTTTAATTTCATTAATTTAAGTGGGTTGGAGAATTATAAATTGTAAATATGCATACCTCTTTTCTTCATATAATATCTTGTCAATTCTTGTTCATGAAATTTTTGTTCTATTTCAAGTGAATACTTTCACGCAGCCTTATTTACCCTTGTGCTTGTATTTCCCATCTCCTTCCTTTGAAGAAATGCCTTTTGAAAATTCCACAACAAAAAAATTTACTTCAAAATGCCTTCTTTGTGAAAAATGTGAATTAATATTCAAATTTGATATGTTAAAGTTGAAAATAAGCATCTATATTTATATGAAATCATTCATAACAAAAAAAAAATTGGCCAATAGGGGTTTCTATCGAACGTCGGTAGTTAAAAAGGCCATGTTCGATAGAAAGTGGTAGTTATTACAAAATTTGTGCTGAGAGGGGTAGTTATTAGAAAATTTGTGCTGAGAGGGTTAGATAGAAAGGGGGTCTAGCTGAGAGGGTTCAATAGAAAGGGAGTTTGATCAAACCCCAATAGTTACGATCGAACCCCTTTCGATAGAACATATGTTCTATTGAAAGTGATTGGATTTGGACTCCCCCCAAACCTCTCATGGTTTTTACAGATTTTTGACTTTCAAAGCTCAAATTGGGGGCTTAAATGGATGATTTTTGACAAACCCAAATGCATGATAGTATTACTCGAAGCAAGATTTCTAATGACTATTATTTTAATATATAAAGAGTTTATTATGAATTTTTTTTAAGATTAACTAAACATAGGTTTAATACTGAACATCAACTTCCGAGGTCAACGGTTATGGAAAAATAGTAAACAAGTGAAATTGTTTTTTGAAAAATATTTGTGCACTAGGTATTGAAGTCCTCTTTTGAGCAAAAAAAAATTTGATTTTGGATACATACACAATAGGTTATGATCAACCAAATGAACATATGTCAAAATTACAGTTAACTCGACTTCAAAAATTGATAAAATATGAAATATTGAAGATAATGTTATGAAACTAATTGCAAACATTAGATATGCATGCTACAAAACTAAATTAAAAATAATCAAATTCATATCTATTTTAGAAGAAAAGTTATGCCATACCAAATGAGTATCACTCTTTAAAAATGTTGTGTTTTGTAAAAAAACTAGTTTTGGATGGAGATAGAAAAATGGAAATAAATTGATTAAATTTTTAAAAATATATATATATTTAGAGTCTACATGCAAAATTTCACAAATAACTAATTTAAATCATCTTCAAATTCCTTGTGGTTTAAGACTAATAAGTGTTTGAATGTGAGATTTTTTCTTAAAATGAAAATTGAACTGTCAAAGTTAGCAAAAAAGTGTAACCCACTATTGTGGGTTCACCTTGTAGCTAAGATTAAGGATGTTGAAATTAATATTAGAGATAAAGAAGCATTGCTAAGTGCCCTTACTAATGCAGAGATGACTAATGTGATGGAATTATAGACTACACATGAGATCTGGGTGAAGCTTGAAACCTTGTATGAATGAGATAAACATGTGAAAGTTACTAAATTGTCGAGCTTGAAAGGAAAGTATGAGTTGCATGAGAATTAGAGAAGATGAAAATATTACATCCTTTATGGCTAAATTGAATGATCTTGTGCTATACATCAGATGTGTCGGTGGATTCCTTGAAGAAAATGAGATTGTGGCTAAAGTATTGACATCTTTGTCTCTTACTTACAAACATAAAGTTGCTGCTATGGATGAGATCCAAACTGTGGCAACTATGACAAGAGATATGCTGGTTAGTAATATTATTGCTTTTGAATTGAGCAAACTTGGTGAATCACATGTCAAAATTGAGACTGCATTTAAAGCTACTGTATCCAGGAAGTAGAAGTATGATTTGGGAGAAAGTTCAACTAGGTTGTGCAGATATGAAAGAGAAATGAGAGAGATGGAATAACAAGAAAGAGAGCTAGAAGAGCTTGAAGCACTTATTGCTATAAGATTTCCTAAGGGAGTCAATAAGTATTAAGGGAAGTTACCTTTGAAATGTTTTTCTTGCAATGAGATTGGTCATTTTTCTTATAGGTGTTCGGAGAGAGTAGAAAAAGTTTCTAAGTACGATAAGACTTAGAAGCCTAACAAGAAGTATAGATATCAGAAGAAGTGTTATTATGTTGTTGATGAATGTGTGACAGATGAGGAGTTTGAGAAAGTTAATTCTAAAGATGAATTTGTGTTCATTTCTATCAAGGAAGATGATCCAATCCATATTGATTCTACAAGATATACTGTTGAAGGGAAGGCTTTGGCTGTTGAAATTGATGAGAAAGATGAATGCGTGATTGACAGTGGTTGTTCACATCATATGACAGGAGATAAAGGTAAATTTGTGAATATGGAGAAGTATGATGGAAATTTCATGATATTTGGAAACAATAAAGCTTGTGTAATCTATGGTAGAGGCTCTATTTCTATTGATGGCAAGTATAATACTGATGATGTTTTATATGTTGAAGGTTTGAAGCATAATCTTTTGAGTATTGGATAGATGGTTGATAAGGGATATGATTTGAAATTTAAGAATGGGAAATGTAAGATCTTGAATAGCTTTGATATATAGATTACATCAAGAACTAAAACTAAAGGCAATATCTTTCAACTGAATGCTGATGAGAAAAGTTGTTTGATTGCTCAGATTGATGAGAGTTGGTTGTGCCATAGGATAATGTGTCATATTAAATTTGATTGCATGATTAAGATTAGTTCTACTCAAGCTATTAGAGATTTTCCTAAGATAGAGAAGATTGCTAATCCGGTATGTAAAGAATGTCAATTGGGAAAGTAAACAAGAATTTCATTCAAGAGAAAACTGTATACATCTAAAGGATTATTAGATCTTGTGCATATTGATTTATGTGGACCTTATAGAGTGAGAATCTTGTAGGGAAATAGATATTTTATGTTGTTGATTGATAACTATTCTGGGATGATGCAGGTCACTTTTCTAAAGGAGAAATCTGAAGCACTAGAGAAGTTCAAAACATTGAAAGCTAGAGTAGAGATTGAGACAAGATTGAAGTTGAAGTGTCTGAGGTCTGACAAAGGTGGAGAATTCACCTCCAATGAGTTTAATTATTTTTTTGAAAAGCACAAAATCAGAAGATAGTTATCTACTCCAAGAACCCCTTAGTAAAATGAAGTTGTTGAAAGGAAGAACATAACAGTTTTGGATGCTAGTAGAACTATGATGATTGAAGGAAATGTTTCACATATCTATAGGAGAGAAGTTGTTAACACTGCTATTTCCACATTCAATTGGGTGCATATAAAAGGTGATTTCAGTAAGACCCCTTATGAGCTATGGTTTGGTCATGTTCCTACAGTAAGATATTTCAGAATCTTTGGAAGAAAATGTTATATCAAAAGAGATGAGGATATAGGTAAATTTGATGCAAGATTCGATGAAGGAATCTTTATAGGATTTACTACTAAGAGAAAATCCTACCAGTGTTACAACAAGAGATTGAGAAATATAGTGGAAAGTGTGAATGTGAAGGTTGATGAGAACCATGGGAAGAAAATTAGAGCATGTGGATATGACTTTGATGATCAGGATGTTATTTCAAAGAAAGTGTAGAGTCTGAGCATGAAGCAAAGTGATCCAACAGAGGTAGAGATTGTGAATGTTGATGTTGATGCTGGTGAAGAAGTTAAAGAGCATAAAAATTAAAATAATCAGAAGACCCCGAGATATGTAAGACTAAACCATTTATATAATCAGATTATAGGTCTTAAAAATAAAGGTGCGGTGACTAGGAGAAGAATTGTTGCTGAAGGGACATGTTTAATTTCTAAAATTGAGCCTAAAGATGTTGTTGAAGCTTGTCAAGGTGAAAAATTGGGTAAAAGCTATGACCAGCAGAGTTAGATCATATTGAAAAGAACAAAACGTGGGAACTTGTTCCGAGACCTAAGGACGAGAATGTAATTGGTACTAAATGGCTGTTTTGGAATAAGTTGAATGAAGATGGACAAGTTGTTAGAAACAAAGAAAGATTGGTATGTAAGAGATATTCACAAATGGAATGTATTGATTTTGAGGAGACTTTTTCTCTAGTAGATAGAATCGAATTTGTTAGACTATATATTGCATATGCCGCTCATAAGAAATTTAGGGTATATCAGATAGAAGTCACCCTTTTTGAATGGCGATTTGGAAGAGGAAGTCTACATTGAGAAACAGAATGGGTTTTCATTGATAGATGAAGAGGACATGGTATGAAGATTGAAGAAAGCATTGCATGGTCTTAAAAAAGCCCCATGCTAGTTTGGACAGGTATTTGAAGAAGTTGGGATTCTATAAAGGTACTGCTAATAGTAATTTGTGTACTTAAAGATTGATAATGATAACATTTTGATTGTTGAAGTCTTTGTTGATGATATTATTTTTGGAGGAGATGATGATTTGAGTAGGAAATTTGATAATGATATGCAAAAATAATTTGAGATGTTTATGATAGGTGAGATGAAGTTCTTTATGGGATTGCAGATTACATAGACTGATAAAGGCATTTTCATATCTCAATCTAAGTATGTGATGGAATTCCTAAAGAAGTTTGGGTTAGATGATTCCAAACTTGTTGGAACTCCTATGGTGACTGGATGAAAGATGATGAATCTCTAAAGGCTAACTAGACTTTGTATAGATCTATAATTGGTGGATTTCCTTATTTGACCTAGACTAGGCCTTGAATTATGAATGGTGTATGCCTTGTTGCTATATTTTAGGATGATTCTAAGGAAAGTCATGTTACTGCTATAAAGAGGATATTCATATACTTGAAGGGAATAGATGATTATGGTCTATGGTACCCGAAGGAAAACAATTTCACTTTAAATGCTTATACTAATGCTAATTTGGTAGGTGATGTTGATGATTGGAAGAGTACTACTGGTGGAGCATTCTTTTTGGGAAAGAATTTTGTTGCTTGGACAATCAAGAAACAAGATGTTATTTCTCTATCTACTATAGAAGATGAATACATTGCTGGTGCTAGCAACTGTACTTAGGTTATTTGGTTGAAGTAGATGCTAAAGAATATTAGAGTTGTTTATATGAGTCTACTATTATAAATTGTGATAATTCTAGTGCTATCAATATTCTAAGAATCTAGTGGTACACTTCTAGTGGTACACTCTAAGACAAAGCATATATCAATCAAGTTTCACTTTTTGAGAGAGAAGGTCAGTGATAAGGAAGTCAGATTGGAGTATGTATCTACAAAGGAATAGATTGCAGATATATTTATTAAGCTTTTTCTTGTAGATACATTTGTATATCTAAGAGTGAAGTTAGGGGTGATTTCCCCTCCTACTGGGAACTAGATTCATTGAGCTGCATTGATCCAGTGGACTTCATTGTCTTATCCCATTATCTAGATTGATGAGTTGGTGTTGCTGCTCCGAGAGAGTAGTCAGTGTGTGGTTCAATTGATCAGATTTGTGAGTTTATCCTAAGTGGGAGACATTACCCTTCTTAGATGGAGAGATGCATCAGATAATGATGATTTGTCTGTGTCTTTGGCATTACTGTCAAAGTGTGAGAAGAGCATGTGAAAAATGTTGAAGTATTTTTGAGTTGTTTGTCTTAGTGGGAGTTGATCCTCATGATCTCAAGGGGATATTGTTGGATGCTGGTTTATTTCCTAGCATTGAATGTTTTTCATATTCATATGTTTCCATCAATATGAAAGGGGGAGATTGTTGGATATTAGAGTTGTTGTCATATGTTGTTGTCATTGATGTCAACATATTCTTGTGTTGTAGAGAAGTGGTTTGTTGCATAGAGTTGGTTTGGGTGATCTAATGCAGATCTATTGATGCGGTTTATTGGGTTTTGAGATGCTTATCTCTAGTTGATTCAAAATGAGTTTCATGATACTATGAGGTGATTTGATCAAGTTATGTGATCCTATGTGATGGTTGATTTTTCAGTGTTCAGTATTGTAGAAATACCACAACTCTGGCTGCTATTTGATCCATATTGCTAAGGAAAAATTATATCTTGAGTTGTGGATTTGGGAGAGTATTTAGGACATTCATGTGTTTCCTCTGATCAGATGGTTCATTATTTAGAGCTTCATAAGAATATCTTTCAATTTGTTAGTTGGTGTTCTTGAACTCTAGCGATGGTGTTAATGATGATTCCTATTATCCAAGTTGTTGCGGTGATTGTGGTGGAATTCACGTTTCTTGTTGATGTTCTCTAATCGTGTGCAATGAGTTTTGGTGTTCTGCATTGATTGTGGTGTGCGTTATTGAATATTTTATTGGTCCGTTGTAATTATTTGTGTTATGTGACATATTTGATGGTTTAGCGTGTTGCGGATGATCTTGATGAATTATTTGGCGATGTTGTGTGTTCTAGGATTCGATTTAGGTCCATTCTATGTCTTTTTCGATATTGTATCAGTGCAGTTATTGATTTATATATCATGTGATATAATTTTGTAATTAGGTCTTATGTGTTGAGCTGACCTTCTATTTAAGGTTGATGAATTGTATAAATAGGTGTTGTAATCATGTAAGTTGTGTCTCTATGGTTGTGTTTATGATCTAATATTATATTGTATGTGCGAACAAGTGATTCTATCATTTGGAAGTGTGGAAGAACAAAGAAGAGTTATTGTGCAGATAGTATGCTTAACCGAAACTATAAACAAGAGTTTGGAGATGCTATTCTTTCAGTTCATGTAATCTGTAGTGTTGTCTGATCTTTGCAAGGAAATGAGCCTTTCCAGGGTTGTAGCTCTTCTTGTGTTTGAGTACTGATCTCTAGGCAGTGTGCCTGAATGCATGTGAATTCCCCATTGTAATATTTACACATACTATTGTGGGTAGGTTCCCACAATGGTTTTTCCCTTAACTAGGTTTTCCATGTCAAAAAATTGTGTGTTATGTGTGTTGTTGATGTGGTGATTATTTATGTTATTGTTGTTCTTAATCAGATTTGAAGTTGAGGATTTTGGTGAATAATGATTCACCGCCTCCCCCCTCTCAATTCTTCTACTGCTTTGCTTCAAATAGGTTCCACTTCTTATTTAAGTATTCTCTCCTCTCAATTAGGGCTATCCATTATGTCTAATATCCTTATTTTAGTTTACTCCTTGATCTTTATCAAATTATTGTTATCACCTTTTACCATAGGTGTTTAGGATTTGATCTTGTATTAATCTATATCACATCCCATGGTGGTTATTTGGTTCCTTAAATAGTCACCTCTATTCATAAGTCTCCTAGACAATTCCCCCATTTCTATTTCCCATCCCCTAGGCCCCTGCCCTCTGTCATAGGATAAAAATTAAGTAGAGATAGATTTTATCAATCATATCCTATTTCTTGCTTTATTTTTTATTAGGTATTATAGAAATATTTTAAAAAAAAATTAGTAGCAACAACCACAACACAATGTAACTAGGGTCCCAATAATGGGACCGATATTAGCAAGAATTCTAAAGAACAAAGATTAGAGAGTGTTATTACCAAAGGATTTCTACTATTGTAGTCTAATAGTTTTTTATTAGGATAAAACAGGTTTTGAAGGTGGCCCAAAACCCTTACAATTAGAGAACATCCATTGATTAATGGACTAGACTACCTGGAAGCGAACAATAGTTTTTAGAAAGTACCTAAAACCTACTAGAATTATGGGCATCTAGATCCCAAAACCTAGAGACTACACAAAACAAAGAAAAATTAAGAGAAACCACAACCAATCCAACACCAGCAAAAACATCAAGTGTAAAACATTACAAAATAGGATGACCCAAATGAAGGGTATAAGATAGCAAATAATAGACCTCAAAAAATAAAGAATGACAGTTTTTTTAGGAACCCTTAGCCAACATGAAGGGTTTTCCCAGGCTCCCATAACATGTAACAGAATCTCATGAACCTAAAAAAAAAAACACTGGCCAACCTGGGCCCTTGAAAACTACTAGCATCCAACCTGTCCTTGAGAGAAACAAAAAGCATAGGGTTTTTCCAAGCTCCCTCAACCTTTAGAGTGGGTTTTACAAGGCTCCCACAACTAGTTTCAAACACTAAGAACAACTTGCTCGACTAGATCTCCACCTCTATAGGAGAAAAATGAAAGTCAATAAGAAAGCCAGGATCAACAAACTTACAACCAAGAGATAGGGAGCCATTAGACCCCCAACAACACTTCCAGGCACCACTAGTAGCATCAAAATCCACCTCAATAGGAGAAAGGTCAAATCCAGCCACATCCATCTCCCCCTCAATAGAAGATGGGACCACCTCTATAGGAAAAACCAGAGAAACCCAAAGATACAAAAAATGAATCATAAAGGCCAAGGACTAGAAAGAAAGAGGAGGGAGAAAACAAAACCCCCATCAAACATAAATCTAGGAGTCACAAGAGATAAGTAGAGAAATCTAGACCTCCTCATATTAGAGATCACAAACCAAAGAGGTCTTAAAGGAACCTTAAATAAAAAAGCCTCTCCCAAAAATTCAACATAAATAGAGGATCATAAGGAGAGAAGAGAGACAAAAAAATCAACATAGTTCTAGAGCAGAGGTAGATAAGAAGCTGAGAACATGAAAGAATCCCTCAACTATAAAGCCATCAACATCTCCTATTTAGGGAAAAAATAACTTTTTCACAACCCAATAGAACAAGGATGGATCCTTTCATAGAAACACCAGCAGGTCCAAAAGATTCGTCACTTCAAACCAACCCATCTTACAAACAAAAGGTCTCACTAAGAAAATCCTCCATGTGCAACAAGGGTGACACATAGAGGGAAATTCTCGAGAACTATGAGGAGGAGAAACACCACCCCGATCACAACCAAACCCATCTGGCAAAAAAATTTGCATGTAGAGAACAGGCCCAGAGGAATAGAGCAAGTCCTCCAAGCAGGGGCATGAGTCCTGCCAAGAAGAAGCCATAAAGCCACCACCATGAACCACCAAACATACACCTAGACCAAGGAAAAGACCTCAACATCCCCGATCCCATTTCCAAACTCCTTAACATCCTCTGTCGAAACCCAAGAACCAAGCTGCCTCCCACACCAACGCTCACCATATTCAACAAGAATAGAGCCAAGGAGGTGAAGAAAGGAGACCATCAAGGACATAAAGGAGCCCACACAATCGTCCTCCCCATGTGATTCGTCATCTTCATTAAAGCTTGCAGCATCTTCCAAAACTCTAGCCACTCACTGCCTATGAGTGCGCTCAACCATTTCAAAACATTGTAGTCTAATAGTTGATAAGCACAACAAGCAATAATATTCAATAATATGAAAGCATTGGGAAACAATATGCATTGGAATGACTCTTGATCTTAAATTTGGATGACCGAGTAGAGGTATCTATAGTTAAAATTTATAAATACTATTGAGGAATGGATCGATCTCTACAAATGCAATTACAATATCATAAGTAAATAAATATTAAATATTTTTTATACCCTATTATTCCAAGACCCATGTATATGTTGCAATAATTTGGGGGACAAATGAAGATGAATTACGATCACAAGGATAATTTCATCTTATACTAAGACAAATTGTATCATTTAACTACTTTAATTGACTACATATGATAAAGTTGCTAGAATCTTAGAACTATAGGTGGTCTATAATAATATCATTAATGGTCAAAGTGATTAATATGTGTGATTTCATAAGTGTTGGAATCCAAGAACACTAAGAGGGGGGGTGAATCAGTGTTTTACATATAAGATCAATTTTCACCTTATTAATAAAATGTCTCAATAATCGGTAACCATAAAAGAATATAACAACAAGTAGGAATGATGCAAGCACAAGAACATCCACCATAACATAGAAATTTATATGTGGAAAACCTCAAAGAGGAAAAACCACGGTGGGATTGGTAACTCACAATATCTATCCATTGGCCAAATAAATAAAAGTTACAATACGGGCCTGCACATGCAAGAAGGCCAATAGTCTAGACCACACTTCTCATCATAAAAGGACCCTCGCTAACTAAAAACACCAAATATGGAGTTCCAAACGAAATTCCGAACTCAAGAAATGCATCTGCTATGCTAGATGAGTTCTGGTTAAAGCACTGTCTGTACTGGTTTTTCTGTAGGTTTCAACCTTATTACTTGCACTGGTGGCTTCACCACTCGGTGTAGTTACTTGCTCAACGTTAACCTCTTCAGTATGTACAGTTGTTTCTGAAGGACCTCTAATATCCTCATCCTTCTTATTGTCAACATCAATGACCTCTACAACTAGACTTTTCTATTCTGGTGTACCCTGCTTATTTTGTATAGTATTATCTACCTGTATCTCTACATTGTGTAAAGGTGATGCTACCGGAGGAATATCCTCTATTGTTTTTTGGTCCAAAACTGGTGAATCCAAACCCAATTTACCTTTCCCCATATCATCTATCGATATGTCTGGAATTGCAGACTTAGGAGGGGTATCCGGTGATGTAAAAAAGTTAAGATTATCAATAAAGAATTTTACCCATGCCTCATGGATTCCTTAACAATCTCATTAACTCTCCCAACCATTAAGTTTACATGTCAGTGTCTACTTTGGAATATTATTTTATTTGCAAAATCTAGACACCGTTGCATCTCTTCTTTAGTTATAGCTCCGCAAATAGTTAATAACTCCTACATTTTTATATGCTTATCCTCTTCTACTGCAGATAACCTCCTAGCATCTAGTTTATTGTACTTGGTCAGTTGGTATTTTCTTTTCTATCTCTATTAATGCCTTCTTATATATATCTAAATACAACAAAACTGATTCCTCTATCTCATCCTTCTATTTGTCATCCATATGTATATAATAGTGTTGGATATTGCTCAAAATTCCATCTTTAGTTATCTGGTCTATTAACTCAACAATAGAAAGAGGAGGAATAACTTTGATACTTTTACCGAATTCCAGGGCCACATCAATATTAGATTTCTTCTTCTTGTCAAGAGTGGGAGTGATTCCTTTTACTGATTTCCTTTTCTCCATAGGTTTCCTCTCCTTCACAGGTTTCTTTGCTTGAGCCAGAGGAGTCACCGTTGCTTTCTGTTATTTCTTTTCCTCAGGTTTCTTCCTCTATGTCCTCATGTATGTCTTGTGGGTCTTGGAGGATTCATCATCAGTATCAGAATCCGATGTAACAGAGGCAATAAATATTTCTGGTTCCTTCCTCTTTAGTGTACGCTTGCTGGTTGCTTCTACTAGTGGAGCCTGAATTGCTGTCAGAGATGACCCTTCAGCCATTCCAATGATTTGCTTGATTTCTGATGACATTTTCTGCACAACCTCTCCAACTCTCTTTATCTTTCCTTCCCTTTTCTTCTAGCTAAAACCAATTTCTACTTCCACTTCCCTTTGCTTGGAAGTCCCAAAAGCTTTCTCTGATTCATCAACCAGGGCATCGATGAGAGTCTTGGCATATAAGTCCAAGATCTGAGCATCTACCTCATAACTCATCTCTGTAATCCACATTTTCCTTGGCTGCACTGCCTCCATCAGTGTTTCATCCTTCTTTACCATAAAAAAGATTTCAATTGAATATTTATTTACAATATGCTTTGGGATTCTTTCTCTCTACTTCATTGATTTCTAAAAAGATTTGAAATATCCCCACAAAATAGAGTCTCTATCCTTGTCTGATCCAATGCTTCTTAGGACATCTTTAGTTTGTTTTCCTACCGATATATCAAATGCCCATTGGGTTTTATCGGATCTCGATATCTCATTCAAAAAGAAAAGTATCAAGCAAACAACAAGATTTCCATACCTCAAAACACCTTTCTTTTCACCCTTAATCTTCCCTAAGTTCAAAATGAACTCATCATACATCCATTGACAAAGATCATACTTTTCATTCTCCTTAATCATCTTATGAGATTTGAAAATGCATGAATTGGAAAAAAAATTCAATTGGTTTGATTGAGATACCTTGTAATCGATGATCATGCTTGCAAATTGAATTGCTCTGTCTTTGATAGTGCTTATCTTCAAGTTGTTTCTCCATACTCATCTCCATGAATTATGAATGCAAGATCTTCCTTAAGCTGTTAGACTTGCTCCAAGGTACTAGGCTCTGATACCAATTGTTGGAATCCAAGAACACTGAGAGGGAGGGGTGAATCTGTGTTCTACTGATAAGATCAAGTTTAACCTTATTAAAAAAATGTCTTAGTAACTGGTAACCATAAAAGAATATAACAACAAGTAGAAATGATGCAACCACTAGAACATTCACCATAACACAGAGATTTATATGTGGAAAACCTAAAAGAGGAAAAACCACAGTGGGATTGGTGACCCACAATATCTATCCACTGGCCAAATGAATAAATATTACATTAGGAGCCTGCAGACTAGAGTGCACTACCCATCACAAAAGGAGCCTCACTGACTACAAACACCAAATATGGAGTTACAAACAAAATTCTGAACTCAAGAAATGCATCCATTGTTATGCTGGATTAGTTTTGGTTAAAGCACTGTCTATATCGGTTTTCATTGTTCCTTCCTTTACCGGTATCTACCTTCGCTTCCCAAATGTCTAATCAGATAAACAAGACCGACTACACCATATTATATTCTGACTTAGTCGATCAACATTGCTTGCACAACATCATATCTCTACCATACCGCGAGTATATTCAAAATAACCTAGCGGGACTAACTTATATACCCTTTGCAATCATAAACACAAACGCCTTATGTCGGCTTACAATGATATTACAAGTTATTTACATGTTGGCCTAAACAAAAATAAATACATTAAACGTTATAACCAATGTCGCTGACCATTGTCATGTAAACTTGTTGAATCAATCTCCTTTGTCGGCCTCATATACTAGTTCCTAGTTTGTCGGTTTCCCTTGCCTGTCGGTTGCCGAAGTGCTAGTTTTTTGTATGCTGGATGACTTGAATGCTGGTTGCCAAACTATGAATACTGGTGAGTACCAGTTAAGTGTCCAACCGAAAATGATATGTGTTGCCATCAATGGCAACACAACTAAACCAGATGAGTGTCAATTGCCAACAATAAGATTAGTTTATGTAATAATATGACATTTATAGATTAATTGTTGCAATTAGGATAATCTACTTGAAGTGGGCTCAAAAGATAAGGGAAATACCATGGGTATGTATTTTACACCATTGCATTTGATTCATACTAGTAATATTGTATCTAGGAATGTGATTTTTTCTGGTAGGTACTCATTTTTATATATTAATATTTCTAGATAATTAAGAATTTTTTTTTTAGTGGTTTGGAGGTAATTCTAGATGCTAGCATCTCTAGACTTAGTATGCACCATTTTTACATGGCTTTCTCTACTACCTCTATGATTGTTATCTCCTAAACAAGCATTATGGTTCCCTTATCTACAAACATGACTAGGTTAACAAGGATTGTATCAACATGAAAAATAAGACATCAACATTTCTCAAATTTGTTGCTAGGTTAGTTCATTTATGAGAGAGAAATTGACACTTTACGTTTGAGGAAGTGTCTAGCTCAAGCATCAAATAATGATTAATAGATCAATATTTAGCAAGGTGATACACAACAAGTAGTATATGTGCATTCTATTGCTAGCTCCTATGTTATTAAGTCTCACTTAAGATTTTAATTTACAATCCTCTAAAAAAAATTATTACTTGATGCATTTTGATTTCATAAGGAACATATCTACTCCACTTATTAACAATCTATAAAAATATAAAGATTGTTCATAAATTAATACAAATATACTATTTATTTTTTAATATTATTACATATTTTATTAATTACTTCAACGTATTTATTTAGTTTCTATTCACTCATAGTTATCTTCTATTATTTAGACTTTGTACATCGATTACTCTTCTTAACCTATGCTATGTTCACTATTCGTGGGTGACAAGTTTTGCGTGGATAGAAAGCTTACGCGTACATTGACTTTGAGAGACTTTTCATTTTCATTTGCTTGAAAAAGTTATGCTTTCTAGTTTTCTTTTACAACACGGCTGACGTTTCAAAACCTTCCCTTATCTTTTGCGACTTTATATGTTTCTCATAATAATTGTAACATGTACCAAATTTGTGCCAATACCATAGACTGAAAACGTGTATTTAGATTAATATACTCTACATTTGTATTATATGTAGACAGTCTAACGGACTGAAACAGATGTAATTGTAGTGCAGATACCTGCTACAAAATTACAAGACACCTTATTCATGGCTTAATACAAAACGAGAAAATGCTTTCGGATGCACGAAGTAGTAAAGAGTCCTTACAGTCCTGAAAAGACGACGACAATTGATCGTAACTATAGGCTGAAAATATAGAGGAGCTTTTATTGGATGGTGCTTGTCAAGTTGATTGGAGGTACGAAAAGATGTCAATCATCAAGCCAATCCAGACTAAACTGTGTTTCCGCAATTTCAACTGTAAGTTCTGGAAGAGATATGCTCTTTGCCCGTAACCACTGCTTCCCAATCTTCTCATCACAGACAACCAGCTTGAGGGAACTCAGTTCACAAACAGCTCTTGGTAACCTCTTCAAACGAGAACATTCCCTCATATCAAACTCACTCAATTTCTTTAGTTGCCCTATTTCCTCTGGAAGTTCTCTGAGCCCCTCACAGAATGAGATGTCTAGACATTCCAACAGCCGAAGTTTTCCAATCGATGGTGGAAGCTCTTTTAAGCCCGGTAACGCTGATAACCTCAGCATTCTGAGAGAGTTCATATTCCCAAGTTCATAAGGTAACTTCTGAACCAGGTGGCAGTTGCTAATAGACCACATCTTAATAGAAGGCATATAACAGAAACTAATTGGCACCTCCTCCAAGTTGCTGGAGTGATCAATGTTAAAGTCCCGCAGCTTGGTAATGTTGAATGTGGATGCATAGTCAAATCCTTCGCATAAGCTTAAAGATAACTTCTCTAAGTTTGATAGTTCTTTCCTTTGTTTTTGAACAAGAGGTGCAATCAAACTCTCCAAGCGGACACACTTGAGTTCACTAAGCGAAGATAAAGCATCTAGACCTTTGACAGTTGCCCTCTTTGCCCCATCTTTCAATACCATTAGAAATTTTAGATTCTTCATAGACTTCAGAAATGGGGGAAGAGAGTATTCGCTTGAAGTAAAGAGTAACAACAGGGCCTCTGTGTCAGGTAAACTCATCTCATACCAGTTGTTTGCCTCCATAGGCCCTGCAGGAATAGATCAGAAAGGAATTATATTTAGATCATTTACCATGTTGATTATGACTATTAGCTATTTGAGCTTTATTATCACCAGTTGGAAGTCAAGACCGGGAAAAATGCAATAATAAATCATACTACTAGATTTTCATGTCAAATAGAAACATTTTGATACATATGGCAACTAAGTTGCCGAAAGCAACGATGTAAATATTAAAATTATGACTAATATTTCAAAGAATTTTACACAAAAGGGTTGCATCTAAATTATGAAGAGACTGCTTGGATTGGCATACCTGTATGAATAGAGAGCACTTGAACATCGCATGCATTATGATTAAGAAACTCCCATTTTTCAGGCAAACTTTGCTCCTTCCTGTCCATCAGAAACCTCTTCCTGTGGACTACACCGTCTCGGCATCCCAAATGGAGGGCAAGTTCGCGCATTACACTATGCTGAGAAAAGTACAGCTCCGAGGCATTTCCATGTGAGATTGCTATTCTTCTCCTGATAAGTGCTAATACGTCAGCTTATAGTTTAAACATGTTAACAAAAAAACCTAATTTGGGAAAGCAAATACCTTGGCGTGCTAGTCAAATTCAACAGGTTTCTGCTTGCAAGATCCGATAAGATGGACAAAGCGTCATGCCACTGTAACTTCCGAACATAAACCCATATGTCCAATAGTGCATCAGCACAGATTTTCCTGTCCTCTGGAAATACAGCTAGGTCTAAGAAGCATTCTTTGGCTACATCATCTAAGGAATCGATAGTGATCTCCAACAATTTAATTAGCCCATTTTTGTGATAAGCTGATATAGATTCTCCTCTAGAAATCTTGTTCTTCGCCCTCTCCCAAACCTGTTGTGGTTCCCCATGCAAAGATCTTCCAATCACCTTTAGAGCAAGTGGTAGGCCGCCACATTGTGCTTGCACCTGTGATCCAAAAAAGGTAGAGAAAATTTATTAAAAAATGACCAGTTCGAGGGAAAGAAAAATTCTTACATAATAATTGTTAAAAACCTAATTTCAACTTCAGAATTTTCTAGAGTTCTACAATTAGTTCAATATCATATTTAAATTCTTGCGTATAATATAAGCCATAATATTGCGTGAAAATCTACTCAACATCAAAATATTATAGAATTCTATAATTATTTCAATATGATATTAGATCTAACTATTTAATGATTTGGAAGAAAGAAATTCCAAATTGTTTATTTATTGTGCATAATCAACTATTTTAATCTTTAAACATTTGTTAATTTGTCAACTAAATCACACTCTCCACGAAACATCCGTTCTTAATTAGACAAAAGAAAGTCTCCTATAATTCCAGATGTATTGGAATCCTTCATTTTCTTTTTCCATCCCTTTCCAGTTTGAATAAATGCTTCTAGCACTCCAATTAGATAAAAATTGTATTCGCTATATATTCTGAATGACTTTTCGAGTACCATATATTCCAATAAGATAATGATAATATTGGAGAATTAGGGAATAAAAAGTAAGGAGAGTCGTTCAAAACACGATACAATAATTAATGGAAAGAAATTATACCTCCTTCACTATATTTGCATTTACAGTGCTTGGGATTGATGGCTGTCCAAAAGCCCAGAAACAGAAAAGTGACAGCGCATCTTCTTCGCACAACAATGGTAACTGATACAGCCGGGTAGTCGGGCTTGTTGGAATGGTGGAATTGTCTCTGGTGGTTACAAGAGTTTTGTAACCTGGTCCTTCAAATAGCAAATTTTCCAAATTTGTTCTGGACCATAAATCATCCAAAATCACCAGAGTTGGTTTGGATTGACTCAAAATCAATTTTTGCAGCTTCATCCGTGCATCTTTCAAACTATGAAATTCTGGTCTCGTCTTTCTAGCGATCTTTTCCCACATAGTTTCTAAAATTGCCGTTAGGTTTGGGGACTGCGAGACGGTGATGAAAATGACATTATCGCGGAAGTATCCTGCCAGCATGAAAACACAAATTTGTTTTAGGCTAAGTACGTTACCAAGCAACAAAAGATGTAATAAAATCTAAACGAGAGAATCCTTATAGATACTATACCTTTGATTTGAGGATCATTCAAAAGAGCCAACGCCAGAGTAGTTTTTCCTCCGCCTCCCAGGCAGTGCAACCCAACAATTGACACCTCGCTATGGAATAACAGTCCCCTCAAATCTCCAATACATTTGTCCAGTCCCACATAAAACTGAGATTTTCCAGAAACACCATATGCGGAATCGTCTACCATTTCAGAACTGTTGATAAAAGCCATTCGTTGAACTCTTTTCAATCTGGAACTTTATATTGCCTATTCTTCTGCTGCTTCACCGTATAAAATTACTTTTCTTTACAAGCTTATTAGAAACGGCTTTGTTTTATAGAACTAATAGACGTGTGACGAAGTGTTTGCGCTGGTTTCCATGAACTCTGTAATGAAAGCAAAAGGAAATACAGGTGGTACTACTATAATCGAATTCCAATATTTATAATGACAACTGAAGAATTCAAATACATTTTTAAATGAACCTGTACTCTTAGAAATGAATTCCACCTCGATTTTCCACAGGGATTTATTCTTGAATCAAGGCACGTTTTTCAGGACTTCCTTTCTTCCACGTTTGTAGACCCATGTTCATTGTTCATTGCACCTTGTTTGTTACGTTGCAAAGAGACTGAAACAATATTTTTGTTCAAAGTTAACCAATAATCTTTTTAACTTTATGCAAATTCTTTTTTTGTTGGGAAGATTCGGAAAGTAAGAAATACAGTGCAAAAGCATTTTTTTTAAAATGTTTTTTTCATTTTTATTATTTTACTATTTGTTTGGAAGGTATATTTTTTATTTTATTTTTATAAGATTTGTTGTGCATGTGATCTTTTCTTGATTTTTTAACTGTTTCTTAGATAAAGATTATTTTTTCCATTTTAATTTTATTTTAAAAATTTGATATCTATGGATATATATTACATATATTTTTACAAATATATATATGCTAGTTTAATGACATTGGGACTATGAGTCCATATTAATATCTTTCTTGAATTTCTTGATATTGAGCGTAAGAGTTAAGTTGATATCATTTTTAGTCAAGGGTTAAGGATTGAGGATTAACCATTATGTAAAGTATTAAGAAGTATCCATTCCATCAAAGAAGTCTAAAGTATTATGCCCACCTCATCTCTTATATTACACCCCCAAATCATGAATTGTTATTTCTTCCAAAAACTCATTTTATTCAAATATATTGTTTGGAAAGTTATTTCTGAAAATTTAATAATTTTTTTAATAAATAATTCAACACTAAGACAACAGATCATATATACATATGCATATGCATATAATTTCAAAGTTATATTTATATTTTAATTTCATTTGAAAATGTTAAAATATTATTTACTATTTTTCTCATTATATATAATATTTTTAATAATAATTTTTTCATATCTATATAAATTTTCTTTTTATTTTGGGTTTATTTGATAGAATGACTTAATATACTTATTTATATATGAATAACACACTATTGTGTGAATTTGGACTTACTTCTTGGCCTTTAATCCATCCCTATTTATGCATATTTTTATATATTAGACTATTTATTAACAATATTTGTATATACATCTTTGGAAATTTTACATTTATTATGTATATTAATATCCCATTCAAATATATTAGCTCTTTTCTTAATATTAAATATCTATTGCCCTAAATTAATATTGTAATATTTTGGATTGAATTCTCACCACAAATGTTGACCTAAAATTCAAAATATGTAAATATTAACTTTTGTAGAGTCTCACCCAATTAACTACCATTATTAGTTGCATTTTCTTTAAATGTTTGTGCAATTACTCACTATGTTTTGGTGTTTACATAAATTCAATTTGCATTCATTATATCCAATTCATATTCTAAGTTCCTGTACACTAAAGGAATAATTTTTCTAGGAATGCATCCCTTTGAAGCACAAATTGAATATAATTTTCACATCAAATAATTATAGAAAATTTAGAAAATTTAGAAAACTAAATAATAGTGCTTAATAATTTTCATGATTGTAGATTTTGGCTAATAAAGAGAGTTGATTGCTAATAGAACTTGGCTCTTTTAATCCAATTATTTGCCAGAGATATTATTCAATATAATGAATCTTTCTGGTAGAGCATATATTTGAGTTTCAAACCATATGGTTATAGTAATATATAGTAAATTAATTAAGCATTTCACAAGGAAAATTTATACAAAATAACAAATTTTTAAAACTCTAGATTGATTCTACAATATGAATGTTGAATTCATAAATCCTTGAGAGAAACCCAATTTACTTGTCAACATTCTACAATAAAAATACCTACTAGAATTTACAAATCTAAGTTATGATAAAAATACTGAACTACAATGTATTTGTCACTAGAAATTTTTTATTGGTACAGTAGATGTTGAAGCTAGTCATTGTCCATTTGTGATGTGAGATGGATATACTCAATCTATATTTATGATATAACTTGATCTTGTCATTATCTATTTGTGATGTATGCTAGAGTTATGCAATATGTGTATGTGACATATTCTAAGGCTATGCATCTTATATATATGTGGTGTGTATGAGCTAGTCACATTATGTACATGTGATGAACACTTGAGTAATACACCGTGGGAATTGGCGAATTCTGAAATGATATGACCCCTATTGATTTGTGTATTATTTTGCACAAGTTGATAGAAAATAGCTATCATCCTATTATAATTAGACTAAGTTAATAGATTACACTTAATTAATAGTCATGGTTTTAAGTGAGCTTAAAAATCTCATACAAGAAGAGAGATAAATACCTCTAACATTTTAGAAAACTATAAAGCATTTATTTTTTTGTAAGAGCATATGCAGAGGGTCATCATAGATGAAGTCTCAAGTCTAAGGTCTAGGCTAGGGATGACCTTGAAATTAGGAGCTTACCACTTTCATGTGCTGACTTTTGAGTGTTGGTAGGGAGTCATTTCCCTAACAATGGTTGATTATGTTGGTAGTTATTCATACGAATAAAAGTGTTTAGTAGCAATTAAGGGGTAGTTGTCATAGTGAGGAAGATATACACCAAAGCATGGAAGCATTTAACATATTTATATTTTTTTTTATACAATCACAAATGCCAAGGTACTTTAATATTTTTGTTCTCTCAATGGTGTTATTTTTAGCATTTGTATTTTACCTTTTTATTTCTACCTAGTACTTTTGGATATTTTTATTGAGGATTTGAAGTTATTGCATGTAATTTGCATGTTTAGTGACTTTTACTTTTGAGATTTCTATTGATCAGCTAGATGTGATAAAAGTATTATTATGTTATAGATTTTATTATTAAATTGAGTGGGGAAGGCCCCCAACTCACTACAAATCAAATATAGTACATGAGACACCCAACAAGAATAATATAATTATAACTAGGTAACTCAATGAGAAAATAAACACAAAAAACAAAATAAAAAGACCTACCAAAATTCAAAACAAGGGCCAACAAATGGGTGCAAAGAGTGGATTAAGATCTCTAGGTTGGAAGGGAGTGACCCTTTTTCTTGCACCACATAATCATCCATGAAGAATCCTTGTATTGATACTTAAGCGAAAGAATGTTGGTTGAACCCTTTGAGGTCGAGGCCTTGTTTGAAAACCATGTGACCAAACCTAGAATAGGAACCTAGCAATCTGGAGAGAGAGAATCTAGAACTAATGAATGAATAGGTATCATATTTGAGATGTCTCACGAATAATCTTGTAGTACATCAATTAAATAATTAGTCATTGTCGAGTTTACTGATGGACCCTAGGCAGGGGCAAAAGGGGTAAAGCAACTAAAAATCATAGAAGTGAGGATAGCCACCAAGGAAGGGAACTCTAAATCTATCAAAGAGTCCAAACTAGAGTTAACAACAAAAGTTGTAATATATTACTATATTATAGTTAAGTAATTAAAAGTTTTTTTTTTAAGAGAAGAATTTTTGTAAGGAGATGAAAGAAATATAAGGTGTAATTTTGTGATATATTATGCTTGGAATTTTTTGGCCATCTTTGTTACACCTAATAGTGTCTTCCAAAATTTACTTTCAACATTAAATGGATAAAGTGTAAGAAGGTCAAACTTGAGGCTGGGGGCACCAAATGTTGGAGAAATTTCCATAATCTCAAGCCAATTTTTTACAATGGGATGTCTCTTTGAATGAGAAGAATAACTTGTTATTTTTTGTTCTTTCTTTTTTGGATGTTTTGATTAATTAAAAATAGGTTTTTGAAAGGAAAGGAACCCGAAACCCAAAACTTTCTTTTTTGGATGTTGATGGATTTGAAACATGCATATATAATGAAATTTTCTTTTGGGGGACAAGTAATGAATTTTGTGAGCTCAATATAGATTATTATGCATTGAGTTCACAAGGCTATATTAGAGAAATATACCCTTCAAAGGCTCATGAAATAACTTGACAAATCTCTTTGAGTGTAGCTTACTATGGACTATTGTTCAATGACTTATTGATGTATGATTCAATATTTTAGATAGATAGGAGTCTATAAACTTAGGAATTAACCTCAAATCTACACAATTTTTAGGGTTATGAGGTCACTTTATGGAGTTTCACCTGATTTAGTATTTTTTTCCTTAAAAGAAAATCTTCCTAAGAAAACCTATGTATAGTCTTGAGCTTCTACGCCATTCATTCTCTCTAAAATTATGGAAGGAATTATTTAGAGAAATCATAAGTTCATGATGTATATGTATCTATAATTAGTAGAGAATTTTAAGGGATAATGAAAAGCATCTCTATGATTATAGTGATAAATGTATTTTTAATTAGTATATTATCATAGTATATTAAAAACCTCTTCAAAGTTTTTATTTGCTAGTATATGGAACTACATGAATTTATGTGAGTATTATATTTAATATAGATGAAATTATACCTAGATTGATGAGATTTTAGATGTTATATGAGTTATTTTCTAAAAAATATACTTTATTTTTCATGTTTCTTCGAAAATTAATTTTACTATATAATAAATTAACGTAGAGCTCGTCATTGGTGAATTTTTGAATAATTTCTCAAAGTATCTACACCATTTTGTCTCAATAGTTTAATGTAGGTTAGGTTATATAATTCTTCATGATTCAATAATTAGAATTTTAATATAATATTTTGAGAAATTATGCCTGATACATCTTAAAAGAATTATGCATGTTGGATTTACAAGTTGGAAATGAATTCAAAAATTCACAAGTGGATTAAAATCAATTCATATAATTTTCTTTAATATCTCTAATTTTATGTGGAACCTACTACCAAATTATTATAAAAGAAATATTTGGTATGGAAGACCAACAATAATTTGTGAGTCATCTTTACTAATAAATAAATGGGATAATATTACATAAAGGGTATGAAATCTATTTAACATAATCTTTTCTTTTAGTTCTCATTCATTGTCCTAAGAAGATATCTAGCAATTGTGAAGTATAAATATATATAGAAGAATCGAGACTGCTATTGTCAATGGCCTATCATGAGTCTTTCCCTTTTAATATTTTTGTTTTAAGTGTTCTCTCTATTATTGTAGGATTCATTTAGGATTATCAAACATGATCCATGACAAGATAATGGGAATTCCCACTTTATAAGAAATCTCATTTCAATCATACTTGTGATATATTATTAGTAGTGAGATGTCTACATTTTGATTAATAAAAGTGGGATAGGTCGTACCATTACATATCCATAAAGAAACACCAAGAGAACATGAGGGATGTTCAACCAGAAAGAAAAACATCCACTAAAACACAACAAAAACCCATAAGAGTGAATAGAGAGCCAACAACTAAATTTAAAAACCAAGAAATAGAGAAGAGAAAAGAAATAAAAAAATATAGAACAACCACCTAGCATAGACACAAAGAGATGGTCCACTACCTTGGGGTACCCATTTCTTACTAATCTTAGCCCAAACTAAACACTTTATCAGAAAAAGGAATCTTTTTTACTAGACCTAATCCTAGAGCCAAAGGATACCAATGTGGGTAGCATTAACCGTAGTGGGGCCAGAGCCCATGCCCAAGGACTCCATGCATTTTCTTTTCTTCACCTATTTCTTTTACATCTTGTCATGGATATTTTGTATGGAGCCATTATCCATATTAGTTGCATTCTTGAAAGAAAGGTTGACCTCCTCAATTTTCCATTTGAGGGCCTCCTATGTTTTCTTAACCTCTTCTAGCTCGAGCTTGGTCCCTACCATCTTTATCTCAAATTCCATGTCATCGATTTTTCTACCCACATTATCCTACTTCACCATAATGCCAACAAGGCCATTATTAGTCTTCCAACTCTATCCTCATCCAAATCATCCATCCAAGTATTGGCTCTAGCATACGCCTCAGCCACCACCTCTAGCCGATTGATCTTTTTGATGGAAACATTAATGTGTGCAAAGAGACATTTTAATAGCTCATCTTGTCTTTACACATCCTCATCCATGTCCTTCACAATTTTAGTTAGGACCGAGATAGAGTTTAGGGGCATAGTATTAGCAAAGGGGGGAGGGTTAGGGTTAGCACTAGTTTTAGCAAGGGACCAATCCGATCCTTTGGCATTTGAGGATTTTGAAATCATCTAAGGATAGGAACTCAAAGCTAGAATATTAAATAATATCCATAATCTATTGCATCTCATGCTAATTTTTCACATCCTAGTCCTTTTTGGAGACACAAATGGCATTAAATTTGGCCATTATAGCGAGATTTTTCCTGGTGGTCATTTTAGAACCTGGAATGAGACACTTCACAAGAATTGGAGGAAGTAACAGTAAGATACACATATAAATTAGGATCATAGGTAGATAGAATTTCAATAGATGAGACCCCACTAGAGGGTATAAAGCTAATTAAAAATCATACAACCTATGAATGAGGCCATGATCTAGAGGAGTTTTACCCTTAACAATGGCTTTGGAAATGAATTTAGACAAAGTGGACATAACTGAGAAGGGAAAATTCATTATTACCCTATGGTGAAGAAGATTTAACATGGGGAAGATCTACAGATGGAACCTCCTTTTCTGTTCATCTAGGGTGAAGTACTTAATAAACAATAGAGTTGCCTCCTTCAAAATTCTAGGTAATTCCTCCCTATTATAGCCACTTTGAATCCTAGAAACCCCTTCCCTAGGTTCAAAGAAATTATTAAAGTCCTCTTTATAATTTTCTATGGGATTTTTAGGGAAAGAAATTCCATTGAGGGCTAGTCCAGTCACCTTCGTGATGGTCTCCGCCCAAACCAAAATAGTGACACTGCTAATCTTCCTAGTACCATTATCCCAAGAATGAACAAATGCATTAGATAGCTTAGGATCATGGTCAATAATCACCGTCACATACATGTCCAGATTACCCTAAATCCCCTTACTCTATAGCTCCCCATTATTCTTAAATTATTAGAATTCATCAAGTTCAGTTTGAATCAAGTTGCCACCCATATCCACAAACAAGCAAACCAAGTTGAGAAAGTGATAGGCTGGGGTATACAGAGGTAGGTAGTACCAACAAAAATTAGATCTTGCCACCTTAACCAATAAGGAAAGGAAAAAGAAAGAAAAGCAAGTACCAAAAAGACAACATTTGTTTTATCCATCATTAACAAACAAGTCCTTTAAAATCATTGTATGAGCTTCTATTGGGATTTCATATAGGTGATCCCAAATTTCAATTTAATCATTAACATAAGCATCTAATCCAGCTAGCTTGTCCACTACATAATTTCCTTCCCTCTGCACATGACATAATCTAATTTCTTTGAAAGGAGGAAGGAGAGCACAACACTTGGAGATGAGTGAGTTGGATTTCTAGTTCAGTTTAACCACCCCTTCAAGCATCGTGATTATATATTTAGAATCAATTTCAATAATGATACGTCTCAACCTATTTTCCCTAGATGCAATTAAATTGTGATAGACTATTGCCACTTCATCCAATCTCAAGGTTTGAATTCCAAAGTTTTCCACATAGGAAAGGATGAGGCTTCTACGTGAGTATTTAATAACTCCACCCTGTCTTGCTTACCCAAGGTTGCCATAAGATGACCTGTCGAAATTAAGCTTCAGCAAATCAGTGTTGGGGGGTCCATTTGATAGCATTACAAAAGCTAATAGGAGTGGCAATGAAGTTGAAAATGATTGGCTCCATATCCCAAGACCTGGCAATCACCCAGTCTAGAGGAAACAAAGGGTGAGAATGTTTCCTCTTCATAAAACACATCATATTCTCATTGAAATTAGAGATAATCCTATTGGTTAATTCCTCTCATCCACATCTTATTTCTTTAAAATTTCTATTATTGTTCTCTTTCTAGAAACTCCATCTAGTGTGAAAAAATGTTTGCCACCATATCTCCAAAGAAAGGGGGTGATGGGAAGGCATATACCCATAAAGTAGATTATCATTGGCAGCATGATTCCAAACTTAATCAAGGAGAAACATGCCAATAGTTTTTTTTTTACTTTCCACAAGAAGGGGCAATGGAACACAATATGTTTGATACTCTCCTCATCATTTTTCCATACCACACATCTGTTGGCCAACTAGAAGTTGCACGTCATGAGATTATCAACAATTAGAATTCTTCCATGATAGATCATCCACAAGAAAAAGCAAACCATCTATGTTGTCTTCATTCTCCATATGTAGTCCTATTTGAATAAAGGCACTGGGGAGGGCAGGATGGTTTCAAAGCCAGATTTAACAATAAAATTTCCATCTTTTAAAGATGCCCAAACAATCACATCCTCATCTTCTCTCCTATAAAATCTAACAGTATTAAGAATTTTGAGGAGCTCTTCCACCACACACTTCTTTTGTAGGGTAAAGTCATGGGCCTTAAATTTCCACTCAACTGGTGAAGAATGTAGGACCTAGTAATCATAAAGTCAACCCCCAAGGCTTGTGGATAGATCAATTTTAATTTTCCCATAGTTAGGATGAAATTCGAGGTGAATGGGAGAGATTCACGGATCCTTCTAGAATCAATTTTTTTTTACCATTACCAGGTTGCCAGATTAAACCCTTAGAGAGTAAGTCGTGGGTTTTGAGGAGATTGTTCTGGGTATGAGATCCTCTAGGTGAAACATTCAAGTCAAATAAATTTAGAGTTCTACCATTTAGATACTTGTCTGCTATAATTGAGGTCCACTTCGCAACTCCAAATATGAATCCTCAATCGATTTTTTGCCAGTAAGGCCTTATTAAGAGATCGACATACTCTGATATTTAAGCCCCCAACATATTTTGCATAGAAAACCTTCTAGTCCATGAGGGACATTCTGTTTTATTGTTCCACACCATCCCAAAGGATTCTCCTTTGGATTTGGTCCAATTTCTTAACCCATGAAACAAGAATTATGTGAAAGAGGGAGAGAAGGTAAATCATAGTGAGATGTCTATGTTATTCAACAATTATAATATAAATTAATATAATATGATCTCATCCATTTTATATAGACAAAAATACCAAGACACTAATATTTGATGTCATAAAAAATAAGACAAGTGTAGGAATCAATAAACAACTTTGATAGAATGCAGCAAGATAGAACAATTGTTACCATTGGAGATGACACTGATGTGATCCAAGCTGATGAAGGAACCAGTAAGAGGACACAAGGAAATATGAAGAAGAGAGCAGCCACTCAGAACAAGGACCACAAAGAAATTAAGGCTATAGTTGAAAAGATGAGTACCCTAGAGGCAGAGGTGGTTGAAACCCTCAAGAGCCTCGTTTAGCTATTCAGTTGGTTCTGTTTGTTCGTGTGTTTGGTCTTTCTATTTTCTTTTTGCTACCCGTCTAGGCTTTTGTTGTCTTTTTAGCTACTATTTATAATATTCTATACTTCACAGCCTATCTTGATTTTGATACTTTTTTTGCTTTGGTTCTAAATCTTTTAGTATCCATTTTGTAAAGGGTTTTAGGAGCCCTTCAAAACCTGTTTTTGCCATAATCCAAAACAAACAATATCCCAAATAACTAGAAAATATTGTTCTAAATAAAATTTTACTAAGCATGGACTAACTAAAGCATAGTTAAATTCTATCATAATTTTCCTCATACATAATTTTAATAAAGATGATTTTTTAACTTTAATTTCATAGTCATTCCCTACAGTCCTAGACACTAGTTTAATTATTTACAATGACAAATTCATTCTTTATGAATCAATTTAACTATGTGAAAATAACCAATGTGAGAATATATTTACATGAGTAAATGGACCCTGGATAGATCATCTTTTAAAAAATTTTCAATATAGTAATCGATAATTATTTGTATATTTTCTTAAAATCACTAGCTTTAAATTTAAATTTAATATTAGTTTTATATATGAGAGACCATAGATATTATAAATAAAGAGAATTCAAAATATGACATGTAAATTAGGTCTAACATCATCCAAGGTATTTTTATGGAATCCTAAGGGAAGACATTACAAATAAATGGCTTGTCATTACCCATGCTACCAACATAAAATGGAGGTCCTGCTAAGGAAAGAGTTTATCACAAAACAAGGATTATTTTAAATTCACCTTATGACCATTTGGAGGATTTTGGCTTTGAATATATTTTCACAACTATAGATAAAACCATTCATAATTCACCCAAGGCATAGAAATATGTTTAACTAGTCCTTTTAGGGATTTAATCTTTTTAACTAAGTTAAATTCCTAATAGGAATAGAAGAATTCCTTGGAAGTCCAATTGTTAATCTTCAATCAATTAAGTTTTGATTTCATATGAGTTCTCATCATTGTGTACACATCCACAACTTGAAAGCAGTAGAAAATTGTAGATATTTTAACAATGTAAGCATTTGTAGAAGAGAATCATTTTGAGCTGAGTAGGGAGATAACTAATCTCAATTAAAATAACCAAGCATCCTCAAAATATATTATTACTAGATATGGCTTTAAATTCCCATATAATCCAACACATATAACTTTAAAGATGTAATAGAGGCTTCCAAACACATCATATATGAGTGTCAGTTGGCCTATGATGAAGCAATTACGTGTTCAAGAAAATTTGATGTTTCTCATTGTTATGATTTTGAAGATCTCATCTAACTAATGAATATATTAAAAAGTATTTGGAAATCACAATATATAATAAAAGTTTGACAAGAATAATATATATAAATGTGTAATTGAAAGTAAATGGTTGTGTAGAACTCAAAGTTTGATCAAATCAGTTTGTTACTTTATCTACTAATTACACGAGTTGGAGTAGCTTTTCCATGGAAAAGAAGTAGTTTGGATGCCAAGATTGGACCATTGGGGTTAAATTTATTACCGAAGTAGAAGTTCAATTGAAAGTTCATATAGTTCTTCATCTCATTTGAAGTTGTCTTTACTTGTTGTTTGCCAGCTCAACCATATCAAAATCACCATTGATGATACAATAAACCTTAGGTGATTCATTTGCAAGCTATTGCTAGACCCTTGGTATAGAATGGCCCTTCTAACTGCATGAATTGAGTCATATATATTGACAATACCAAATTATTTGTTGCAAATGTTGACTATGACCCACAATCTTATTTGAAGGATTATATTCATTTGCACAACATAATGGGGTTGCAATTTCATATATATAGTTAAATTACTATGCCACCACATCATTGCTCATGATTTGAAATAAAAAAAAACCATATAACATAATTCTTAGAGTAAAACAATAATTAACGTTAAAGTAATAAAGTCTCTACCTTAATCAAAAGCAAATGAAATTTAAATTATTTAATAAGACCGTCAAAATTATAAAAATATAACACCAACATAATCTTTTAATAAGTTAATACAGAATTTTTTGACATTATAAATGTCACCCATCTATAATCTAACATAATAATATCTTTTTAGCGCACTATATTGTAAATTTTCAAAGTATGATTCTATTTAATAGGTAAGCTAGGGAGTAATAGCTTGCTGTAATATAAGATTTCTCTTTGTTTATATATTTTTATGAAAATTTAATTTTCCATCCATTGAATAAGCAAACTGCTTCAAGAGTCAGCTTCCTAGAACGTGAATGGAAGAAGTTCGTCGACTTCAAGCAAACCCAACCTACACGACATTGAAATTAGATTAATGTGTCCTTGCTAAATCAATTTTCATTGGAAATGAATGCGAAAGAGGGTGCGAAAGGGAGGAAATCAAATCTATACAGATTTCTTTGCGTATACGCTAAGAACTGCCGATTTCATTGAAGCTTCAGTAATACCGTGTCGTCCAAGCTTTGCCTCGTCTACTTCTTATATAAAGCGGACACTTGTATTAGCCTTGCACAGAGAAGAAATCACATTAAGGCAGCACTTAATGGAGAAGCAGTGATCTTCAAATTGAGAAGAAATTGAAGACTTGCATCTTCACTAGCCTCACAACGGCTTCCTGCAATGCATAATCAACAGTTTTTTCACCAGTTTCTCTTTTCTTTCCTCATAATTTTTTCCCTTAGTTTCTTTCATGCATAATAAACTTCACGTATTCGCATATTTTTAGTTTGTTTTCTATTTTAGATTTCTGGTGTTGTTTAGTTTACTCCTGTTTATCTGACTAAGAGTAAACAATATTCAATGGTTCTTCAAGGATAGCCTGCATGGATTTGAGTCTTCAGTAATCTATGTTTAGCTCTGCTGATCGTGGACTCAATGTGCTCCTCAATAAACTTTAATATCTGTTTTTTATGTACCCATTCTTCAAGGAAACTAATACAGTACTTAATTTCATCTCTGTTGTTCGTACAGCTTAGAGCAGGTTTTAATTGAAGCCTTTGATTTAACGATTTATTATTAAAAAAATTAATATGTTATATAATACTTTAATTTCTGTATATATATGACTCATATTATAAGATTTTTAATAATGGTATTATTATTTTAAAAATATTCCATATTATTAATGAAGTTCAAAATTAGTTTTAAAAATGTTATTCATGTGAAAAGCAATTTAATCTCAATTTATTCTTTTACCTACTTCAAATTGCATGCATTAAAACTAAATCGTAATCTTTGAAGTAGCCATGTAAAAGGCTAGAAGGATGTAGGAAATTTGGTTTGTTAACTTCTCCACAATAGATTGAAATAGTGCAATTGACTTAGAAATGGTTGTTGACGATAGGAAATGTATTTTGGCCATCATGATGCAAAAGAATGTTCCCCCATCGTAGTATTGGTAATAGAGTTTATAACTAAATGTGATCAATTTTATTTCTATGTTTTTGATCAATATAGTGTAAAATTTTTATAATCTTTTCTTTCAATTGGTATCCAAGTAGGTTGCAAGACTCTTTCATTATGCAAGTAGTAGTTCTCTCAAAGAAATTTTAGAATGGAAAATGGCTAGAGCATTTCATTCTAGCTTCTGCCATTCATGAGTGAGAACTATGAATATTGGAGCATAAAGATGAAAACCCTACTATTATCCCAAGATCTTTGGAAATGAGTAGAATTAGGATGTAACAAACCTATAAATTAGAGTTGTTTGAATGCATTACTAGTAAATCAACAAAATTAGTTGAAGGAAGACAAGTAGAAGGACGATTGAACTCTTTTTACCATTTAATCCAAATTGAATATTTTAAATTTTTCTATGTATTGCTAGTATGACAAAGTCAAAAGATGCATGAGAGGCTCAACAATGCACATAGCAAGGATCACACAATGTAAAATTGATAAGACTTCAAACCTTTCCAAGAGATTTTTAAAAAATAAGAATGAGAGAACCTAAGTATATTCAAGAATTTATTACTAGCAGTCATGACATTGTAAACTAGCTTAGAATTGAAGGGGAAACTATCATAGGGCAACAAATTGTAGAAAAAGATTTTTAATTCTCTTCCTCCAATATTTGAACTAGTAGTGATAGCCATTTAAGAAAGTAAAGATCTAACTACTTTCAAAGTTGTAGAGTTGAGGAGTGTATGCAATGTTCAATGGAGAGCCTAATGCAAGCCTTTTAGTCTACAATAAAAATTGAGGACAAGTATACAACCCCTCCTTCTCACTCACATAAACCTTATGGGGGAGTCTTCTACAAATAGACAACAAAGAAGAGAAAGAGGAAGAGTCAATAACAGAGGAAGAAGATGATATTATATGGATCATAGGAGCATCTAGTACAAGTATGTGAAAGACATGAACATTAGAAATCTTAGTGCAGAAAGAATTATCTAAACTGAATAAATCAAGAGCCAATTATATTGAAGTTTCTTTTGAAGCAAAAAACAACTCCACATTCTTCACATTGAATTTCAAAAAAGAATCTGTGGTTTATGGATAGTGGTTGCTCAAATCATATGGTAGGTAAGTTAGATAAATTTGTGAGAATTCACGTAAAATTTGATGATGACAAAGATGTTGATGTGATGGAAAGAGGTAGCCTTGGAGTCAAAAATAGGAAAGGATAAACTATTTTTTTTATTCTTGTTATTTTGCATGTACCAAAATTATAGCATAATCTTTTAAGTATTGGGAAATGAATAGAAAATAAATTTTAGATTGTTTTTGAAGATAACTACTATAAAATATAGGACAAATCAACTAATTATCATCTTGTAGCTATAGCTTGTATGACTGAGAATAGGTTTTTTCCTCTCACATTGGTTTTTTTTACGATGCATTCCCTCAAGGAAAACTCAAATGATCTATGGTTATGGCACCAATGTGTGGTTGTTCATAGAGTTTGATACATGTAGGAAGGTTCTTCATTATTCTAGACCTTGTTGTGGCATCAAATGTTCATTTGATTAAAAAAGGGGTGGAACATTGAAATAAACCTATGAAAGGTTCATGATTCTAACCACGAGGAAATACTTGACACATTAGAGGGTAAAGAAAATTGAGATGGTTCATTGCATTCATTGTAAATGAAAAATTGATATGGTTCATTGCAATCATGTCTTATGACATACTATGTGCAATATTTTTATTTATTTGTATGATTTGTCAACAATAATTTCTCCTTCCTCAATATCGAGGAAAAATATAAAGGTAAATTTTGTATACTCATGCTACATGCACCTGTCAATAACTGGTATTATCTTGTGTGAAGTTATGCTCATTTGTCAATCCTTTAATAATCCATATACACATATATTCCTACATATACTTGATCTCCACTTTATTTATATACAAAAATTTACTCAATTACATTCAATTAAACAGTTTATCACATTATCACCTACACCTTGTCTCATTCTAGTTTTCACATGTGCCTTTCTTACCACATAAACTAGTCCAACACTTAGATGCTCACAATTTAGGTGTCACTACATGATCTTGATGATGATTTTCCTCTACCAATTATTTTTGGTTTACATTCCTAATCACCTTTAGTTTCTCATGTATATACTTAATCAACTTTAGATTCTCAACTCATTCATCTTCTTTCGCTAGTTGTATAACTATATCTTGTCCACTCTTTTCGATTCCTTCTATGACATTAAATATTATGAAATATACCACGAATCCCATATTATTAGTCTTCTCTAATAATGCTTTAAAACTTTTATTCATCCCACTGGTGTAGGTTACCACATTTCTATAAGACCTTGCACTTCCTCACTTCTTTTGTTTTTCTTTTGATAGTTCAAAAATATAGTAACAATAAATGGCTTAAACTGTATTCATAATTTTCATGATTTAATCCCATTTTCAAGGGTGTCTTAGGTTTGATGTCTTTTCACAAATCATCGAACACTGCGAGATTTTCTTGAATAATACCATAGAAACACTCCACTTATTAAAATCTAAGAAAATAATGATACTAAGATAATTTGTTATTTATACACCATTACCAATGATATTTATTAGATCTTAGTCTATTAAATTAGGATAATTGGAGTAATCCTTCATAGATTGTGTCTTACTTTAATTTTATAAACAACACATTAAAATAAATAAGCCATCTTCAAATACTAGAAGAATAATACATAAGCATAGGTTCATCATGTGACATGTAGGAAGAATTATTTTAGGGGTAAAATATATCATAGGAGGAGGGAGGATAATCAAAATAAATAGCATTATATAATGGTATAGAGAACTCCCTAATATACTCAAAGATGAAACCACTACAATTAAAGTGAAATAAAATACCCAAATAACTCATTCAACATACCCTAAGCATAAAAAATACTTAAAAATTATGAAGGACATTTGCATGCCATGAATGATCATTATTAAATTCTAATTAATATAATTTAAGGTTGTATTAGACTAAGATGATTGTGACACAAGCTTTTTATTAATAGATAATTGTCTCCATGCATTATTATAGGGAAAGAAAGATTGTTAGACACCACAGGACTGAGAGGCAGGGGGGAGGTGTGAATCAATTTGAACCATAAAATACTTTAATTCTAATCCATCAAACTTCAAACCATAATTAATTTATATTAGTACTATTATGAAACATGAAACCACCAAGCACAATGAACACATAAAAACCAAATTTACATGGAAAACCCTCAACACAAGAAAAATATGGTGAGAATCAGATTCATAATATGAATGATTGATTAAAATGTTTTCTAGGGTCAAGGCCATGGAGCTCATGGTAGCTAATAGGATTTGCAACACTAAGGTTCACAACCTTATGGAAAGATACAAAGAACTTGCATTACTTAGACTCACATTTGTTAGTCATGTGTTGACTTGTTGGGAATCATTGAAATATTCATCATGGTTCCATTTTGAGGTATGTTTAAGATGGCTTTTAAGTGCTAAGTTTGTAGAGTTGAATTATTCAATACGTTCTCTTATGAGGATCACTTAGTTAAAAAAGGATAAAAAATTTATATTAATTTATCAAAATAAATATAATATATTATAATATAAAAAGGATGAGCTGAATAATATTGAATTTTTAAAAGTTTACAAAATAATTTTATAATAAAGTATAATGAAAAAATTAAATAAATAATGCACAATTAATGGGAAGGGAAAGTGATTCTTTGTTTAATGATTTACTTCAACCATCTAGGTGGTCTTAGTTATTAAGGATTGGCTTTGAACCTATAATTGTATGACTATCATTTTTTGTTTAGCAAGAATAATTAAAAAATGAAGAATACAAGATCTAGTTGAGAATACTTTCCACAATTAGACCATCTAGAAGTACCTTGATTACGAGGTTGAGAAATTGTAGACTAGTAGCATCTCCATGCTAAGGAAATCCATGCAAGCCATGAATAGAGTCAAAAGGACAATGCTTATAATGAACATTGTGACTATGACCATGTTTGCACCCATGGGAAGAAGAAGCATCCTTGCTAGAGGACGAGTATATTATGCATACAAATAGTACAAGAAGCATGTGTCTGATGCTCTAAAAGAGTTTGTGTGTGGACAGCTTCCAAGGAAAATTTTTTATATTTCATTTGAATTTGCAAAAGAACATTACAACACATAATGGCTTTATAATACATTAAGAAGTGAGATTCCATTGTAACTTTAGAAAATAAAGTAGCATTCTATAATTTTTGTATGATGAATGCTATATTTGGATAAGTTTAGGTCATGTTTAACGCTAGTACCTAGATGAACTATGTGCTAGGAGAAAATCTTAGATTTAGATAAATTTACTTTATGTTTTTAAGATAATGTCTCTTTCTACATCTCATACTTCTCATTCGTTATAGGAAAAATTGGTAAGGTGGTCCCTTAAGATAATTTAATTTATTTTATTTTTAAATGAACTTCATAAGTCAAGTATACATTATTTGTGACACTTTGAACCTATTATTTTCTCTCATTCCTACTCACTAGAGCCCTTTATAAAAAACTATGATAATTTTGGCCAGCTCAAACTTAGTTGTTCATGGTAAAATGCTTTGATATATTAATAAAAAAGGTTCAGAAGCATAGTGTTAAGGCATTAATAGTGTAATTTTGTAAATGGATTGTTCTATAACCAAGATACTTATGCCAATCTGTCAAGGTGGGTAAGTTAACCATAGTAAATGGTTCTTGAATCCCATGCATCTTGATCTTTCTAGGCTAAATTGATTAGATAGCATCTCTTAACAACCTTATGACAAAAAATGAGGCAAACTTTGTTAAAGTGAAATGTGTAAACCATGGCACACAAAATATCAAATTTTCTCCTAGAATTACATATTCAACCTCTCTATGAAAGCATATTATTATTTTCTCAAACTTGAATTTAGTGATTCATTGCAAAATATTCTATAATATTATAAAAACATTTCATAAGACCAATTAAATAGACTACGGATGTAAATCTCTCTCTCTCTCTCTCTCTCTCTCTCTCTCTTGCTATATGTATGTATGTATGTATGTATGTATGTATGTATGTATGTATGTATACATATACATACATACATATATATACATATGTATATATATATATATATACATATGTATATATATATATATACATATGTATATATACATATATACATATACATATATACATATATATGTATATGTATATATATATACATATACATATGTACATATATACATATATACATATATACATATGTACATATGTACATATGTATATGTATATGTAATATCCTAAAATTGTGACACTTGCAATTTTGACTGCATTTGGGTCTTCACGATGGCGATGCAACACGGAACCTAAATAGAGACCCCGAAACCTGTTTATGACATCAAAAACTGCATTTTTCAGCACCCTGGCCTTATCCTCCTTGCACCCTGCTGTCCCTGGAGGTGGGACCATGGTGCCCAGCGCCCTGGTCCCTGGCCCTATTTTGGGCCCAGTCTCTTATGGGGCTTCAGGTCTTTAAGTTTGCAAATTGGAAAATAAGGTTTCTATGTCGGCCCAAGGTCAAAAAAATCAGTCTATCAGCCCTAATTAACAAGTATATAAACTACATTTCCTCTCCCATTTTGGGGAGGAAGGACATATGTGTACAAGACACAGAAATGATATTCAAACATTCAAGCATTCAAGCATTCAAGCATTCCTTCAAGCAATTGATCATTCTAAGTCTCCATTCAAGGCTAAGTGTTGCATTCAAGACAAGGATTCAACCATTGAAGAGGAGATCACTTACAACTTACAACATACAACAACATTTACACCTTCGCATGTAAGAATACAAACATTCTTACAACAAGGTATCAGTACTTGTTTACATTACAATCATTTACATTTACAACATTCTCATTTCTTGGTTAATTCCAAAACTGGGGTTTGACCTAAGGGCAAACCCCTCATCCCTAACCCCCCAATCGTCCTCTCTTTTCTATGTGTAGGTTGCAGGTACGCGGCTGTAATTGAAGATCTAGAATCCTTGTGTAGAGACGAACAGATCCCCCTTCGTTTCGCAGATTTTTTGGAGGACCGTGTGCACGCTGGGCGCCATCGTCCCGTCAACTTTTGCTCAAATTTGTAGGACAGCACCGTCTCAACATTTTACTACTAATTCTAGGTCCACAGCTTTATCCTATATTCCTATCTCTGTTTATAAGTGAATCTTTCTCACTTTACATGCATTCCTAGCTCAATCCCTCTATCTACATTCTTTACAAAAGAGGGTAGCCTTGCTGTCTTAACCCTTGAAACTCATTTAAAATCTAGTCTTGCATTATGTAAGATTGGATCTTGTGGGTTTCAACCCCTCTTTTGAATGTAAAGTCTCCCCTAAGTGAAAACCATCAATCCTAGTGACCTCCTTTCTCTCTCCTTGGAGTGGTGGGGGGAACACTTAGGGTTCGATCGTGATTTTTTGCTTTACATTTTGGTGAACCTGACATGAACATCCTTTCTGATTATTCATGGTTAGATCTGAAAATTGGATGCCTTGATTACATTTCCATGTTTGATCTTTTGCAAATTTTAGAGGATAATTGCATAAAAACCCTAAATTTTCTTTTTGAGCTTGTGAAATATTTAATTGTTAATGCTTGTTTCAAATCTACCCTTCTATTGCAAATTATCAATTCATATTTGTGCTTTAATTCAGAAAATTAAGTGGTTAAGTGTCAAAACCCTAATTTTTAAAACCCTCTTGATCCAACCTTCGACTGATAATTTCACTGATCAAAACATCTCCAAATCAGCTGTAACTTTGGATTCCGCAATAAAATCATAATATCTTTCATCCCTGAAAATTTGGAAAAAAGTTGCGAGGACCGTGTGCACCCCGAGCGCCATTGTCCCCGACATTTTTTCTAAAATTTTGGGAGCTAGATCTTACTGTATTTTTCTGCTAAAATCCAGAATCTTGGCTGAATTCATCAATTCTAACACTTTCAAAATTAAAGTCAAAGTTGGTCTAGTGATTGCTTGGATTAAGGCTTCTAATCATTCAAAAATTGTTGAAATTGAAATTTTGTGTCGAAATTGTGTTCTTACTGTCCTAAATCTGAAAAGTGTGCTGGCATTCATTCGAAATTTCAGTGCTTTATTCAAATTTTTGCAGTTTGTGACTTTTGAAATTAAATGTTTAATTGCAACAACTTTGATTTCTGCTTTCAAAATTGAATTTCGCGTGAAATTGAGTAAACTTTTAAAATTCAAAACTTGCATTGCTTTTGGTATTCCCTCTAAAATCATAAAATTCAAAATTTCAGTTTCCTTCTCTTTTTCAAAATTCAAATTTTGCATTTTTCAACAATTTGGGTAGGATTCAATTTTGAGATTGCAACTTTAATTTGGCCTTTCTACGGATCATAAAATCACTCAATTTTTTCAGATTAGCTTTAAAATCATCATAACTTTCATCTCTAAAAATTTCGAAAAAAGTTGCGAGGACCATGTGCACTCCGTTCGCCATGGTCCCTGACATTTTTTCCGAAATTTTGGGAGATTGTCGTGATTGCATTTAACAGCTTAAATCTAGGAGATTGGCTGATTTTATTGAAATTTGCTACCTCTAAATTCAAAATCTCCTCTCCCTCTCTAGTGCATGAGTTTTACAACAATAAGCCCTACTTACACTATTCCCATTAGACGAAGCCTTAGAATTAAGTCTTTCCAAGGTTCAACTACCGAGGAGATGGAACCTAATTTGAATGGCCTTTTTAACGAGGACACAGGTAATTCCCTTAATCCTCTTAATGATGAAGAAACTCTCCATGAGGTTTCTGTAGAACAACTTTCGAAATTGGCTAACCAATTTGATGATTTTCAGCAATGGATGTCTCAAGAGTATCCCGATAGTCAAGCTCTTT